>NC_137109.1:26034226-26634226 GCF_949357685.1 Gobio gobio | reverse complement strand
AGACAAAAGAAGAGCAGAATAACAACAACACTGCTTCATCAGGCTTGCTTTTTCATTGGAACCGACTTGTTTGCATGAAAGTAGTTCTTATGTAAGTAACCTTCCTGTCCTTTTATCGGAAACGTTTGGGGCGTCTTGGAAACCCTTTTAAAGCTCTTTTGCAAAGTATCTTTCCTTAACATGTCCAAGCCAGTAGACTGCTCTGTCTTTAATTCTTATTGACTCCAACAGTCACTGTGATAAATGATAACCAAGTTCAGTCTTGGGTTTCTTGTAAACCGGATAAGGTTGTGCAATCCTGCAATAGAAAAAAATAGGTGATTGTCAAGCAAACACACTTGTCTACAATTTAAACTACTTCTTCTTCTGAGCCGAAATTTAAACAGTATCTCGTCCTAGACTTTTAAAACTCGGGTCAGACCTTCAGACCTTCTGACTCGGTTTGCTATATCTTTTCAAACTGATCCGACTACACAACTACGAAAAGTCCCATATACTTTCATGGAGGGGGTCAAAACTTTAATACAATATTGATAGATGTTTATTTTATTTAAGCTTCATCCACTATGTATCTATCACTAGCAAAGCCTAGCAACTAGCTTAGGATATGCTAGCAAGGTGCAAAATCATGTTAGCAACATGCTAATTCAGGCTAGCCGCGTGTTAAAACATGTTAGTAACATGAATTCATGCTAGCAGCATGTTAAACATGTTTGTAACATTAATTAATGCTAGCAACCTGCTAAAACATGCTAGCAACATGCTAATTCATGATAACAATGTAACATGTTAGCAACATTAAAATTAATGTTAGCAATACGCTAAAGGCTGCTAATTCATGTAAGCAACATGGTAAATCATACCAGCAACATGATAATTCATGCTAGCAATGTCTTCCACTAAATGTAAAGCTTATAAAACTTTCAAACTGTCATACAGCTTTGTCAAGCCAACATCAAAATTTGTCCCAAAGAACTTTACTTAGTTTTAATTACTCTTCATCTTTTTTGAACAGTCTGATCTGCAGAAAGGTTGCTTAAAGGGAAAGATGAAATCCAAAATGAAAGTTATACCTGTAAAACTATCGTAAAATGGTACTAAACTATATTCCAAGTCTTCTGAAGTCATATGATAGCTTGCGTGGAACAACCTGAAATTGAAGACATTATTTTTTGAATACATTAGAATACATGCGAGACGTAACGATATGATTTGTGAACAAATTGTTTTGTGTCAGTGTCAGATTTCTTCAAATTCACTGAATGACTTGAATGATCACTTCTATTGTACGTTTATGGTGCTTTTGTCATCTGTTTACTTTTAGCAGTGTCTAGCAGTTAGGCAACTTGACAGCCAATTTCTCATTCACATTCATTAAATGTACAAGAGTTTCCAGGATTCTTTTAAGAAAATCATCCATAATTTACCTTTAATTCAGATAAGTTAAAAAGTGGCACTGAAGATCCAAACCTGTGAACAAGATACACTTTGTAAGTCATGACTTCTCTCAGTTGTTTACAGTATCTGCCATGTTAAGCATGTCTAGTGTTAGCATGTAGTTTGTTTTCACGCTTTCTTGTGTTGTGCCAATTACTAGAGCCACTAACCACGTTTGCAGCATTCTTTCCACTGACATGTCATGGAATGGTCCATCAAGATGAGTTGGCCATGCAAGCAAATGCAATTAGACAAATGAGTAAACAGAACAGTGAACTCTGGGACAGGCGAATGTAACTTATGAACGAAGCTCTGCCAAGAACTCTAAGACATTGGGATCTGGAATGTGAAACATGCTGCTCTCAGCCTTGTCCAAAGGGGCAATTGGGTTCTTTTTGGACTTAAACTACAGAGCTGTGGCCCAAATTTGCAATCTCCCAGGGCCTGCATGTTTAATTTGTTAGAGAACTGGCCAGCTCTTATGTCCGTGTAAGAACATTCTAGTCTTCATAGGCTAGGACGTACTTATCCAGAGACAGCATCTGAGGAGGAGATGGGCCATTCGTAGGAAAATGATTGGGATTTTGTTTTTCCCAGAGTGAATCATGTTCCCCTTTGACCCAAGCTCTCTTTCTAGGTTAAAAATATAACCATCAAAACAGCTCCTCACTGAGAAAATGTATGTTCCTCCATGTACCTTTTATAAATATGTACAGAGGTTCCTGTTTTGATTTCCTGGATCTCAGCGAGTACTGTAGAGTGCGGCGTACCAGGTCAAATGGCAACACACATGATAAAATGTATACTTTAAACTTTCACTGTGGATCTACACTTACAACATCTAACTTTTTGGGTAAATTAACAATAGGGGGTCAAAGTACTGCAGTTAGCATCCCATCTGATTTTAAAAGGAGCAGTTCAGAATAACCACCAAAGTGACAGGTGAGATTCTCACTTAATTAGAGCATGTATAGCGTTCGAAAGTTTTGGGGTTGGTACACAATTTTTTTATTCATTTTCTTTATGGCAGTTTCCAATGCTTACAAAGGCTGCTTTATTTTTGCTCAGTGAAACAGTAATAGTGTGAAATAGTATTACAATTGAATAACTGTGTTATATTTCAATATATTTTGATCAGCAGCCATTACTCCAGTCTTCAATGTCACATAACCTTTCAGAAATCATTCTGACATGCTGATTTGCATACAAATACATACTTACAAAGTCACAATGGAATAATTAGTTGTCATTTAATTGTTTGAGTCAGATGTTTTACGTTGCATTTCCAGAGGTGAATGTACTTAACATCAGTCCAAAGTTCTAGATGAAGTCTGGATCAACAGAACATTTATCTTTTCCTCCAAAACAAATATTTATTCTAAAATGAAACGATGCCAATCCAGTATAGCCCGGACACAGGGAAATTATTGTAAAGCTTGCGCAAAGAAATTAGGATTTTCAAGGCATACCCGTAGCTGTTCGTTTTTCCCTTTGTTGCTTAAAAAAGGATGTAAGACTGACAGAACATATGCTTCCATGGAAAGTTTGTGCTGTAGATGAGACACACCTTTATTTTAGGTGTTATCTAGTTACAGTTACATCATTAGAGCTTTCTCACAGACCATACCTTAACTTATGAGCGAAATGTCTTGGCATGTTAGACTGATTGTTAGTACAACAGTGCTTTTCATATATTTTCTGAAATTGAATCTATGATGTAGGCAGATATGTGGGCAATAAAAGGGTATTGAGAATAATTATATTCATAAAAGTATCTGTATAATTATATATACAATGTAACAAGTGATCAGTTGCCTTAAATTAAAAAAGTGAGGTAACCTGTTATTCTTTAATAATTTTTAACCTGTTCAAATTATTAAGTAAATATGTGGAGTTGTCAAGTTCACACAACTTAATTTTCTCAATTATGCATAGTGTTATACGTAATTATAATTTTTATTACCAACTTTCGTTTTACTTCCTTGTTCTCCAGAGCAGTATCAGTTGCAATGTGCAGTTGAAAGTTGAAGGATTTCATTTCAGCTTCAATATTACACACTTCTGAAGAGTTACTGGGCAAACGTCTATAAAAGACATTCGATGCACATTGAAATTCAAGAAGACGTTATCTTTCAGGTTTTCAGTGTTGCCATGGTCACCTGGAGAATCATGGGTGAGGGCCCATCGGAAGCTTTTGTTCTCCTCAATTAGTATTCTAGTATAAGGTTCTGTCCCTTCAACGTACAGACCAAGTGCAACTCTCAACGTGTCACTTGTGTAGAACAGATTAAAGAATTAAAGTGTGTGCCATAAGCTGATCTAGATATAAGAAGCTAATGTCAGCATTGTCAGCATTTTGTGTGATGGGCAACAGTTTTATAAGAGGATAAGGGTGGAATTAATTTGTCAATATCTAAAGTATTTACACTTATAATAATATGCAACATGCATTATTCTTAAAACATTTAAGCAAAACAACCCAACTATGCATATACATTTTAGAGAAAAATAAGAAATCTTGGTGGAAATCCAGAACTCCAGAACAAGTGTTGCTTTGCATACTTCCACCTTGTCTTTTAATAAAAAGGCGTTGAATGTAATTGTGTTTTGAATCGTTTACCTAAAGAACTGGGAGTACAGCCAAGTCCACTATCAGAGGAAACACAGCAGAACAACAGCTGTGAAAGCCCTCCCACACCACAGCTCTTTCTCTTCCTCAATTTTTTTATTTCCCTGTTTCAGTATGCACTCTATGTCTTTCTCTCACACACTCACAATCATCCAGATCTGAAAGATACACAGGACATCCCCAGATAAACTTCACATGACATTACATCACATGTCCGTTTAGATATTGACAAATTATATTATGGCACGAATTAGAAGAGAGCTATATTTGTGCCACCCATACTTCAAACGACAGGAAGCTTCTTCAGATTAATTGTGATATCACTTATCAAAGAATAGTATTAACAACAACAACAATGGCAAAATAAAGAACATTTTGCCAATTTTTAACCCATTTAACTTCCATAATTTGACATTTCCAAGTGAAACAGGATATTTAATGAGGAGAAACTCTAGAAAAAGGACTTTTATTTGATAGGAGCTTGAAAAATTTGTGTTACATATCAGAATGGAGAAATTGAAAATTCTCAAATATCTAAAAATTAACCAGTGCATGAAAAACAATGTTTTTGCCTGTAGTGCCTTGCCGTAAAGGGTTAGTTCACCCAAATATTATCCCATAATTTACTCACCCTCAATCGTTGTATATGACTTTCTTCTTTCAGCCAAACACAATCTGAGTTATATTAAAAAATATCATGGCTCTTCCAAGCTTTATAATGGGAGTGAATAGTACCATAGATTTTGAAGCCCAAAAATGCACATCCATCCATCATAAAAGTAATCCATGCAGCTCCAGAGTAATAAAGGCATTCTGAAGTAAAGCGATGCATTTTTTAAGTATATATACATATTTATAAATTATAACTTTATAAACTGTAATCACTGGCTTCTGGTAACGGCCGTACGCAAGCCGAGTTCCGGCCGAAGAGTGACCTTTTCAAAAGGCCTTTATTAACCCCCTGGAGCCATATGGATTACTTTTATGATGGATGGATGCACTTTTTTGGGCTTCAAAATCCAAGGTACGATTCACTCCCATTATAAAGCTTGGAAGAGCCAGGATATGTTTTAATATAACTCTGATTGTGTTTAGCTTTTTCTTGGAATTACCGGTGAATCATTCATAATAGGACTAGACATGTGTATTATAAAAGTAAATAAGTTGTAGGGTAAAATTTGATTTCACGTTGGCTTTGAATGTGGGAACCTGAAGATTCATAACAAATTTAGGCTCTTCCTTAGAAGTTCATCCACTTCGTTTTCATTTGAGCAAAGTGTAGGCACAGTCTTGCACGACACAAACCACAACTTCCATGCCAGCGTCTATCATGGACTGTCTAATAATAGAGCCTGTGTCAACAAGCTTCCTTCTTGTCCTCATGTGAGGGTCATGCAGAGTCTCTTCCCGTGGTCTGTTTACTTGGGCAGGGCTTTTGAGAACATGCTGCTTACCATGTTTGTGTCACAGGGCCGTTTGAAGTGAGTCTGTCCTTAGAGGCTCCCCCAGAGCCAGAAGAAGGATGATGAATGTTTTCTAGGGTGTTGTGAAGACAGTGAAGAGAGTTATGTCTAGCAATGACACATTGGTCAAAGCGGTTCATAACAAACTACAGGGAGAAAGTGTCAACGTAGAAGTGACTCACCTTGTTATAGGTATTTTCAATGTCACACCAAACATAACACCTCATGCCAGAAATAGCGCCCGAGCTAGACAACAGGCAAACACTTGCAGACATGCAAAGCTTGGAGCAGGGAGGGGCATAAGCAAAAGTGCAGATGGGATGAGCTTAGCATGTAGACAATTGCTGAAGTGCTTGACCTTCACAATCTGGTGCAGATTGTGCAACTCCGAACGAAAGGAATGCTTTTAGGGCAACTGAAGGTGTTGGAGCAGATTTATGAAATGGCAGCTATTGCAGTCTGCTATTTGAGCTGACATTCTGCCTTTGTCATTTTACAGCTATAATTCCAGTCCTTGAGCACTCCAGATGTGTTTTCGTCCTGTGGTGGAACTGTCATTGTGTGCATTGCGTGACAAATACCAAATTACTCCATGAAATTGAACTTTTAAAGTCACAATAAATTCTTGTTCACAACTCATTTTACAACCGTAATCTATTTCCAAGTGAAACAAGGGAAAGCCTAAATTATCCAATTGCCCACATTTTCTAAATACGGAGCCCCTAAAGAGTCAGGGTGATGGGGAAAAAAAAAAAAGATAGGATGCCTTTGCGTTCGCTTACAAAACATTTGCACTCCTTTGAGAAGATTTGCATTCGCTCGCAAAAGTTTTGCGTTTCCCAGAGAAACTGGTGATGGAAATAATATGAGGTGAAAGTGCTTTTGTGAGCAAACAATGTTTCTCAGGGGAATGCAAGACTTTTGTGTGTGAGAGAGAGAGAGAGAGCAATAGTTTTCCACAAGAACAAAATTTTTTTTGCGAGCGAGCCCAAAGTTTTGCAGGAGGACGCTAAAGTTCAACGCAAAAGTGTTTAAAGTCACATTAAACCAGAAGTTGCGACTGACTTTCAGTATTGTGGCGTATTTTCTGAGTGAAACGGAATATTGAATGAGAAAAAAAGGGCGTGGCTTGTTTTTTCCCAATGGGAATTATTTGAATCTAGAAAAGTGGACGTTCCATTCAGCTCGCTGTCAAAGCTTGCAGTTGGAGGGGATGTTATAGCTGTCAAAATTACAATGATGGAAGGCCATTCCAGAGGGGAAGTACATTATCAGAATTTGAATTACAAAGACAATTTGTGGGTGTGTGTGTGTGAATAAACGGATGAATTGTTCACCACAAAACTAGTAATGTGCAATAACAAAATTTCTGCCAGAAAGACTCGGGAGAATAAATACTGTGACAATTATCCATTTATTAACAACCCAGCAAGCAATAAAGTATATTGGCATAGGCCCCGTCCGTAGCTCGCAATCTGAGGGTCCGGACTCTGCATATCCTGCCTGAAGACGAAGGCAGAGGCGCAGCCGACCCCCACGTGAGGTATGGAAGGGACCATCCTGGTGGTGGTGGGGTGGATGTAGGGAAGGATTTGACTTGGAGGTGGTGGGGAGGATGGCGGTGAATGGGAGCGTCAGCATCTGCGAACTCAGACATGAGTAAGTACCGATCTTTTATACCCAGGTATTTAGCATGTGATTGGATAGATAAAATTAAAGTGACATGACAATTGAGTCTTCCTGGCAGAACTTACGCTAAAGCTTCCATTTCTGCCAGAAAGACTCGGGAGAATAAATACTGTGACAATTATCCATTTATTAACAACCCAGCAAGCAATAAAGTATATTGGCATAGGCCCCGTCCGTAGCTCGCAATCTGAGGGTCCGGACTCTGCATATCCTGCCTGAAGACGAAGGCAGAGGCGCAGCCGACCCCCAAGAATAAGTGGAAGAATACTTTCACCTGGACGGAGCCTATCCTACCCCCAAAAATGGTGAAAAATAAAAATAGACCCACCGGTCTTGTATCCTGGGATTCCTACAAAGAAGAAGAATAAGAGTTAACATGTTAAGCGTGAACATGGAACGCCAACTGCTGATGGCTAAAGGCCGCTTCATGATTAAACAGAACTTGAATTTATAGTTGTAGATGAGTACTACACGTGAGCAATTCATATCTGCTGCTGCATAAATGTACATTTGGCCATTTTTGTTTTATATAATATATATTTATATATAAAACATGTATAACCACAGAGACAAGGCCGCAGGGCCACGAAGACAAGGCCGCAGGGCCACAAAGACGAGGCCGCAGGGCCACAGAGACGAGGCCGCAGGGCCACACGGCCTATTAGACCACAGAGACGAGGCCGCCGGGCCACACGGTCTGTTAGACCACAGAGACAAGGCCGCAGGGCCACAGAGACGAGGCCGCAGGGCCACAGAGACGAGGCCGCCGGGCCACACGGTCTGTTAGACCACAGAGACAAGGCCGCAGGGCCACAGAGACAAGGCCGCAGGGCCGCACGGTCTGCTAGACCACAGAGACAAGGCCGCAGGGCCGCACGGACTGCTAGACCACAGAGACAAGGCCGTAGGGCCGCACGGACTGCTAGACCACAGAGACAAGGCCGCAGGCCGCACGGACTGCTAGACACAGAGACAAGGCCGCAGGGCCGCACGGTCTGCTGGACCACAGAGACAAGGCCGCAGGGCCGCACGGACTGCTGAACCACAGAGACAAGGCCGCAGGGCCACAGAGACAAGGCCGCAGGGCCACAGAGACAAGGCCGCAGGGCCACACGGCCTGTTAGACCACAGAGACAAGGCCGCCGGGCCACACGGCCTGTTAGACCACAGAGACAAGGCCGCCGGGCCACAAGGACAAGGCCGCAGGGCCACAGAGACAAGGCCGCTGGGCCACAGAGACAAGGCCGCCGGGCCACACGGCCTGATAGACCACAGAGACAAGGCCGCCGGGCCACACGGCCTGATAGACCACAGAGACAAGGCCGCCGGGCCACACGGTCTGGTAGACCACAGAGACAAGGCCGCAGGGCCGCGCGGTCTGCTAGACCACAGAGACAAGGCCGCAGGGCCGCGCGGTCTGTTAGACCACAGAGACAAGGCCGCAGGGCCGCGCGGTCTGTTAGACCACAGAGACAAGGCCGCAGGGCCGCGCGGTCTGTTAGACCACAGAGACAAGGCCGCAGGGCCACAAGGACAAGGCCGCAGGGCCACAGAGACAAGGCCGCCGGGCCACAGAGACAAGGCCGCCGGGCCACACGGCCTGCTAGACCACAGAGACAAGGCCGCCGGGCCACACGGCCTGATAGACCACAGAGACAAGGCCGCTGGGCCACACGGTCTGGTAGACCACAGAGACAAGGCCGCAGGGCCACAAGGACAAGGCCGCAGGGCCACAAGGACAAGGCCGCAGGGCCACAGAGACAAGGCCGCAGGGCCACACGGCCTGATAGACCACAGAGACAAGGCCGCCGGGCCACACGGCCTGATAGACCACAGAGACAAGGCCGCCGGGCCACACGGTCTGGTAGACCACAGAGACAAGGCCGCAGGGCCGCGCGGTCTGCTAGACCACAGAAACAAGGCCGCAGGGCCGCGCGGTCTGTTAGACCACAGAGACAAGGCCGCAGGGCCACAGAGACAAGGCCGCCGGGCCACACGGCCTGATAGACCACAGAGACAAGCCGCAGGGCCACACGGTCTGCTAGACCACAGAGACAAGGCCGCAGGGCCACACGAAAAAAGGTAAATAAAATAGACCCACCGGTCTTGTGTCCTGGAGTTCCTACAAAGAAGAAGAATAAGAGTTAACATGTTAAGCGTGAACATGGAACGCCGCCTGCTGATGGCTAAAGGCCACTTCATGATTAAACAGAACTTGAAGTTATAATTTGTAGAGGAGTACTACACATGAGCAATTCATATCTGTTGCTGCATAAGTGTAACAGGTTTTTATATATATATATATATTTTTTTTTTTTATTTTTTATTTTTTTTTTTTATTTTTTTTTTTATTTTTTTTTTTTTCTTCTTTCCAGAGACAAGGCCGCAGGGCCACACAGTCTGCTAGACCACAGAGACAAGGCCGCAGGGCCACACGCCATCTTTGATATAGTAGAAAGACCATGCTATCATAACGTACCGAGCCGAATTGGCCGGAACACCACCACCAGTAGTTGCATAGGGATTTACCAGAACCATTACTGGAGAGCTTGCTGAGCTTCAAGGATGATTTTAGAATCTGTCTTATATAAGACTTGAATGCAGAAGAACATCATCTTCACGGTAGCTTAAATGCTGGCCTAGAATTTCCGCTGTCGTAGCTGTAGAAAGTCTGATATGAAGAGAAGGAGGTAGACTGCAGCTTTTAAGTCAGTATAAAAGTGGGTCTGAACCAGGCCTTAGAGAGAGGTGCTCCATTAGATAAAAATAGGGGGGAGTGGTCAGAAGTCTTAGGATGAACGTGAAGATATTTAACCTTAGAAGTGAAGGGACAGTAATTATTCTTCATCTTAGAAATTGTTCATGTGATACCAGAACCTTTAAAGTCATTCTAGAATGCTTAAGTAAAAGAGTAAAGAAATTGGGTGAGAAGTGACGATCAGAACAGGAAAGACCGAGAGTAGAATCAAACTGATTAGTTTCTAAAGTGATTTTCCCTGGACACATGAAGCCGAAAGGCTTATAAAACATGGCTTCTATCGGAATATCGGTGTAAGTGGAAGATCAACCTTAAAAGCTTTGAACGTACCTGATGTTTGTTAAGACAAGTAGGTAATCCTAGTTTTACCTTTGGAATTATGGGAGAGTTTAATGAACATGCCTGATGGTTTAAGCATTGCTGAAGAAACCATCTTGACCATCATGGAATCCTGCATTCAAATGCTTCTTGATAGGAGAGACCTTAGTAGAGGATGCCAACTCTGCGCGTTGAGCTATGTTCGTAGCAACACCAATCTGAAAGAATGGCCCATGCACAGGCGAGTTAGAGATCACACATCTTTCCATCTGCAGTTAGGAGGATTCTAAACCCCTGGGCGTAGCTCCCGCTCACATCTTGATAGAACACCATCTAACCGTCAACCTGCTGAGAGAACACCCAAAAGAAAATAAACCAGAACAGCATGACAAATACATAACATGCGCATGTGATTGAGAACACCGGACGATGCCCTTGCAAAAGGAAAAATTATGTTTTATATGTTTAAGCTTTACTAGCTAATAAAACCATAACTAGCTATATAGGAACCGACACCGCTACCGAACCTATGGAAGAGATCGAAGCGAAATCTTCATTTGATACCTAAGCCAGGATAATACTGTGTGATTTTAGCCACGTTTGGCAGTATGAGACAATATCGCAATCCTAAAAATTCCTAGAATAAAATCTGATGTCTTTAATAATTAGTTTGACATGTTCCCCAACGCCATGATAATTTAGTGAATTAGTTGATGTAAAACTCCAGACACGTCTTCGTGCGTCTGATTAACATACAGCCTGCTGTAAATGCACTGAGATCCCCCAGGGTGGCATCAGGATCGCAGTCTGAAAAGCAACAAATCACAATGTCTATAAGCGCACCGTGTGTGCCAGCTTTAGTGAAGAGAAACTTACTGCGAGAGAACTCGCTGTTTGCGGCGCAGCCAGAAATCAATACGCATATGCAGACTGTGCAACAGTCAATGCTATATTTACTCCCCTGTATATTGTTTTAGTCACGATAGAATTCAGTGTGAGTGTAACTGATCACAGGCATGTCTTTTCTGTAGCTCAAACAGTAGAGCATGGCACCAGCAACGCCGAGCCGCGGGCCCGATTCCCAGGAAAAGCAAGACCCGAAAACGCCAAATGTGCACCCTGAATGCAACTCAAGGTGCCCGGACAAAAGCGTCCGCCAAATGCATAAATGTAATGTCCGTTGGGCACTCGAATACAATGCCCAATTGGAGGCGCTACACAAAACACACAATCAGGATTGAATGGTTCAGAGCTTATTCTAACCGCTAATTCTGCCTTCCAGTGCATACGTTTGACCAACGAATAGTAGAACATCCAATAGATCATGATTCGGTGTAGTCAGATTGACCACAGCAGTTTCCACTGAGTTTATCTGAACTGAAGCATCTGGCAGTTTCATGCGTTTATAAAGGAGTGCACTCTGCTCACTATATTCATAAAAGATTTGAATAATTGTATTCCCGTGCTGCCATTTAGATGCAATCTTATGTTAACAGGTCGGATTGAGTAAGGAATTAAATTAGTACTGCTATCGAATATCAAGTCAACCTTGTTTTGTATGCAAACCTTACCCAACATATGATGCTGAGAGTACAAGCGAGATACACATATGTTTTATTCATGAATGTAGCCATGGCGTCCTAGCACGGAAGACCAAGGGAGACATAACACCAAATTCTAAGTTTCTAGAAATATAAGGGTGATTCTTCAATTGGGGGCTATTTTGCCATCTTACATTTTGATGAATGAAATTTGGTTGAATTTTGTTAAAATTATGTCAAGACAATGTTTACATGCTTGATGTAAAGATATAAAAATGGCCACGACTGAGCTTAAATGTAATTTGAGTATTTTATATCCATTTGCCAACTGGCACTGCAAAACGTCATTACCATCACAACATCAAAAAGTATCATAATGCAAAGAATGTATCAAGGAGATAATTTAAACTCATTTATCTTGCAAACATTGTTAACCTTCAACAATACGTATAAAAAACGAAATGTTTCCATTCAGCGAATTACATATATTTTCTTGTTCTCACCATCAAAATGTGTTTTTCTGTGTTCATCAAAGCACACTTTTGTTTAATTTCTAGAAAATTAATTTGAGATGTTTTTTCTTTGAATAGGTGGATGAGTATTTCATTAGGCTTTCCATGTAGCACCTGAAGATTGAACATAAAACAGCACCTTTATATGAGCACAGAACGCTACAGATCTTCCTCATAGGGAAGGAAGCCATATCGAACCACGAAAGGAAGCCGGTCCAACGCTTGGTGCCCCGTATGTTTGAGCAAAATATGTACTCTGCTGGATGACAGCCAACACTTCAAGCTTGAAACTTTGTTGTGACAGTTAAATTGCATATGTGACGAACTCACAACACTTGGAAGATGAATCTAACGCCATTGAATCAGACCGGATCAAAGCACTGATGTCGGTGCTGTACCTAAATATGCTTATTTGCTCAGCATAGTTTTTAAATTCAATTTTAATGATCTGATAACACTGAACCCAATCGCGATTTCAGCTTAACTTCAGTTCAACATGAAGCCCCGATTAAGTTGGGTGCATGTTGCTTTAAAACCCGTGTTAATTTTCCTTGCATTCGTAGGGAGAATGATAGAGTCAAAATATGCTGTGCATATCTGTTCTGTTTCAGTTTTATAACAAAATACTATCTATAGCGGTAACCGGTGTCATGCGAATCATTTACGAGCACTATGGGCACAAACGAGTCACAACGAGAGATCACGTTGCACGAGCAGACCGGCAAGCACCTGTGCGCGTCTCACACGATGCATGTGTGTGCTCTATACAGACATGCTTGCGACAAAGTTGAAAAAAAATAATATACTACACCCAATCGGCATCGGAATGCATAACCATATGCATATCACTGTGATAAATGCTGATGTAGTGATGTCGCCAGAATGGTGATGAAAACCACCGCCGTGTCTTTGATAACATGCCCAGATAGTCCTCATGAAGCGATTGATCTGAGTCTGACGTGAGACTTGCTCTTGTTAGTGAAGCACTCGCGTCTGTTACTGCGGTAACCCATTGAACAGATGAAAGGCTGACATGGACTTAGAACGCCACTGTAAACACATTATTAGTTATCGTAGGACCAGCGATCGACCACTACGGAACGCCCGGATCGTCAAGTGAATGGGAGCGTCAGCATCTGCGAACTCAGACATGAGTAAGTACCGATCTTTTATACCCAGGTATTTAGCATGTGATTGGATAGATAAAATTAAAGTGACATGACAATTGAGTCTTCCTGGCAGAACTTACGCTAAAGCTTCCATAAATAGGATCAACTTTGATTTCATGCTGACTTTTAAAAAGAATTGGTCTACAAATCTCATATTTTTCTATCACCATCACCTAGTGTCTGTCGTCAACAGAAATGGAAAGTGTCTCAGTGACATAGCAGGATATTTTATTTTGATAAATGATTACAAGGATTTTTTTAATGAATAATAGCATGCACGGATGAATCGTTCACAATATCACCAGGAACATGCATCAGGGAAGTAAATGGGGTCAAGTCTGATCTTACGTTGAGACTATGCACTGAGAATTTTTTTTTTGTTGAGACATTTGAGTCAATGTTAAAAAAGATTGTGTTAATACCTATAACAAAAACTTGAAACCTGGTGTTTTAAATGCAGCTGGTGTTTCAAAACGGCCTTCTGCACTTCTGCATTAATCTAGGTGTGGCTTGGCTTGGTTCACTGTTATGTAAAACCATGTCTGTGTTCCTGCGTATCTGAAAATAACACAAGTAAGTGGTATTTTAAATAGGAATAAGGGCCATATTGATATCTGTTTCTATAAACATGGGAAGCTTTGATAGCAGAGTGACATGAACAGCTTCTGATCTTTAGTTGTTTTGCCATTTATTTGAGCTAAGCACTTCTATCAATTCCTTTTTTTATGTAAAATACTACTAGTAACTTTTAATTGTTAAAAAATTGAATAATCATGGACAGGGACTGCGAGAGAGAAAGTGAAGATAAACTCATTGTGCAAATACACTGAACTTGTTTGCGCCCTTTGTATTTGCATTAGATTGAGACTGGCTTTCTACTAACTGGCTTGTTTTTACAGTGACTAAGAACTGCAAACAATGTCTGGAAAGACGCATTATTGATGGCATTGATCTGTTTCAAGCTCCGTATTTTAAGTTTGTAGAGTAGAGAGAAGCTGTTGCATACAGATATGGTCTTTCAACATGCACTGTTGGCACACAGAGTTCCTCACATTATGGAGCAAATTAACAGTTGCGCCACTTTTGCACACAGTATATCAGTGGGAAAATCTGTGTTATTCATTGCAATCCAGTTTAGACTCTGCGTTTTAAAGATACATGCACAGTCACAATAAGGTACGGCAGATCACTCTAGCGCGCAACGTGCAAGACTGGAAATTGCGACGGGCAAACTGCATTCGGCACTAATTTGTGGGTGAGTGTGTGACATTATCTGATTTGCATAATTCATTCCCAACCAATTCCCTACGATGCACGTTAGATGATCAGAGATCATCTGAGGCAAATAGTCGACCTCATTGCAGTTCAGAAAAGCCTTGTATCATGCTGTTGTGGGGAAGCATATGGTCTCCACCTTCCCCGACTGATCTGAAAATTGCTTGTTTCTGCAAAAGTGGCCGCACGCCAGCATATCGCCATTTTTTGGACAACTTTTGGAAGTCTCAGTAGGCTTTTAGATTGTTTTGGAGATATGCTGACAGCTAATTGGCTCAAACACTGGCTACGTGTAAAAACGCTGCACATCAGACAACAGCATCTTTGCACTGTTCAGTTGACCTACGTGTTTCTGTCCGGTTGGTTGACTTTGATCACAGCTTTTACGTCACCGCCTCTGCTACCTGCACATGTATCATCTTTCAGTTCATACTTTTAAACGATTTAATCCTTTTGTGTGGAGGAGATTAAGAATGTACAAAGCCTCAAGATAACACATTTTCAATCTGCCGAGGTAATTGCTTGAATGCACATACATAACCGTAAATAAGCACACAAACACCTGTACTCAGGCAGAGGCGGTTATATTTCAGTTATGGCTCAGGGTGAGCGAGGTTACCACGTTTCTGGGAAATGCCTTTTGTTTTATCTTTTTCTTTTTTAGCTTGGATCCATTCATGACAAAGAGAGAGGAATTGATTTGGGGCATAGAGTTTGAGGCTGCTGTAAATCGTCCCAGCCTCGCTGCCAGCTCCAGCCAGACTTCAGCCAACACATGGATCTCATCCGGCCTGATATAGACTGAGAGGGAAAGGATTTGTGTGGATTGTTCTTGTCTGTTTGTGTATGTCTTCAAATGTGTGATCGTGCGCTGTGCATACAACATGCATACAAGATAACACTGTATCTTTTGACCTTTGCTCCTGTTCCTTAGTTATTTAGACATCAGTGTTTGCCTTAAGGTTTATGGTTCAATTGTGTCAAAGGCATTTCGTCTGTGTTGTCTTTGGAAATTGTCCGATGACAACATCATATTGTTTAGAGGGCAATTCTTTCAGTGCAGATTATACAATGCAAGAAAGTAAATCAAGTAAATAAAGAATGATTTTTCATAGGATTCAGGGAGCCGTCGGCAGCGTTTTTTAGACAAAATCAATGTCCCTAAAGAAGTGAGGGAAAGATAACCTTGTTCAGCTTCCCATAATAACCCAGCATTAAGGAAACAGTGGATGCAGTTTGTTTTTCCGGATCAGCAAGAGTTCTGCAAGTGTGTTTGGTTGTTCCTGGTCATGAATCGAAACCGCAGGCTGTGAGTGAAACTGCATCAAATGTCTGTGTTTTGTTGGCAATGTTTTAGTGCATATAATGTCAACAGCACGAACGTATAGTGAAGCGTAAGTTACCCAGTGAGTGTGTGTGCTCGAGATTCTTTAGCTCCGCCCATTGCACGCCTTCATGAGTTTGGCTGTTTTCGGAAATAATCTGTACAGCGTATCTGTCTTTTATAAATATGATCAAACTAAAGACTCTTCGGAGATATGAAGGATGCAATACTACTCTATAGGTACACAAGATTAACATGAGATGAGAAACTGTGTGTGTTATGTCCCCTTTAATGAATACAGACATTTTGGATGATTCACAGTGGCCTTTTATTGCCCTGATTAGCACAATTATGTTTTAAATTGATTGACTTTTGTTTTCAAGCCTCATTGGTCGCGCAGAATACAAACAGGCAGATCCCCAGCCAACAGACACTGAACCGTACCTGATAAAATAAATTAGTATCGCTCCACACACACATACACACACGTTTTGTTTTCAGTTGAGATGAGTCGCACTAATGAACAGATTTAGCAGGAGGCACACTGCCAGGCTTTTTTTTATGTGTGTGTTGATGCCAGCTGATCTACGTTAAAGCGGATATAATAACTGTGCTCTGACATCAGAAGTCGTATCCTGGCATATGCACTTATCTTCTGAGGCCAAAACCCTGGGGCTTTGCTTGCATTGCTGCCACTTTGCAGGCAGGGAAGCCACTGGCTACCCACAGAATCTCTGTAGCTCACGTCAGACTCCCTTCAGACTAAAAGTGTCTGTTAATGAAACTTTCAACGGATATTCCCTCCTCAGTCACAAGAGCTTTATACAATGAAATATTTTTTCATTTAGTTTATTCAATATGATATATTGTTTCATATAATAATGATATACAATTCAAACGTTTGAGGACAGTTCGATTTTGAAAATGTTTTTGAAATGTTTTCTCGGTAACACTTTAGTATGAGGAACACGTATTAACTATTAACTACAACGTTTGCCTCAATAAACACCTAATTTACTGCTTATTAATAGTTAGTAAGGGGTTTTTTGTAGTGTTTAAGTTTAGGTATTGGGTAGGATTAAGGGATATAGAATCATGCAGAATAAGGCATTAATATGTGCTTTATAAGTACTAATAAACAGCCAATATCCTAGTAATATGCATGCTAATAATCAACTAATAGTGAGAATTGAACCCTTAAACAAAGTGTTACCGTTTTCTCTTATGCTCCCCAAGACTCGCATTTCTTTGATGAGAAATACAATAAAAGCAGTAATATTGTGAAAAATTATTATAATTTAAAATGTCTTTTCCAAATTTAGAATTTTCTAAAATATAACATTTCTTTTTAAGTCTTTTAAGGGCAGCGAAGCAAGTGCATTCTGGGAGTTGTTGTCTTTCATCCATATGAGCCAAAAATACATTTTCTGGCTTTTCTCAGTCTATAAGGCACCTTTAGAACTTTAACATTAGAATATCACTTCAAATCATACAGCAAGAAAATCGAAATCAAACTTCTGTAGACTTCAATATTATTATTGGAATACGTGTTTACTTTGACCATTGATAGGGGAAAATGGTTGATGGAACATATACAACAGCCGTAATAAATTTTTTATGACTTCACTGCTGTAGAGGAACTGCTGCATTGGCAATGACTTTATGACCTGGCTGCAGATGCTTACATAAGCCTGCCGTGGCATGTGAGGCCCACTTTCTGAGGAAAGGTGTTCTTCCTCATTGCCGAGCCCATGGGAGGTCGCGGCCCAGCGAGAGGCATTGATTAGTATGAGCTGTGAGCAACCGTGCAAGCGTAACACGCTCTGATGGTTCTCTGCAGAAAACAATGCATTATTAATTAAGAGTGTGTATGTGCAGCAGAACAGACACATCTGGAATGATCTCTTTTCATGTCTGCACAGCAGGGGCTGCTTGAACACGTGGACCATTGGTACATACCGTACAGAAATGAAGACAGATCCCTTCTCTGACCTTATTAAATTATAGGGGTGTAATGGTACACGTATTCGTACCGAACCGTTTCGGTACAGGACTTCCGGTACGGTGCACATGTGTACCAAATGCAATCTTTAACAGTTAACAGTAGGCTTATTTTACATGCGGAACATACTTAAATCCGGGTTCCCACACGAACATATGAAGTATTCTGTCCATTTATCACGATAAGTGCCATTTTAACGCTCTTTAATGACGTGACAAATTAACTCTTTCACTAAATATATACACTATATATTCATTATATTCTACTTAACCTGTTAGTGATGTCTTGATTATTTAATGTATATTTAAATAATTGAAATGAATTGGAGTAAAAACATAAATCAATAATTCGATTTAGAAGTTAATGCAAAAACTATGTGAAGTTTACATGTTTGCATACGATGTGTTATTTGAGTGTGTAAATAAATTAACAACTTAATTTATGCTAATAGTTTATGCTCTGTTGTTGTTATTATAGTAATGTAGGGCTCCTATATAGTTTATAGTTTTCTTTAAGAAACTTTTAGTTAATTGAATTCAGGGACAGACACAATTTGTTTAAAAAATAATAATAATAATAAAAAAATGTATATATTTAGTTTTCTCTCCCCTGCCGTACCGAACCCATACTGAACCGCGACTTCAAAACGGAGGTACGTACCGAACTGTCAGTTTTGTGTACCGTTACACCCCTATTATATTATGTAAGAAATTAGGATTGTCACTTGAAGGCTACTCATATTTTCTCATCTCACTGTACTCATTTGTGAATGCATGGCTGGAAATGGAGGTTTTATTAATCTAACATAACCTTGGGACTAATGTTCTGTGGTTATGATGATTATATTAATAGTGATGATAATGACGATGACATCAGAGCATTCTCTCCTTTTATTTCTTAAATATATATGACAGATTAATTAGAGCAATTTGTTATAATTGTACAAAGTATGCCGAAATTTTTGTTGAAGAGAAGGTTCTGCCACTGGACTTGAATATTATGTCAGTCAGTGTTAAATACTCTTCCACTCAAACCTCTTTTTTTCACTATAAAGGGTTTTTGGTAACACTTTACAATAAGGTTGTATTAGTTAACATTAGTTAATGCATTAGTTAACATGAACTAACCATTAATAACACATTAGCTAATCTTTGTTAACATTAGTTAATAAAAATACAGCTGTTCATGGTTAGTTCATGTTAGTTCACAGTGCATTAACTAATGTTAACAAGATTTTAATAATGTATTAGTAAATGTCGAAATTAACATTAACAAAGATAAATAAATGCTTTATAAGTGCAGTTCATTATTAGTTCATGTTAACTAATGTAGTCAACTAATGTTAACTACTGAACCTTATTGTAAAGTGTTACCGGATTTGTTGTGTGAAAGGAAAGGTTCCATGAATGTCAACGGTTCTTCATGGAAACATAAATGCCAATAAAGAACCTTATTTTAAGAGTGTACCCAGCTGGGACAACTATCAGATAATTCATAGATTTCCAATCAAAAAACATAAACATGGCACCATCATCTTAGAAATATGGGGACAAAACTGCATCTCTACCTCATTTAATGTGTCATTCCTGCATTTCATACTTTAACATGCCCTTTACATGCATTAGTTAGAGTGATGCAATTTGTCATGTAACTTGAAAATGGTGACATGGAGCAGACCAATTATTTCCATAATATATTGCATGCACAGTAATACAAGTGCAATGTGCATTCAAGAGTCAAATTATGTTTGTATCTGAATGAGATGCGTTTAAGTAAAAAAAATCTTTAAACGGAAGTGTATCTATACTGTTGTTTTAGTAATCTAGGATGAGGATGAGCCCAGGATTGTTGTAGCTTGTAAATCTGAAAATAAATAAATACAAGCCCACACAGCAGGAGAGGGCAGTAGATTCTCTTAAGTATCGTAAAGACAGATGACTGCGTTTGCTGAGATGACACAGCTCAAGCGGGTGTAAATATCCAGCTGGAATAAGGGGCTCTGAATGTCCACAACAGCCTCAAGCGGCTGACTCAACGTATTACAGGGGACCTCTGCTTTCTGTCATGAACAAATTGGGTTTTTAGCGGAGGCTGTGCAGAATTTCCATGAGGCTCACTGGAAACTGGATAACAACAGAGAAGTTCATCAAACCCATAAGCGCTCTAGTCCACGCTGAGTCTTGTCTAGACAGATAACAAAGCAACAAAGAGGGTTAGATCTGTGACACACCTGGGTTGTAAAGGTAAACATCTGCTTACATCTTGCTGTATGATTAGAGGTGGTTCTATAACTGTTCAAATGAAGTCTTACATAAGCAGCTCCTTCATGCACTAAGATAATAGTGCCATTGACAGTCTGACCAATCATAATTGCTCAGTCAGCCACTGCACGCAAGTAACTTGGTGCATGGGTGATATAATAACCTGTTTTGCACCTAATTTCATCGTGGCAAAGGGAAAAGGGCATTCATTGGCATAAATGCTGTTCTTTGGAATTTTATATTCATCAAATAATTGTCACAAAAAATAATGCCCACTAATGATAAATGTTTCTTGAGTATCAAAAGTCAGCATATTAGTATGATTTCTGAAGAAAAATGTGACGCTGCTAAAAAAATTCAGCTTTGCCAGCACCGGAATAAATTACATTTGAAAACATATTCAAATAGAAAACCGTTATTTTAAATGGCAATAACATTTACCACACCAGCATTACTGTATTTTGAGTAAGCCTTGGTGAGCTTAAAATACTTTTTTAATCTTACCAAACCCAAAACTTTTTTTGAGTGGTAGAGTTTCTCACACTCAGACATATTTAACAGTACGTAAAATCAAGTTCTACAAATGTTCTGTTCTAAATTCCCATCGTATTGGCTGTTCAGGGCAGGACCTGGCACTACTATTAACACTCAAGTAGGTCAAGTCAAGGGCTTCCGTGAAAGCACAATACATGGGAAAGCCATCCTGACATGGGAAAAACAAGCAGAACAAATACATATTTGCACATGTTGTTCAAGAGGTAGGTTTTACTTTTGGAACATGAAATTCACTTAGACTATCGATGCCAACAAACACATTATTTGCCTACAGGCTGACATGATATATGTCTGTAAGAATTATTAATGCGTACTTGACTCAGCCCAATTAAGCAATTTAATGTATCCAGTGAATTAAAGCAATAGAGTTTTACGTAACACATTGTATACGCGTCTCCTGTGCCGACATGTTTTATGTGAGCAAAACACCCAGTCGTATGCTGTACAACGCATGCTACATAACTCTTTTTTTTTGCAGTCATGCATAAGTCCATTCAGACTGTAAGACACGAAACAAAGCTGTCTGCTGAGAAATGAGCATGGCAAATACACAAAAGTTGAAACATGTCTTTTCTCTTCCTACGAAAGGGAACTTAAACTGTACAAAAACAGTTATGGAAAATTCGAGATGGATATGTTTGCAAATTCCAGATTGCAACAGTGAGACTCTATTTGAATTGCGTTGTCATTTTGTTGACTTTAATAATTTATCATCCTCTGAATATTCTGCTCTCAATCATGTCACTCTGAGAGTCGCTGATCAACAAAATTCTCCATATTTGTCTGACAGACAGACAGTGAACGGAGAACAAAAGACACAATATCTCTGTATGTCCACCTCCCTCCCAACTAGCTGAGAGAATGGGACATTTTCACACCATCTCCGCTGCTCGAGTCGCAAAGTTGCATCTTAGGCAGCGTCCGTAGTCTCTTTTTCATAGATACCACCGTCCACATAGAGCGACGGCCATGAGTTTGCCACCTGTCTACTCACCTAGTCTATTTAAGAAAAGGGACCGGCGGTAAGTGTAAGAATGTTGGAGTCGCGTGAGTATATCATTACAGCTGACAGCTGATGGATTAATTGTGTAGGTGAGAATGTGAGGAAAGTTAGTCTCGTCCAACCACTCAAGACTGGCGAATACTGCAAGTCTTGCTGTACGAGGTGTGAAAATCGTTACGTTAGAGTCAGCGAAGTGCAATACCGGGTTCATCATTTGTGGATCATGTTGGAAAGTAAATACAGATGGGTTATGCGCGTATTGCATAACTTGTTTTTTTCATGTCGTAGGATGCTAAATCAAGATTTTACACTGTAGATGATGATATTTGCTTATTCTTCTCTCTAGCTGTCCTCCTAAAGAAACGATATATATTTTTTGGACCTAATAAGCAGCAGCTATTCACAGTATGCAAACTTGAAAGACAGAAAATATGCCATTCCACACATTCCTTCATGATTATTGGTGTGTCCTTACGTATGCAAATGCTAAGTTAACCATATGGTTAGGTGTGTCTTGAGAACGCTAATCCTTTTTTTGTGGGTTTTTAGTAAATTAAGTCTTGTTGCATAACGGGTTTAAGTGTAAATAATTAGTGCCATTCAGTGTTACTGTACTGAACATAAAATACACTGAGACCAGTTTCCAGAATTGTTTTAAACCATGTAGTAGCAGTGTGAAGGATTTGTTTATTGGAGCGAGTCTGGGACGTCTCCACCCTGGCCATGGTGACAGACGGAGACATACTGTACTATGGCACATCTGTGTTTACTGTGATGTGCAAGGTTTTTTTGAGGAGTGGCGACTGAATGAAGCATCTGTTTGCTCATCTCGCTGCATCAAAACAATGTGGAAGTTATTCAATACTGAACAACTTTTAAGCATGCAGTTTTTTTTGTCAATCCTGGTTTCTTTGGAATGTAATACATGCAGCTTTCTCTTTGCTAGAGAGGTTGTTTTTTTCTGGTTTTGTCCTGTTAAGACCAGCCACTAATATTATGAATATTAACTTATTACTGGTGGGGGGGGTTAAATTATTATTATTGTATTTTTTTGGAGTGGGGAATGGTGGAGTGTGGGGGGGGGGGTGTTGGTCTTATTGGTTTATTTAAAGTAATTAAATTATTGAAGGTGTTCAAGGGATTTAAGGAAATAAAGAAAAAGACATTTCAACGGTAAAAGTTCCAGTTCTATTGCAGTTATGAAATAAACTATTTGCAATTATTATTATTTTTTTAAATATGCACATATTTTTATTTTCACCTGCCTAATATGTAAAAATGCAAAACGTTTCTTGTCACATCAAATTCAGCTATGATTTACATAAATAAAGTAATGTTTTCAATTCAAAATGGTGAAATTTCATTAAAAAAATGTCAAGTTTGAATCACCTCATATTACTGCTGGTTGCTTAGCGTTTTTATCGTCAAATATGAAATGTTTAGCTACTAGTACTTACATTATATAGCCCTGGTAGGTACTAGATAACAGGAAGGTTCTGTTGACACTTCCTTGCCTGCAGACTCTCACCAAGATTCATAACTCTTTAAATTAAGAAGCCACTTGGTCTTTCCCTCTTCGTCTGACATGGCATGATTATCATTTCATACAGTACAAACTGTACAAGCACTTGCCAATTATCCAGTCTACAGCTCACCAGGAGCTCAGAATCATGCAGTCAGAGGAGAAGACGTTAACTCTTTCTGGAACGCTCCTCTGAAATCTAATCTGTCAGCTTTAACTCGGCATGAAATGGAAAGTGACAGCACTACGGTGACTAATTTGTGCTTTTTCTATGAAATCTCATTAGGAGGATCAACTTTGAGCCGTCCCCTTTCAAAGGGCTACACTGGGATCTAGACAAATTCTTGCTCCACTAGATAGATTGTAAAATGAAGGTCGATAATGTCCATAAGATGTCATTTGGTAACATAATAAATTCATAAAATGTTGCTAGCAAGTCCCATCTTTAAAAGTGTTTACCAATAACAACTGTATTAATGAGTAAAAAAGACTCTAGTTTTATTTTTATAATTAGTCTCTCTGAATTTAAATAATACCATAGGCTAGCATTACGTCAGAGGTAAATTGGAATCATATATCGTCCCTAATTCAAATGATTTTCCTCCAAAAAATTCAATTCACAAAGCATACATTATGTGTCTGTTTGTATGTTGTGCATGTTTTTAAGTTGGACTAAATTAGTTGTATTTACATTTGGAGTCTACACATAGGTTTTTTTTTTTTTTTTAGAAAGATCAAAACATTTATTTTGTTTACTTTATTTTTGGTGTTGTTTCTTTCAAGCTGTTATGTACTTGCTGTGGACTTAATAATAGTTGTACGCTTTTATTATGAACTCATGAGCCTTAATGTTAAAGAGTGAACTGATGGACAGTGAAATAGTGTGCTTATATTCTAAATTAGCAAGTTTTTAAGTGTCAATGACTTTGATTCCAACCTTTAGAGACAGTTTGGTCTAGAATGTTTATGATTGTTATACACGGTTTGGCCACTAGAGGCACTAAAGGCTGAATTTAGACATTATGGAAAAAAGTACTGTGAGAAAATACTATTGTTTAAACCAATTTCCCCATCCAAGTCTTGTCTCGGAGATGTCAACTGCAAAACGGTGAACTTTTTCGATCGATTGAAAGACCAATTTTGTCAATTCACTGTAATAATAGGCTACTGCTCAATTACTGATTTTCACCATGAGCAAATCACTGAGGTTTATAGGAACACGTTGTTTCTTAAAAGTGACAACGTTACCTGAAGAAAACACATATTCTCTCGAATTTAGTCATTAGACAGCTATATATTTCACGAGGCATGTCATAGCTCGCAAAACGTTTCAATAATCAAAAAAAGGCTGCTTGTTAATAGCGTATCTTGTTTATGTTGATGTGTTGTGGACGTTTGTCCTGCGGTCTGCTGCTGCATGCTGTGT
Source organism: Gobio gobio (assembly GCF_949357685.1). Taxonomy (NCBI): domain Eukaryota; kingdom Metazoa; phylum Chordata; class Actinopteri; order Cypriniformes; family Gobionidae; genus Gobio; species Gobio gobio. The sequence continues at coordinate 26,609,342 of NC_137109.1, read as the reverse complement.
GTTCTTTGAGCGAGTTCAGTGAGAGGGCAAAACGAAAATCTATGCCACAAGCCTCATTTGAATAATTCATGCATGCGTCACGCGGCGTCACCGAGAGGAGTATAAAAGCCCGCTGCGGCAGAAATAGCACCACTTGTCGACAGTGTTTCTCTGAAACCGCTCCTAGTTCACTCATAGCGCCCGGCTTCTCTGTGCGTATTGCAACAGAGCACCGCAACAAAACAACCAGGATCTTAACCTCGTGTTCTAACAAGTCGCAAACGTGGCGAGAAGTATTATTCAGACGGGTCTTGTACTCAACATGAGCACGGAGATGTTTAAAACGCCAATGGAGCTCGCTGTCTATCAGCTGCACAATTTCTCCATCTCCTTCTTCTCATCCTTCCTTGGAGGAGATGTAGTATCGGTCAAACTAGACAACAGGTATGCAGATTTTATGAGATTATTAGATGCTTTTGACAGTCGATAGGAATTACAGTCGGACACAAATCTTACTTTGCTGTTTTTTTCCGGCATTCACTGCGCTTCAACACAGATGTCACGCACATAAGAGCTTGTTTACTACTGCTGAGTCTGAACTGCGTTTTAATACTTTGTGTCTTTGTCTTTTGCAGTGCCTCTGGCGCAAGCGTTGTGGCAATTGACAACAAGATCGAACAAGCAATGGTAAGATGGATAACTATTATTTTAACTGTACGATCAGATCCGCAGAATGAGCTCATGTTTGTAGAATTGCAGTGGAAAGTATCTAGTTTCTGTGTAGGCTGTAACCAAAGCTGTGGCACGCTCTAGAGCTGCTGCATCTACCTTCATTGCATATGCTTTGTTGGCCCACCTGCAGTAAAAGTCAAAGGTCGTTGTACTACACCACATGCACCCTTATAGCTAGGGGTGTAACGATTCGTTTTAACAACGATTCGATTCGTATCACGATTTGAGGTTGTCGATACGATTCAAGGACGATTTTGGTTCATTTAGAACGATACGATCCGAAACGATTCAGTGACTTGAAATCGATTCAGTAACTTTTTAGCCAAAAATTGTGTGACTGAAATAAATATCTGGATACTGGTCAGTGCAGGTGAAGTTTCCTAGATTCCTGTTGTTTCTTGTAAGGGAATCAGGTATCAATTAATTATGGATATAAACAAACAAGTAAACAACAATTAATGGCAAATGCATTCAAATTTTATTTGAATAAAGTGCAACCAACAGTTTAGGTTGAATTAACAGGAAGTTAACCTTTTCTGCTCTCATTTTCAATATTCAATACATATTCAATAAAAGCACAGTAAGTGCAACCAACATTTCAACAGTAGGTTAACCTGCTACTTCTGCTTTTGTTATCCAACATAATAATATTACAATATTAATATCAAAAATAAAGTGCAACTAACTTCTCTTCAGGTTTAATTAATAGTAGGTGTACCTGTTACTTTTGCTGTTGTTTTTCAACATTAAAATAATACAAATACAATATTAATATCAAAAATAAAGTGCAACCAACATTTCTTCAGTTTGAATAAACTGGCTGAACCTGCTACTACTCTCAGTTTAATAAACAAACAATATTTAACAAAGATAAAATGTAACCAACTACTCTTCAATGACTCTACATATTTCTTTTTCAAAAATATCAACATGATCTGACCGCAGAACACTTCTCTGTGCGTTCACTATGTTGCCAGCAGTACTAAAAACTCGCTCTGCTGGCACACTGGTCCCAGGAATGCACAGGTAACATTTAGCAAGGGTTGAAAGTACAGGTAACACGTTACTAACTTAGCTCTTTCTCCTGGTGACTTGATAATTTCTCGCTGGTTGGCTTCTCCTCTGCCATACGCCATGCTGTTTTGTTTTCTTAGCGCTGCTGCTGGTGCGTGCGTTGCGATGATGTCACAGATAGGCAGACTGAATCGAGTAACGTTTAACGCCTTTATCATTAAAAGTGCTAAGAAAAAACATCCATTTAAAGTCTGACGTGCTTAAATCCAATGCGTTATTTCCTATGATCGATACAATCGATTGATTACCTTTTAAAACGATGTTAGATCGATATATGTCGTCCGGAAGGCCAACTTGCCGAGCACAGATCGATGTAGTTAGATCGTAGGAAAATAAATCGATACATCGATGTAGTAGATGAATCGTTACACCCCTACTTATAGCAATCGTTTTATACCCATTTAATCCCCCAACATCTGTAATTTGACTTTAAAGTCTTAATGCACTATTTACTAATATATTTATTACACATTACTATAAGTATAAAATGAAAAAGCAGAGAATAACTACCATATTTGATGCAAATAATCTTTAAACAGACTTTTATTATTGTATTAAGATTGCTCTCTTACAGTAAATAAATCGTGCTCACAATAGATGTAAACATTTATTTGAACCCAGAGTGACATTTGAATAATTAACTTGATTGCAGATTGAAGATGTTGGAAAATGTAAATGTAATTAAATAAAGCATTTTTAGATACTTTTCTTATCCCCCACAATCACCCAGTAGTATCTGCAACCAAAACTCATATTAGGTCTATTTACTATTACTATTTAACTGTAAAAGCAAATGCATACAAATAACTGTAAAACCAATATCTGGTACAGATAAATCTTTTATTAATTCATCACAATAGATGTAAACATTTAAATTTCACTAACTTGATTCATTAAAGAATTTAAAAAAAAGTTGAAAATGTAAATACAAATGGGAAACATGCATTTATTCTTAGGGTACGTTTACATGACAGCGACGTACTAAACATGGAAACGTTTTTCCTTTGAGTTTTTCGTGCACAACAATGACAACGTTGTCAAAACAAACCATTCACATGGGTCAGTGAAAACTATTAAAAATGCTGTATTATCCTCGTCAGGCCAGTAGTTGGCGATGTCACTTTGTAAAGAAGCACTACGCGCCTATAGACTGAACATGTAATGCGCATGACGCCACCGTTTCTGTAAATTTGTGCTTTTGTAGTTTGCAAAACTTGCACTTTGAGTCCCGTTTTCAAAAGTTGTCGTTTTCAGGCCCCCAAAATGCCATTGTCGTGTAAATGAATGGCCAAAACGCCTAAAGTTTTCAATATTTAGTTGAAAACCGTGTTGTGTAAAGGGCCCCTTACATTGTCTTTTCCCTCACAATGATATTAAGTAGAACATAATGTACAGTTAGTATTACAAATTCAGGACCCTTAAATAAATGGCCCATGTGAATGGGTATTGTTTGTTTATTTCATTGGGCCATTCAAGGAGTAAAAAACGATGTGCTTGGTTAGCTGGGAAAGCTCAGCCTCATTCTTCTGAATTCATACGTGAATTCCACAAGCAAACAGTTGAATTGTATTTAATAGTCAGTATGTTTTGGTGTGATCATGGAAACTCAACTCTATTTTCTTCTCTCTTAGGATCTCGTGAAGAATCACTTAATGTATGCGGTCAGAGAAGAAGTGGAGATCTTGAAGGAGCAGATCAAGGAACTGGCAGAGAAAAACAACCAGTTGGAGCGTGAGAACAGCCTGCTGAAGAACCTGGCGAGCCCAGAGCAGCTGGAGAAGTTTCAGTCACGTCTGCCCTCAGACTCCAGCCTCCCCCTGGAGCTGGGCTCCCCCGAGGATGGCGACCGCCAGTACAGCAGCACGGGATCTGCTGTATAAGTGGCTCTGCCATGGGGCGGGCAGAGCCACAGCTCTCACCTGAAATGGACCTCCAGATATGCAACTTCAAGATGAAGCTGGCTGTACAGATGAAACCTGACCTGAAATGAAAGCACTACGACGTACCAGTGGCCAAGTTCTGTAATATCCGACAATCTCTTCGGACTAACATGGAAAAGAGAGAGTGATGTAGACGTCTGAGGTTACTGTACAACGGGACTGACGTGCCCCTTGCTTGGAAGGGGGCCCAGCCTTGCTTTCCTTTGGTCCCTCTCACGAAGAGACGGAGAGGGGTTTGCCTGATGGAGCTGGCCGAGAGCGCACCTTCGGCCTATCCAAGTCAAGCCAAGGAAATGTACGTCCCTACGAGATGCCCCACCTGACGCAAGCTATACGGGACTCGCCTTCCTGCCCTCCGTGTCATTGATCCCTAGCCCTGTGGACATTCTTAGCTCCTGTAGTTAAGGACGCTTGAGACGGACCTGTACGGAGCACTGGTCCTCTCACTGGTCCACGGCGGTGACTCCTGCCATATGATTTGTACAGCATCGCTTGTATCTCTGCAGATGGGGCCTGCTGCTTATGGGGATTATTGCTTGTTTTGTGTTTTGAAACGGAACAAAATCAACGTGTCTATATGGGCTGTGTGTAAAAATGATTTTTTTCTTTTTGTGGGAACGAAAATCTGTATACATTTGCATAGTTCTGTAAATTAGCAACTGATGTAAAGCGAAATGTTCTGAAACCGACGGAAGTGAGGGGTGGATAATGTTGCTGCGACTGTTCTGCTGACATGTCGAAAATGTGTTCTGTTGACCTTCCACGCCAACCAACTAACAGGCACACTGGTGTCCGAGGAAGGCCACATGTTTTTCAATGAACTTTGTGTTTTCTAACCACCAAAGACTTGCCTAATACTCACAAGCCAACAGGACCATGTGTAACTATTCACAGGGAGAAGTTTTTCGACAGCAGTCTTTTTGAAACATGGGTATTGTTGCTTCATTGTGTCCATGGTATTTTTTTGAACGATTTATGGATGCAAAATGCACATTGCAATAAACCTTGTTTACACTACCCTCAGATCTTTTGCTTTTTCTTCTTGGAGGACACAGGCATTTTCTGCAGTTATATATTTAGACAAGTTACAAGTCAGATTCTTAGTATCTATAAAAATTCCTTTGAAAATGGAAATGAGGTAATTGACTATAGGAGTAAAGGTCATGCATGGAAGATAAGGCCTTCAAGAAAACCAATAACATAACCTTAGCATGCATTGCAGTTTATGATTGACATTTGCTATTCAATATGCAATGGCATCACTCGCTGCTCACATTTTACTACATGCAATTAAATCTCTTTATATGAATAATCAAATTCTTTCCAGTAATTACACATATATAAAGAAATGTCATTGACCTCAGCGAGCGCATGTGCATGATTATAAAATATGCAAAGGCTGAACTTTCCACTGAACCATCAAAATGACTATTAAAAAAACTATACAGGGAAAAAGAGGGTTTAATTGCAGAGGTTTATGTACATACACACACAGATCTAGAGCTAAGTTCACAATGGCTACTGTGCCATAGTAATCCAGAAGGCTTTGAGGCCAAGCATAGTGAGAAAGGAGATCATGGCGTGTGAAACCCTCATCCTTCTCTCCTTCAGAAAGGCACGTTCAGTGTAACTCAATCCTCTGAGAGGTCCCTGATGTAAGATTTCTATATGAGACCCACATCTCAGCATTTCTACAAAAGTTCCTATAAGGTAGACAGTAATAAAGTAGAGTCAAAAGACTACGTCCACAGGGTCCGATTGCAGATGGGTGGAGGTTTAAAAGGAAATGACTTCTGGAAATATCAGAAGCCAAATGCACTCTAATCTGAGGTCTCATTAACGTTTTATTGCTGTTATTGCTATATGCCATTAATCTTAATTGTACTGAACATTTATATGGTAAAAGTTAGTATAATATGATCAGATTATTCCAAATTCCGAATAGACAAACGATACATTAAAATAAATACATTAATACGCATTTGTTAAGTGTGAATATGAAGATTCGGTTACACTTTATTCTAAGGTGTCCTTGTTACAATGCAATTATACATTCATACATAGTGAGTAATATCAATTAACAACATGTACTTACAATAGATCAGGGTTTGGTTCACGGTTAGTTGCTTGTAATTATGACTAATACAACAAGAAGAATGTACATTAAAGTGTTACCGAAGGATCACTAAGGTTACTAAGTAACCAACAAACAAAATAATAATAATTTATATTATTATAAAATTATCCGTTTTTGGTAACACTTTAATTAAAGCCTTTATGTACAATGCATTATAAAGGTATTCATAATATAATGCATTATATCTTTTCATAAATAATTGAAACCAAAGTTAAAATGCATTTTAAAAAATTGGTTGTTTGCCTGAAATTGGTTGTTTGCCATTTTTTTTTATGTATTTTACTTTGTAAAGGTGAGAGCAATGAATAGTTAAGTATTATAATGTATCATAACTGTGCTTACAATAATTCATGAGACCATGGAATAGATTATAAGGTACATTGCAAGGCATAAATAATCCATTGAAATACTTTTATAGTGCATTATATATAAAGGCTTGAAGTAAAGTGTTACCAAGTTTTTCACAGTATTTTTGGAATGGAGAAAAACAACCATGGACAATGTTCAATGGTTCAATGTTCAGAATCGGATTGGATTCACTGGTGATTTGACATTTGGTCTGCTTCCCAAAACAGCTGCAAGACCTCCGCTGTTATGCAACTCCCAAACATCTGTTTCAGTTTGGTGTAGTGGGCGGTATTCTATGTCAAGGCCTGGTGAAGTGTGGCCGGGTTTGCATGCGAGCAAGTTACAGTGCACTGAGAAATGTACTTGTTTGTCCTGTATGTAAATATAGGCTCACAGTAGGCTGTTTGTGCCATATTTCAGTAGAGTAACATCATTTCCTAAACCTCAGATCTAATACCCTGTTGTGGAAAATTATTGAGTGTGATCCGCAGTGTAAACGTTGTTACCTCATTCTCACTATATACAAACAGCCTCCCTCTTTCTCCCAGGTGCATCCTGTAGAGGCAGAATCAATGAGACAGATGTTTACTTTGGGAATTTTTTTTTGTTTTTTTGGATCCTTTAGAAGAAAGTTGACAGTATAAATAGACAAAGTCATTATAAGCCCAAAGTGTTTACTGCTTTTATGAAACGCACTGACTGGTGTTCAGCTACCAAATGAGTGCTTACAAATTGTTGCAAATTTTCCATTGAATTACATCACAGAAAATGATGACCAAATCCAAATAAATACATTCCTACATTACTTATATTTAAAATACATTATAATATTTCAAATTAGATTATATAAAGACTTATTGTGCATTTGAAGAACTTCCAGTGGAATACATGAATCACTGTAAAAGGTTTCGCAGTTCCAGTATGGTCAAGCTACTTCTGGCATAAAAGGCAAACAAATACATGACCCATTGTTTAACTTGGGTTGCATATAAGTCATAACCACAGATATGTAAAAAATGTCCATTGTGCAAACCACAATTTCAGATTCTCTGTGATGTGACAGCATGTTTTGCTTGACTTATGTCTGTGTATGTACTGACTCATGACTTTTTGTTGCAGTCCAACTCAAGTTCTGTTATATTGTTTTGGGTGTTTTATCTCAATATCTACCCCAGCCAGTCTGACCCAAGTCATTTTGATTCCTAAAGTCGCTCATGTTTTAATATTGACTAGTCATACTTCAAATAGCTTACACTCTTCTGAATGGTCTCTCTGTTTTGCAGAAGTAGTAAACAGTGAATAGTTGACTAATGAATTTAATTTGTTTCTAAGTATAATCTACAACAACGTCTTGGTTATTCCCATTAACATACACACAGCTATCTCTTATGATAAAGCATTTTGTATTCACAAGACCAAATGCTCTGTTTATTTGAGGTAAGCCACTTTGCTCTTGTTTGTACAGATTGCTCAGGGTGTGGGAATGTGATAAAGTTTACCACGCTCCACCTATAGAAAGAGGATTTGGAAAGCCCCATTACTTTCACACAACCATAAAAAGGATGTTGCCTCACAAACACATATGGGTAGTAGTTCCACCCTAAACTCTTTACTAATCCAGGGCTGGTGCAAAAGGTCAAATATACCAGCAGAAGTTGGCCAATGACTCTGACCCCATGTGAGAGTTGCAGGAACATACAGAACTTATGTTTGTTAGACCCTCAGCGTGATGAGTTCTAAATGAGGACGGTATAAAGACAGCAATAAAGAGTCTTTTATTAAGCTCTCCTTAAAAAGAGACTCTTTGTAGGAGGCATAAGAGAAGGTGCTCTTATTTAACAGTGCTGGAGTTCTTCCTACATGCGTGAGATCTGAGAGGAACTGTGTCCGTCTTTCCCCAGGGGTTTGGAAAACACTGTGAATCGCTGTCTGTGTGAGAGGTGTTCCTCTGCGGTACCAGCCTTGCAAAGAATGTGATTGGAACATCTTATTCTGACCAAGTGGGGCAGAACAAAGGCCACCAGCATGAGGTTGAGGATTTGAGAGGAAAGCCTTGAATTCAGAGTCCTACCACGGGACAAGCACAGCTTGTTGTTTTAGCACTGGCGTGTCTTAGGGGAAAGTGAGGTGCTCTTATTACAGAACCTATATAACTTCTTCATGATGAACCCATGATGAAGTATGTGTACTACGTAAAGTAAATGTTTATTGTAAGTTTTAAGTAAAAAAAGAATCCAGTTTAAAAATGTTAACAGTGAGTAAAACAGTTGAACTGTGAGTTTTTGTATGGGTAAGCATAAGAGAAAAGGGTGACCCGAGTGATAACTTCGCTTGACAAAAACATTCACCAAATATTTGTGTAGCACACTTAAGCTGCATCCACTTGGGGTGAGCACTATGACCGCAAACTTATTTCATGATATGATGTTTTATTTCATCATGATGATATACAACGATCAGGCATTACATTATGACCACCTTCCTAATGTTGTGTTGGTCCCCCTTTTGCTGCCAAAACAGCCCTGACCTGTCGAGGCATGGACTCCACTAGACCCCTGAAGGTGTGCCCGTGGTATCTGGCACCAAGATGTTAGTAGCAGTCCTGTAAGTTGCGAGGAGGGGCCTCCATGGATTGGACTTGTTTGTTCAGAAAATCCCACAGATATTCGTTTGGATTAAGATCTGGGGAATTTGGAGGCCAAGTCAACACCTCAAACTCGTTGTTGTGCTCCTCAAACCATTCCAGAACTATTTTTGCTTTGTGGCAGGGTGCATTATCCTGCTGAAAGAGGCCACAGCTACCAGGGAATATTTTTTCCATGAAAGGGTGTATGTGGTCTGCAACAATGTTTAGGTAGGTGGTACATGTCAAAGTAACATCCACATGGATGGCAGGACCCAAGGTTTCCCAGCAGAACATTGCCCAAAGCATCACACTGCCTCTGCCGGCTTGTCTTCTTCCCATAGCACATCCTGGTGCCATGTGTTCCCCAGTTAAGCGACGCACAAGCACCCGGCCATCCACGTGATATAAAAGGAAACATGATTCATCAGACCAGGCCACCTGCTTCCATTGCTCCATGGTCCAGTTCTGATCACATGCCCACTGTTGGCTCTTTCGATGGTGGAAAGGGGTCAGCATGGACACCCTGACTGGTCTGCGGCTATGCAGCCCCATACGCAACAAACTGCGATGCACTGTGTATTCTGACACCTTTCTATCAGAACCAGCATTAACTTCTTGAGCAATTTGAGCTAGAGTAGCCCGTCTGTTTGATCAGACCACTCAGGCCAGTCTTTGCTCTCCATGTGTATCAATGAGTCTTGGCCGCCCATGACCCTCTTGCCGGTTCACCACTGTTCCTTCCTTGGACCACTTTTGAAAGATACTGACCACTGCAGACCGGAAACACCCCAAAAGAGCTGCAGTTTTGGAGATGCTCTGACCAAGTCATCTAGCCATTACAATTTGGCCCTTGTCAAACTCACTCAAATCCTTACACTTGCCCATTTTTCCTGTTTCTATCCATTTTTTTTTTAAACCAAGCTCCGCATGATGGTCATTTTGAAAACTGTGTCTGTATTTGACCATTTAGGTGCAAAGAGAACTGATTTCGGGATTGCACGCTGTCTGAGAGAGTGCTTCTGCTGAGTGTCATTCAGAGAGGAGCCGCCGCTATTTCTGTTTCCATCATGAAATCTTAAGGCCCGGGTATACTTCACTTACCGCGCCCGGACGTGTCACGCGCGCAGCCCTGTCCGTGCGTCTTTCAAAGTATACTACACAACGGATGCGCGCGGAGGATCGCGTTCGACACATGCGCAGTAAAAAAGTGTCTATGCTCTACCAGACATCGGAGGGCAGCACTGAGTCCTGTCATCAACGGGACATTCGCTGGGCATGATCGAGAAGAATTGTAGTGCATCCACCATTGCAACATAGTTTGGAAGAAATACTGAAGAATCAAAAATTCCCTCTTTTTTTCAAGTGTGTTGTTTTTAAACCGGTCTTTGCACACTCTTCTTCGACGGCTGAACACTGTGCTCAATACTGTGCGTATTGGCACCTAGTGGACTCTTCTGTACTGCTGGCGCATGCGCTGTTGCAAAATTACGTCATGCGGGCGGTGCACGAACGCGGACGGCCGAAGTATACCCGGGCCTTTAGTCTTATTGTCCAGTGGAACTCAGTTGCTTGCTAGCATAACATGGGCAGGTATCTGGCTTGGGCTTGAGTGGAAAATTAAATCAACAGCGGTTGTGTGAGCGCTTGTTTGCACATGCGCAAAGGAACTTGCAAGCACCAGACCACTGATTCGTCCAACCTGCTTGCTTGTAGTCTTTTTTCTTCCGAACTTATTTTGTAGTAATTAAGAAATATGCTTTGGGGAAATGTATCAGAGTAAAAATTTGTTTAGGAAATATAGTAGAGTAAAAGTGAAAGTTGACAGAAATAGAAAAACTCAAGTAAAGTATAGATTCTCCCCAAAAAATACTTGGTAATAAATAAATGGTAAAACTGGTCAAATGCGCTGTGCGCAAGCAAACTTTTGTACTGCTCAGAAACAGCTTTATACTGTAAATAAATCTTAACCTCTGATTCATCCGTTTTTGGAAGCCAAACAAAGCAGTTTCAGAGCGTCTCTGTGACATTAATAAGTTGAATTGCCAGTGTATTGTGCTGTTGTATAACTTTATATGTGGTGAATGTATGCGAGTACAGGGTAGAGTATAGGTCGACTGTGGGTCAGATGTCTCACCTGGCATGCTGTTGCAAAACCAGTTGAACTGAACCTCTGTAGGTACCTAAGGGAATGGTCAAACAGTTTTAATTAACCTCTGTAAGTACCTAAGGGAATGGTCAAACAGTTTGAATTAACCTCTGTAAGTACCTAAGGGAATAGTCAAACAGTTTTAATTTCACATAAAAGGAAGAGTTGAAGTAAACATGCATGCACTCGATAATTACCCAGCAAGCATTTTTTTGTTTAAAAGACATCTAATAGCCTTCCAAACACAGCCCTGACGACTAAAACAGGACAAAATTTGGTCTGTCAGTGAAAATTAAATAGGCATCCAACCCAATAATAGACTAGTCATCGATTTTAGATTAGATTAGATTAGATTAGATTCAACTTTATTGTCATTACACAAGTACAAGTACAAGGCAACGAAATGCAGTTTAGGTCTAACCAGAAGTGCAATAGCAGCAAGTGCAGGATATATACAATGGTTGCGTAAGTGCAGGACATAAAAATGTTCTGAATATATATAAATATGTATAAGTAGAGAGATGGTTATTACTATAAGTAGAACTGAATTTACAGATGAATATATACAGTGAATAAATATACAGATGGCTATTACTATAAACAGAATTTACAGGTGAATATGTACTATGAATAAATATACAGATGGCTATTACTATAAACAGAATTTACAGGTGACTATGTACTATGAATAAATATACAGACGGTTATTACTTGAACAGAATTTACAGTTAGAGGTATACAATAATATGTTAGGCTAATATGAGGAATATAGCAGTGGATTAAGTTAGTACAATAAATTATGGACAGAGCTATCCGAAAGAAAGTGTAAAAGTGCAGTGGAAAGTGGTTGCATATTCCAGTTAGAAGTACGGTGCAAAATGCAAATGTAAACATTGTTACTGTAAATACAGTCGGCAGTGCAGATGAGCATTATCCAGTTACGGTATGGTGGTGCAGAATGCATAAGTAAACAGTTGTTACTGTGATAAACAGTCAGTAGTGCAAATAACAAAGTGAAGGCAGATGTGAGGTAGGAGAGTTATCAGTTTATGAGGGAAGTGGATCAACGGGGGTTTGAGTTCAATAAAGAGACAGCTCTGGGGAAAAAACTGTTCTTTAGTCTGCTGGTCCTGGTCCGGAGGATCCTGAAACGCCTGCCGGAGGGCAGGAGAGAAAACAGTCTGTGTGCTGGGTGAGAGGAGTCCTTGAGGATGCTGCGAGCTCGATGCAGACAGCGTTTCCTCTGGATGTGCTCGATGGCAGGCAGTGGAGTCCCTGTGATGCGCTGGGCAGTTTTCACCACCCGCTGCAGTGCCTTGCGCTCCGCAACAGAGCAGCTCCCATACCACACTGCCACACAGTTGGTCAGGATGCTTTCTATTGCGCAGCGGTAGAAGTTCACCAGGATGGCCGAGGAGAGCTGATTCTTCCTCAGTGTCCTCAGGAAGAAGAGGCGCTGGTGAGCCTTCTTGACCAGGCTGGAGGTGTTGGTCGTCCACGACATGTCCGCCGAGATGTGGATCCCCAGGAACTTGAAACTGGAGACACGCTCAACAGCCATTCCATTGATGTGGATGGTGTCGTGTGTGCCTCTTGACTCCTTCCTGAAGTCCACGATGAGCTCCTTCGTTTTGGTGGTGTTGAGGAGCAGGTTATTATCAGCGCACCATGTGGCCAGGTGCTGGATCTCTTCCCTGTAGGCAGTCTCATCGTTGTTGCTGATGAGACCAATCACCGTAGTGTCGTCCGCAAACTTGACGATGGAATTAGTTCCATACACAGGCTTGCAGTCGGAGGTGAAGAGGGAGTAGAGAAACGGACTTAGCACACAGCCCTGTGGTACACCAGTGTTGAGTGTGATGGATGTGGAGCAGGTGGATCCTGATCGAACATTCTGGGGTCTGTCAGTTAGGAAGTCCAAAATCCAGTTACACATTGAAGTGTTGATGCCCAGGTCTCCAAGTTTGGCAATTAACTTGGATGGGATGACAGTGTTGAATGCTGAGCTGAAGTCAACAAACAGCATGCGTGCATAAGTGTTTTTACTGTCCAGATGGGTGAGCACAGAGTGCAGTGCCATGGAAACGGCATCCTCTGTGCTCCTATTGCTGCGGTAGGCAAACTGGTGTGAGTCCAATGTGGATGGTATAGAGTCTTTTAGGTGTTCCAGGACCAGCCGCTCAAAGCACTTCATAATGATGGGTGTGAGTGCTACAGGGCGGTAGTCATTAGGGCACCTCGGGCTGGAGTGTTTCGGCACTGGCACAATGGAAGTGCGTTTAAAGCATGATGGTACAGCTGCTTGGGCGAGTGACAGGTTGAAAATGTCTGTAAAAACCCCAGCGAGCTGCTCCGCACATGCCCTGAGCACACGTCCAGGGATGTTGTCTGGTCCAGCAGCCTTGTGCGCGCTGATCCGGCTCAGTGCCTTGCAGACATCTGTGGTGGAGAGTGTGATTGGTGGGTGGTCAGCTGAGGGTTTGAGCTTGGTGGCAGTTTCTCTGTTGTCTCTTTCAAAACGAGCATAAAAGTAATTTAGCTCATTCAGGAAGTTGACATCAGTGGCTGCGGGGGTGGAGTGGGGGGGTTTGTAGTCACTGATGGCCTGGATGCCCTGCCACATGCGTCGAGGGTCAGAGTTGGAAAAGTGACCCTCAATCTTAAGCTTGTAGCAGTGCTTGGCCTTTTTGATGCCCCTCTTCAGGTTTGCCCTGGATGCGCTGTAGGCTTGTGCATCTCCTGATCTGAAGGCAGTATTGCGTGACTTCAGCAGGAGTCGTACTTCCCTGTTCATCCAAGGCTTCTGATTTGGGTATGTGGTGATCTGTTTCTGGGTTGTAACACTGTCGATGGTGGTATTGATATGATCCAATACTGAGGAGGTGTAGGAGTCAATGTCCGTGTGAGCGCCACTGGTGGCTTGAGAAGCAAACATACTCCAGTCTGTGTTTAGAAACCTTTCCTGGAGTGTGGAGTCTGCCCCCGCAGGCCACACCTTGATGGTTTTCATTGATGGCTTCACGCGGTTGATGAGGGGTGAATATTTGGGTCTGAGAAACAAAGAGAGGTGGTCTGACTGTCCCAGGTGGGGGAGGGGTGTCGCAACGTAAGCGCCAGCCATGTTTGTATATACATGGTCTAAGGTTTTGTTTCCTCTGGTGTGGCAGGAAACATGCTGGTGAAACTTGGGTAGCACTGACTTTAAGTTTGAGTGATTAAAGTCACCTGCAACAATAAACGCAGCTTCCGGGTGATCAGTCTGTTGTTTACTGATGGCTGCGTGAAGTTCTTTCATAGCAAGCTTGGCATCAGCATCGGGTGGAATATAAGCTGCTGTGATAATAGTGGAGGTGAACTCCCGCGGTAGATAAAACGGTCTACATCCAACCATGAGAAACTCCAGGTTAGCTGAACAATGACTCCCAACAATAGCAGAGTTTGTGCACCAAGCTTTGTTAATATAAATGCACAATCCACCCCCTCTGCTCTTCCCAGAGCCATCTAATGTTCTATCCGCCCGGAGTGTGTGGCGTCCCGCTAGCTCGATAGCGGTGTCCGGTATTCCGCTGTTTAACCAGGTTTCCGTGAATATTAGGACGTTACAGTTCAAAAGTTTCTTACTGTGTGTGATGCTGAGTCGAATCTCCTCCATTTTGTTCACTAGCGACCGTACATTGGCAAGGAAAATGCTGGGTAAAGAGAGCCGATGAGGAGTAAGCGTTAGCTTAGCACGCGTTCCTCCACGTCTCCCTCGCCTTTGTTTACGATCACGCCGCCGTCTGCGTGCACTTCCGCCCGGCCGGGTAGAGTGCAGAGTCACCGGTGTCTTAGCGATCTCAGGAAGGAGTTGTAGATTGTCCATAAAACTGTCGGAAATTCGCAAACCAATATCCAAAAGCTCAGCGCGGGTGTACGATGTAAAGGCACAACTGTTCTGTGCGAACAGACCCGAGAAGAACAGGAAAAATACCGCAAAATTGCAGAATCTGGAGAGACGCTGAGCCTCGCGATCTACTCGCGCCGCCATCTTGGTCACTATTTCAAAGAAATGAATTGGATTTCAAAGAAATGAAACCAAACACCTTATAATCACTGTTGACTTTGCTTACATTATGGAATAGAAGGGTAATACCAGGAAAGTCCGCTAGTTCACTTGCTTTGGTCCGGACCAAATACAATGTGGAATAATTTCCACAAGGTTTATGTGTTTATTAAGTGTGTTTTTACCATTCTTCTAGAAGCGCATTTGTGAGGTCAGGCACTGATGTTGGACGAGAAGGCCTGGCTCGCATTCTCTGCTCTAATTCATCCTAAAGGTGTTCAATCGGGTTGAGGTCAGGGACTCTGTGCAGGCCAGTCAAGTTTCTCCACACCAAACTCGCTCATCCATGTCTTTATGGACCTGGTTTTGTGCACTGGTGTGCAGTCATGTTGGAACAGGAAGGGGCCATCCCCAAACTGTTCCCACAAAGTTAAGAGCACGAAATTGTCCAACATGTCTTAGTATGCTGAAGCATTAAGAGTTCCTTTCACTGGAACTAAGTTGCCAAGCCCAACCCCTGAAAAACAACCCACACCATAACCCCCCCTCCACCAAACTTTACACTTGGCACAATGCAGTCAGGCAAGTCCCGTTCTCTTGGCAACCGCCAAACCCAGACTCGTCCATCGGATTGCCAGATAGAGAAGCGTGATTCGTCACTCCAGAGTCCAGAGGCGGTGTGCTTTACACCACTGCATCCGACGCTTTGCCTTGCACTTGGTGATGTAAGGCTTTGATACAGCTGCTCGGCCATGGAAACCCATTCCATGAAGCTCTCTACTCACTGTTCTACACACTGTTAATCTGAAGGCCACATGAAGTTTGGAGGTCTGTAGCTATTGACTCTGGAGAAAATTGGCGACTTCTGCGCCCTGTGTGCCTCAGCATGCGCTGACCCTGCTCTAGTACGTGGCCTCCCACTTCGTGGCTGAGTTGCTGTTGTTCCCAATTGCTTCCACTTGTTATAATACCACTAACAGTTGACAGTGGAATATTTAGTAGTGAGGAAATTTCACGAATGGACTTATTGCACAGATGGTTACCTATCACTCTACCACACTTGAATTCACTGAGTTCCTGAGAGCAACCCATTCTTTCACAAATGTTTGTAGAAGTGTCTGCATGCATGGGTGCTTGATTTTATAGACCTGTGGCCATGGAAGTGATTGGAACACCTGAATTCAATGATTTGGAAGGGTGTCCCAATATAGTATTTAAATATGCACATAATAGAGTTGTTTCATAACTGGTAAAAATACTAGTGGCAAAACAGTGATAACTGTCACTCAGTTCTTGGGGACATATCACGCTTGACAGTAAGGCATTTAACCTTCTAACCTAGTACATGGCAAAAAAACTAAAAAAAGGTACTAACATGCAGCAGCATGAAGGAATACCAGAGTGTCTGTTTGAGCTGATCATGATTCTCAGCCAATCAGCACTTGGATCCCTAGAGAGTGATCTCAACATGTCTCCTGCTATAAATAAACTCTCCACTCCTACACACAACCCACTGACCATCTCAAAGAGACCATACGGGTGTGAAAGCAGACTGAATCCTTCCATCCATCTATCCGTTGTATCTCTATCTATTGTTGTATCGAAACAATGTAACACTTTCGTCTAGTGATATATTAAAAGTTGGATTTATAGTATGTCACACGTTACCTGCATATAGACAATATACTCACATGAAGGAATATATACTATATTGAAAATCTCAGCTATGTGATTCTTTATTTTGCTGCAAAATGTTAACGCTGCAAAATGTTTAAATTAAATCTATCTATCTATCTATCTATCTATCTATCTATCTATCTATCTATCTATCTATCTATCTATCTATCTATCTATCTATCTATCTATCTATCTATCTATCTATCTATCTATCTATCTATCTATCTATCTATCTATCTATCTATCTATCTATCTATCTATCTATCTATCTATCTATCTATCTATCTATCTATCTATCTATCTATCTATCTATCTATCTGTATGTCTGTCGTATTTATCTATGGTATTGTTTAGTTTGTGTTGACATATTTGCCCAAAATGATTTCATAAGTTATAGTGGAGATAATATGAGGTCATCTGCCACAGAAGAATATCATGCCTTAAGATTCAACATTTCATAATATTGCGTGCTAACAGCAGTCTGGTATACTTTTTCGTGAATCATCATTTGAAATCTGATTATTGATTATTGACAGATCTTAGATGCCCACAGAGAGAGATTTGAGGAACAAGAAAATAAAATAAAAAATCATTAGCAGAGCTCCTTGAGGCTCATTTTTCTTGGAAGGCATTCAGGTTTGGAAGATTAGTTTCTGAAACACACAGCTCCTCAGTAACATTCCATAACACGAGAATAGCTGCTTAGAAAAATGCTAGAAACTGTGCTTACCTCACTCATTTACAGCGCATTAATGATGCACGTTGCATAATTGTAAAATTGTGTATTTTATTTTATGTATTATGTTTAAAGCCTGTCACAAAATAATCATAGTTTAGATCTGCTTGATTTGGCAATGCTGAGTCTTATACAGGAAACAAAATGCAGTAAACAACATTGGATATTACCTCAAGGGTGGGTATTGTTAAAAGTGAGTGTTTTCAAAACACAACCCGGATGTTCAACTCTTCCTTATGACGTTGGTTCAATCCAACAACAGGCCTTGGAGTGTATTTAGCCCGACGTCTGCACAGGTGAACCATTTTTGCTATTGTCTGTGTAAATACTTCTAAAATATAAAAGGAGGGCAGCTGGGCCAGTTGTTTTCATTCTTTAGTCCATCAACAGTTACATTAACTGTAGGATCATGTCATAACTTCAGGTGGTCAATAAGGAGAATATTACATATTTTGATGTGGTTGCTGGGTTTGGAGGCCAATGAGAGCTGTCAAGTACAAATCTCTCATGATATTCCCACCACAAGTGAGTGTATTTAGATTTAGCAGGCATCTAAGCTGAGAAAGTACAAGCTATTTGTGACCACATAAACCATTCAGTTTTTCCTGCCTCAGGAAACTCAGGAGTCATGAGTTCCAGACCTCATACTATTTAAAGAAATTTTACCCGTGACGTGGGGTGAAGTTGACAAAAATGCTTGTAAACAATGGTGAGGAAGGTAAAATTAAGGCTTAAACCACCAATGCAATGACAAGTTCATTGTGTTATCTCTCACACTGTTCCTACAAAAAGACATTTATTTGAACCAGAAGAATAATGGTTAAAATAATACATTTTTCCTAATAATCAACTCTGCAAATAACTCTCTGACTGAAACAATCACTGTTGAGAAATCATGGATTTTTTGGAAAACTTCAAGGATTACTTCACCCAAAAACACAAATTCCGTCGTCAAACAATTATGACTTTCTTTCTATCATGAAAGAGAAGTCCACTTTTGGTCAATGCAGTTACAATGAATGAGGGCTGAAGCTTCAAATAAAGATGTAAACGCACCATAAAAGTAGTCCATATGACTCATGCAACTGCAAGTCTTCCTAGTCATATAGCTTTGTGTGAGAAATAGGCCAAAATGTTGTATGGTTGTAATTCACTGATAATCTTTCCCTCCAGCAAGCTGTTAACCAGATCATTGAGTCAGGGAGCTAAACTTGAGAACCGGAGCAGTCAGATTTACAAATTAGTCAATTAGATGTATTGTGAACTGGACCAGCTGATTCATTGAAAAAGTCAGAGCTATGGCAAACGTTAACATTTTTCCTAATATTGCGTTGGTCCCCCTTTTTCTGCCGAAACAGCCCTGACACATCGAGGCATGGACTGCACTAGACCCCTGAAGGTGTGCTGTGGTATCTGGCACCAAGATGTTAGCAGTAGATCCTATAAGTCCTGTAAGTTGTGATGTGGGGCCTCCATGGATCAGACTTGTTTGTTCAGCACATCCCACAGATGCTCGATTGGATTGAGATCTGGGGAATTTGGAGGCCAAGTCAACACCTCAAACTCATTGTTTTGCTCCTCAAACCATTCCTGAAATCCTGATGAAAGAGGCCACCAGGGAATTCCGTGACCATGAAAGGGTGTACATGGTCTGCAACAATGCTTAGGTATGTGGTACGTGTCAAAGTAACATCCACATGGATGGCAGGTCCCAAGGTTTCCCAGCAGAATATTTCCCAAAGCATCACACTGCCTCCTGACCAGGCCACCGTCTTCCATTGCTCCGTGGTCCAGTTCTGATGCTCACGTGCCCACTGTTGGCACTTTTGGCGGTGGAAAGGGGTCAGCATGGGCACCCTGACTGGTCTGTGGCTAATGCAGCCCCATACGCAACAAACTACGATGCACTGTGTATTCTGACACCTTTCTATCAGAACCAGCATTAACTTCTTGAGAAATTTGAGCTACAGTAGCTCGTCTGTTTGATCGGACCACACGGGCTAGCCTTTGCTCCCCACGTGCATCACTGAGCCTTGGCCGCTCATGGTAGATCCTTCCTTGGATCACTTTTGATAGACACTGACCACTGCAGACCGGGAACACCCCACAAAAGCTGCAGTTTTGGAGATGCTCTGACCCAGTCGTCTAGCCATCACAATTTGGCCCTTGTCAAATTCATATCCTACTTGCCTACTGCTGAAATCCTACTGCTTCTAACACATCAACTTTGAGGACAAAATGTTCACGTGCTGCCTAATATATCCCACCCACTAACAGGTTACATGATGAAGAGATAATAAGTGTTATTCACTTTACCTGTCATAATGTTATGCCTGATCGATGTAGACTTTCTTTCTTTCTCATTTTGGAGCTTGACAGCCCCAGTTCTCACTTACTTTTTAATTATATTAAAAAAATATATAGGCCAATATATTCTTCAGAAAATCTTTTGCATTCCACAGAAGAAAGTAATATGGTAACAACATGAGGGTTTGTCTTTAAATGTGTTACTCCTGAGGGCAAGGCCTGCACACATTTCTAAAGGACCATGTCAATCTTCCAGGATCTGTCTTAGTGTGGAAAGTGGGGGTGAAAACTCATTCACACACAAAGACAGGATTAGAAACTAGTTATATCGTATTCGCTACAAAAAAGGAACAACCTTGTCTACACATCTAAGACATTTGGAGAAGACTCAGACATGAGAACATGCTAATTAGACATTTATGTTTGAGACAGTTATATAACTGGTGTCTTTTTTTTGTCCCGTGTCTAAAGCAATAAAGAAGGCATTAGTGTAATGGACACAATTAAGTCTACCTTTGGCAAGGTACATGCTTCAACACAGCCTGAGCTTAACCTGCTGTCTGTCTGTGTACTCATGTCTCTTAGTTTTGAAAACACAGTGCAGCACTTTCCTAGTGAAACCTCAAAATAGCCTATTTACCATAGAGCTCCCAAATGTAACTAAAGAACTGCAAAGAAGCCTTCAGAAGACGTGCTGGTAAGGTTTTATGACTGATACCTCACTAACAAACATTAAATAATGCTTACAGATCAGAATGTGTCAATCAAGAAGTGTCAGTTTGACCCAAAATAAGGACTAAATGTTTGCTGATTTTTTATTTAGATGTGTTTTAGTTAAATGGTGAGATTGTTATCCGGTTGAGCTTCTCTTCCTGTTTACACCTTCAGGGGAAGAAATGCCTCTAACAGACAGCAGTGGGAAATTTACAGCATTCCTTATGTGCAGTAACTTCTGCAATATTAATCATTTAAGTCTCCATAGTGAAATGGTGCAGACTTGGTTGAACAGGGCACATTGAAGCTACATTAACAAGTTAAGAAGGTCACGAGTCCCTTGCAATAAGCTGATTTAAGCACTTCAATGCAAACACATTTACATCCAGCTTGTTTTTTTGCTTTTGTTTTGATGCCTCAAGCAACATTAAAGATGAAATATGGGAAGTCACGGTGTAATGATAAATGTGAAGAGCGTGACTAATTGCATGGTGCTTACACGGCAGTGCAGGATGGAGCTGAGCCGGTATGGCTCCCTGTAAATTTTTGTGTTTGTTTCGTCATATAATTTTACACAGTAATTACTGCCCACCTGTCACACATGTTCAACATACAGCATTTTTCAACCGACTGAGGAAGAACACAGTGTTCTCTAGAGAGTTTTACTACTCTCCTGTGGTTTGGGAAAGGCAGCACTTCACACAAGTATGCTAGAGATTATTAGTGTGCTGCAACCCTCAGACACACAAACACAACACCACTATCCTATACAAACACACGCAAGACTCTTGGGTCAGGGATTTGCACAGAAAATGACATGCACATTGGTTTATTTACTTTTTTTATATAACATTCATTCCCTTGTTTATTGACTGCAGATGGGGAGATGTCCTAGTTTACCAACGGTTCAACACGCCTTTCCTGTATGCATGATAAATATATTCATATCTCATCAGCACAGAAGATGAAAACTGTTAAACTGCAAGCTGTGAGACTCAACTGCAGGTTACTAAAAAAACAACCCAAGCATGAGATATGTGTGTGAGAGACATTTTTATGTGAAATGCCACAGGGCAGATATGTAGTAGGGTATTGAAGAAAGGACAGTGTAATGGCCAGCTCTACTCAGCCAGTGAATCATGCTTTCAGGTTCAATGAATTCTTTAAAAATATTTAAACTGCAAAACATAGGAAACCAAAGTTAAATTAAAATGAATTCAATGGTTGAAGGAAATAACACTGTTTCTAAAGCACTTATTTGTTGCCTGTTTGACAGGAAGAAACGTCCAGACATTTTAGTCACACTTTAGCTCACTGTTTAATGTTTGATGGATTCAGTAGACTACTTTCATTTTAGTGAAACATCAACTTCAACTGAATTCAGGAAGCCGCTGGCAGAACACCTGGACATAATAAAAAAATTACAGCCTCACTCCTTCCCAGACTTTTCACACTTGAGCAAAAACATGAGTAATGACATAATATAAGAAGAAAAAAAAAATTAAAGAAAAAATAAAAACACAAAAATAAATATTAACATGCCTGAGATAAATGGTATTTTCCAGAGGTATTTTTGGTCTTTATTTAGTTTTTTTATTATGCTGGAAAATGTAAAGCTAAATTATAATTAAAAATGAAACATTCATTCTTGTAATTGTATTATATTAAAAATCTTGATTCAATAACAGACTCTAAAAAACAGTGAGACATGGTGTAAAGGAGTTGGACATAAATTAATTTTAGATGTCCATAATATATATATATATTCTCAATATATAGTCAACAAATGCTACGTCCCTGTGTGGGAGTGTGGGAGTCCCTGTGTTTCCAGAGACTGGCGCCAATCCCAAACGTCCCACTGATGTCACATTGCATCTCACCAATCCCAAAGCCCCGATATAATGTTATCACCACTGAGAATGATGTGAAGGGTATGTAGGGTATACAATTATTTGTTGAGGATTGTTCTTCAGCTGGCAAATAGCAATACATAAATATTGCAATACAAGTGTCCCTGCTTCCCTTGAGTCCCTGCTCCTTTAATCGCTAATTGTAAAGCGCCCTTTTGGTCGTATTGCAGCGCCCCAGAACGCGATTTCAACCTAGAATTCATCATATATAGCACTAGTTTATATATTTATTTGTTTGCAAAATACTTTTTCACAAGCACAAACTAGATCTGATGCATAACCAAGTTTCTATATTCCTTCCTCCTAAAGCCAGGTTCACACTGTACAGTTTTGCACGTGATTTGGCCATCTGAGACAAATGTTGAGAATCCTAAAAGATGCCTCTGATCCTAGGCCAAAATCGGAAGTCTTTGAACGCTAGTTTGATATGTTTGCCGGCAGCCGATTAATGACTATTACGATCAAATTTTACCTCAGACAAAATTCTGTCAGTGTCAGAAGATTTGATGCTCAGTCCTGCAGTGCGGCTTCTCCTATGTCAACCGCCAAATAAAAAAACAATCGGAGCGCAGAACCTAATGACGCAATTAATGCGACAACGTCATCTTTGTTTTTTTCTTCTTTTCTTTTCTAGACAAGCCATGATCAAAATGATAACAAGAGATTGTTTTTGTTTGCAAGCCACCATTTCAATCCCATGTAATGCAGCTCACAGTCACCGAACGTGTCACGGATTGATGATGTATAACTCCGGACGAATCTTCTTGCATGCGTCCGTTTTTAATGTGTCTTGACTGCCGTACAGTCTGACATGAATGACAACTGAGATCCTACAGTGTGATGGCTTACAGCGGGGATCATGTTCGTACGGTTTGACGAGCAACAGTTGTAAAGGACTATTATAAATTGCACAGTGTGCACCCAGCCTAATTCATTGAGCTGCTGTTCATGCTATTTCAGTCATTCCCACACTATGAAAAAGATTATGGCCTGACATCACTTTGAACTTGCATATTTAAAAGTTTCATTAAAGCTTTGAGAGTATAAATACACACGTTGGCACTTCTACCACAGCTTGGGAAGGATGTTCAAACACAACAGATTTTAATATTTACTTTATGGTCATGAGGTTTACAGCAAAAAAGTTACTAGCGGTGATTTTGCAGCTCAGTACCACATGTATTTTGCGGTTTTTAACAGTTTTTATTTGATTTTTAGTATGCGTGCTGTATCAAGATGCAAGAGAAAACATGGTACTCTGCAAATTTCTTCAGGATGATAAAATGTATAGCAAAATACGTAAGTACAGTGAGCTTGTTGAAGTGTCGGGGGAAAATATATTTTTTCAGCTGTTTAAAAAAGCTAAAATAAACATACACAAGAGATCTGACCTGGCAAATTAGCACACACGTACAAATATCCCCCCCACACACATTATGCCATGCCATCCACAGCCTAGATCATTAAATAGGAACTTCTGACCCTGTACAACTCTAATGTTTCCAAGCAGTTGACCTGTTTGGCACTCTTGCCTGTTCAGACATTCTGATCTCTTGGATTTAATGGGGGTAGTTTTATTTATACGATCAAAGATTTATCTCTCTGTCCTCAAATAAAAAAAATTAACTGATGCAGCAGTAATTCCTAATTATTAACCGCATTTGTTTTTTTGTTTTGTTTTTTTTGTGTTCATCATCCACTTTTACACCAGTTGGAGGGGCTCCAGTGCTGGCGCACTGGAAATGCTGAACACTTCTAATTTAAACCAGCATTTTGGCAGCCAACACTGAAGTAATGCATTCAGATAAAATTAGAAAATAAACAAGGCTTGCGCCTACTGAGGATTCACGCTCTCCACTTGGAAGAAGATACATTTCAGCTTTCACCATGCTAGAAACGCTGAGAGAGATTTTACACTTGGGAGCACAATTGGTTCTTATTATTAAGTTAGTATTGAGTGCAAATGTGAGCACAAAGTTCCCGCATAAATCACCAGCTAGGTCGCAGGAGAGGGGAGGAATGGTGATAAGACAGGACAAACTGTGGATAGAGGGCCTAAATCCAATCGTAGTTCATAAAGAGCTGTGTTAGTAAACCACAAGTGCTTCTGCTAGACTGCAGATGGGAAACAGATTACAGAGCATCTATCCTCCACTAAACCAGGGGTTTTCAAAGTCTTTGACTCTGTTGGGGTGGTCAACATGATTTTACCAAGTAAGATATGTTCCTGGATCAACATATTTTGTTGATCCTGGAAGAACATTCCTGTCCGAAATTTTAGCCTTAACCCTATCCCTACCCCTAAACCTAACCCTATACCCATAAGGGAAATGATAACCTAAACTTGACATAAACTGTAAACTTGTCCCTCAAATATGATTGGTTGATTCGAATGTTTTTCCAGGATCAACAAAGATGTTGTACAGGAACATATTGTACTTGGTGAAATCACGTTAAACCTGCTGGGCTTAAAAAAAAAAAAAAAAAAATCAAGTCATCATTTACTCATCCTCATGTTATTCCAAACCTGTATGAAAAGAGGATACAAAAAAAAAATATTTTATGAAGCCTTGTAATTGAACAGCCTATATAAAAGCCTTTATATAGTGCACTATAAAAGTATTTTTAATGCATTAATTATGCCTTGTAATGCACTTTATAATTGTAACGACGGTTATAACATTATAATACTTATCTATTTATTGCTACACCTTTAGAAAGTACAATGCATTAAAACACATGACAATTTTAGATGTAACAAGGAATCTGCCAATATTATAATGCATTTTAACTTACAATCATTTATGAAAACAATAAAAGGTACATTGTGAATACCTTTATAATGCATTACACATAAAGGCCGTAAGTAAAGTGTTACCGAAATAACTTTTAATAATAAAAAGTAGTCTTTCTACTTCAAAATCTACTTGCCAAATACATTTGCCAGCGATTTCTGAGTGAAATTTGTTTCTACATATTTTTTTCCCCAGTGTATGTCTATTACATTGGTGTTCAGCTGAAAACATTTCAAAACATTCTTCAAGAAAACCTGATACGTGCATTTCAGCTAAGTCAGAGTTCTTTGCATAAGGGCCAGTCAGTGCACGTGACAGCACATGACATTAGGGAGGAGGTGTAAACACACGCATGCAGCACAGGATTAGAGTATCAGCCCTCCCTCACCCACCATTAAATCTCTGGGCTTCTTTGTCCAAAAGAAGGTGAACACACAAAAAGCAGAGTATGCCTATCATCAGCTACATCAGCACAGACACCAAAGCCAATAACAAACTCAAATGCTGCATTGATTTATCAGCAGTGCGAAATGACTGCGGCGTGCACTTTTATGCATGTGAGTGGGCTCGTGCAGTACATTCTGTCCTAGTTGGAGGGACGCCTGCACTCCCTTTTTAAATCCGCTTTGTGTCCAAGGAACTTTATCATACGGATCATGTGCAGAGAACTCCCACTGTTTTGAATGACTGATGAAGTTCAGGCCACTATAAACTAAGCAGATGAAGCTTTATCATATCAATAAATTCTCCGAAACGCATGGACAAAAGTCCCTCAATCCATCACTCTTTAAACATTGTCCCAAGGACTGTTTCCATTGGCAATTGGTGGAATATTTGTTGAAAGGGGCAGATTTTTGTTTGTCTTGTTCCTTGTCCCTTGGGAGATAGAGGAAGTGTGTATTGACTTTTTAAAAGTGCAGTCCAAAACATTCAGCTGACTTTGTCTCCCTTACCACCACCTAAGAGCTTCGATTTCAGTGTTGGAAGCAGAAAATAGCTGTTATATTGTATACTGTTATGTTTAGCGGGTCACAATCCTTTCAAAGCTTAAGTGAGACATTTGCCTTTGTAATGTGCACAAGATGTCACAAAGAATGAGCACCATCAAAGCAGAACAAAAAGTGTGACAGCCTTGTGCAAGTCTCGGAAATGAAACAGAAAGGACAAGGCAAGGTTTCCTTTGAGGAAAATGGCTGCAGGGCAAAGAGCCCACAAAGAAAACAGGCCAGACAAAACAACCTGGCCTGTAAAATACATTCGTTATAATGTTGCAGCTGGCAGAGCTGTAGCAACCAGTCATATCCCTGTCACAAGCAGCTTCCTAGCTTTCATGTACCGTCCAAGACCAAACACTGGAGAGGTTTGTTTCCAAGGATTGGAGTAGTTGTGGAAATGCGTTTGAGGTTAATGCGTTCAGCCACGGTCATCAACTTACACTTGGCTAAAATTACAAAAAAAAGGTTAATCTGATTTAAAGCCTGGACTACATTAAAATACAAATTAAGCATCTTAGCATGTTTGGCACTCGGCAAAACAAGATGGCAATGGATGAATAGAATTACGGTCATTTCAAGCCAACAGTCCATAGTGGTTGTTGTTTTTTAGTGGGGTTTTTTTCATGTAAATGTATGTGAAACATAAATGTAAAAAAATCTACTGTTAATCACAAATAGCATGTAGTTTATTTTATACTTTATAAAATGTTGATACAATTAACAAGGTATTAAGTGTTAAAATTTTACTATAATTAATTTATCATTTGAGGTTGACATCTTACATTATATTATTTTCTATATTATTTAATAAAATAATGATGTACATTATTAATGTTAGAATATTTATGTTGGTATACTGTATATATTTAAAGAAATATTTATATTTAATTGAATTTATATATATATATAATATATAATATATATATAAAAAACAGCTGCATGCAAAGTAAAGGTCAAAGACATCCATCCATCTGCATACATGTGTACACAGACCAACAACACATCTCTAAAGTCTACCTCAAACAAATTGACAAAGGCTGCTTTTCCACTGTTGGGCCAAACTGTTCTCGTGGCTTAACAGTTCCATTCCGTGCCGATCTGGCCCAGCCAGTGCGGATATGGTTTAATTTTCTACTGTGGGATTGATAACGGAGCTCTTTTGAATGTATTACAAATGCGTCAGTCTTAGTTTACAGATGGTATGAGATGTAAACGGCGACCACGCTATGGTGGATGATCAGATATTTGAGTATTGATCTCAGTTGTGTAATGGATTGCTGTTGACCTAATGATATGGAAATAAAACTAAATATACAGCATATGGACTTCCACAATAATGTATTTTATATAGAGGCTTTTCACAGTATATAGAATAAAATAAATTTAGAATAATAAACTGCATATCATAGAAATCATTTTGATTACAATTTTAAATTGAGAGCACAATTGACAGTTCAATCTTATTTGATGCAGCCAGAGTCATTATGACAGCGTGTTCGTTTGTTGAGGAGAACTTGCATCCCGACTGAACCTGGTCTCTCCCAAGGTTTTTTCCTCCATTCTGTCACCTGATGGAGTTTGGGTTCCTTGCCACTGTCGCCTCTGGCTTGCTTAGTTGGGGACACTTAATATTCAACAATACTACTGATCTGACTGTACTGGCGCCTTTGTATGATAACTGAACTGAGCTGCACGATAACATAATTTTTTTTTTCCCGATCTTTACTGAATCTACACTGAACTGACTTCAGCTGAAATGTATAATTTCTAGTTATCACTGTTTAAGCTGCTTTGAAACAATATGTATTGAATGAAGCGTTATGTGAATAAAGGTGATTTGACTTGATCACTGCAAAAACTGGCCTCAGTTCTCTCAGCTCTGAGGGTTTTCATATTTCTGACTGACATCATCCTAATTATTGTCAGTTAACACACTCTTTCTCTCTCTCTCTCTCTCTCTCTCTCTCTCTCTCTCTCTCTCTCTCTCTCTCTCTCTCTCTCTCTCTCTCTCTCTCTCTCTCTCTCTCTCTCTCTCTCTCTCTCTCTCTCTCTCTCTCTCTCTCTCTCTCTCTCTCTCTCTATCTCTCTCGCTCGCTTCTGTCTGGTCTGCTGAAATGGCATTTATCAACGCCTTTGTGAGAATGTGCATGTCCTTACTCCAATACGACTATGTCGAAGTAAATAGGATATGTAGCAGATATAGAACAGGCTACAGAATTGAAAAGGAAATCAGAGGTTCCTTTCAGCCTCAAATACCCTTCTCTGGTTATAATCTAATCTTTTCAGCATTTCCTTCTGCAAGAAAAACAGTATATGATATCAGAATGCTAAAATTAACATCAGCACAAGGGTTGGCAGAACGGCGCTAGAAGTGTGATGTTTACTGAGTTCTCTGAGTGTGTGATTTTACAACTACAAACCTATAATGTGGTTCTGCAGAAGGGCATCTATATGTTTCTAATTTGATTTTAAAGCTCATTATCCTCGCAAGATTAAACTAAAAATGTTTACCAGCCATCTTTGGTGGTCCATAGGATTTATTGAAACCAAGTGCATTTGCAGTCAAACTTGATTCAAGAGGCTGCAAACTCTAACCACTGCACTTTTGGGCTTACTGTGGTCTATATATGGGTAAAATACCTTTCCCATGATTTGATTACACAAATCTGGAGCCCCGTATGTTACATAACAGGACGATTTTGTTGCTGAAATCCTTATGTATAAACCAGCATGAACACACAATATGATATCCGTAAACAGAAACCTGAGCAGTCTTCAATTTATTGGTTCAGGCTCCTTCTCACAGAACCACTCGCCTGTATTTCTGGCAAAAACAAACGGTATTCTGGACCTTTGCTATGGTTCATCCAGTTCAACCCCAGATAATGCAACCGAGCAGCTTGTACAAATGTGGTCAAGCTTTCTAAAGCTTAATGAATGTGAAAGTCAAACAGCACAAGTAAATCGGTGGAGAAATCCAGAGCTCGATCTCTATCGCCCCAGTTGGAAAGGATATGCAAATACAAGGTTTCTCTAGGCCAATCAGGAACTGGAAGAGCACCAGGGTTAGGTGGTGAGTTACATAACAGCTGAAGCAGACAAGGGCGCTGTCTGGGGCTGCAGATGCTCTACAAGCTCTGAACGGCAAACAATTAACACCAGTGTTGCTGAAACCACCTGTCCTCATGATTCCTACACCATCCTGAACTCTTGTTTGTTCACATAGGAAAAAACGTAACTAATGAGAGCTAAAAGATACAGCTAATTACGAATAATTTCTGTTATTTACATCAGAACTAGACAAGTTTCCATAATGGAAAATGAATGGACAGACATTTACCATTAAGTAACATAAAATCAAAATATCCACTTTACGAACATTTTAGTCTGGTTGAAACGTCAACATATCTAAATGCAAGATTCCTCACAATGGTGTGGAATTTAGGGAATAGAAAGTACTATCAGACTGTTCATCAACATCTCAGACTGGGGGAAGTCATCAAGCCAGAGCCTGTGAGTGGGAGGTAAACACAATAGCTGGCACGCAATGCTTGTCTGTGTGGTCTATCGTTCAACAAGGTCAAGCTTTGTGCGTGACTTTTCCAATGGCTGTAAATGTTTGGAGCTTTTCTCTTGCAAATGAAACCTCATACAGATGCCTTCCATGCGGAACAGCGGGACAATACCAGCATTTTCCCACTGGAAAATATACAGAGAATATCACATGCTGTTCCTGAACACAAAATAGATCTATTTTAAATTTAAGTTTTGGATATGATCTGATCCAGTCGTCAAGCCATCACAATCTGACCCTTGTCAAACTCGTTCAAATCCTTACGCTTGCTAATTTTTCCTGCTTCTAACACATCAACTTTGAGGACAAAATGTTCACTTGCTGCCTACTATATCCCACCCATGCTGTGATGAAGAGTCATAATGTTATGCATGATATATGAGCAGCAAATCAGAATGTTAAGATGATGTTAGGATCATGTGACACTGAAGACTGGAGTGATGGCTGCTGAAAATTCAGCAATTCAACAGTTATTATAAATTGTTTCTCAGTATTAGTATTTTACTGTATATTTGATAAAAAAATAAAATAAAAATAAAAACCAATAAACTGACTAGTGTCCAGCAGCAGCCACTCTTCACACAACTGTCAGAAGAGACTTCCTTTCATTATTGGACAGTTGTGGTGGGGCAGGTTAACCCTAAGGAAATAACTGTAATAAAGAAGGGTGACACCTAGAAGAAGACAACCCTGCCAGGATGTCCTTTGCAAATGTTTATGTGGTTACCCACTGACCAGATGAAATGACCCAGTAAAGTCTAGACATCTTATGGCATTTGCAGAAGGCATCTTCTTATGACTGTTTTGCAGTCATAGTCTTTGAAGGACTTTATCCTGTGGATGTATGCAAAATGCTTTCAAATAAATCTTTGTTTCATAACTCTTTATCCATCATTCCAGATGGATTTTATCTGTGGTAAGCAGAGATGTAGATCTACAGTGCACAAACAGATCGACACGGATCCCAGAAAAACATACTGAGAAATGTGAAGCTACTTTCGAGAACTGAATGCCTATTAAAGCTTCAAGGATCATGTTGACTAAACTGATTACAAAAAATTATAAGTAACAGTCCCAAGCAGTTCACACAAGCTTTGCAAAATTCCTTGTAGCTCTACAGATCTTTTGCAAGCAAATTATTCCTCAGTTCATTATAATTTATGCAACTTTCTGGATATTTCAGAGACCAACAAAACTATGTAAAAATTCCATAAAAATACACATCCATGTATCAAAAGTATCCATATCAATCAATTTATCCTTAAATATTCATCTATCTGAAAATACTCATACATCCTTCCATATATCAAAATAACCATCTATCCATCAATTTATCTATCCTAAAATATTAATCTTTCTGAAAATATCCATTCATCCATCAATCCAAAATATCAATCTATCAAACATATCAAACTATCTGAAAAAAATCCATCCATCCATCAGAAAAATATCCATTAATCAATTCTATCCATCTATCTGAAAACTGATGAGAAATTATGCAACTCTCTGGATATTTCAGAGATCAACAAAACTTTGTGTAAAATTACTGTAAAAAAACACGTATCCATCCATCCATCCGTCCATCCATCCATCCATCCATCCATCCATCCATCCATCCATCCATCCATCCATCCATCCATCCATCCATCCATCCATCCATCCATCCATCCATCCATCCATCCATCCATCTGAAAAATATCCATTCATCCATCTATCATCTATTCATCCATCCATCCATCCATCCATCCATCCATCCATCCATCCATCCATCCATCCATCCATCCATCCATCCATCCATCCATCCATCCATCCATCCATCTATCTATCCATAAAATATCCAACTATCTATTCAATAGTGGTTCAATGGATCATAAAAAAAAACAATATTACGGTTTTTGAGGCATGGATCAGATAATTTTTCCAATCAGCAAGAAAAAATTGGTGTGGGGTGGAGGTCTGGGGGGGGGGGGGGGGGTATGGGTGGTGGAGTTGTAACTTTGCCTTATATTTATTACTTAAAGCAAACTTTATGTAAGTACTCTACCACAGCAAAACTACTTGTCTTTAATAATGTTTGAACTTTGTTAGTTAGGCAAGCGAACAGTCAGTACAAAATAAGAACAAATGCACTAATTACAAGCGTATAAATACAATATAACAGTTACAAATAAAACAAGGTCTAAATGTAGTATTCATTTCAGTTGCAGAAATGTAATAATTAAATGTAAAATAACACTATGTTCACTGTATAAATTGAATATAGGTTAATGTTTGTTAAAATGGTGTTTTGTTGTTTGAACAGCAAGTATGTATAGGCTGCTTTCACTTTAGGACTTAATGCACGGGTCCAATATAATGATACACATCCAATTTATTTCTCAACTGTTTACTTTCACTTAAAATATAATCAACTGTGATGGGAATTTTGACCTAAATTTGTGTGTATGTGTCCGTCTCAGTGCAAGGAGACGCACAGATAACAGTGTGAGAGTACCGAATCAAATTCTCTTTTGTCTCTTCTAGCACTAGAATGGTTTAAAATCTATTGAATATGTAAACTTGCAAAACAAAACACATGCAAATTATAAACTTTCAGTCTATGGTGGTTAAACCCGAAGAGCCACAAACCGTGGGGTCTGGTCCATACAGATCTCGGATCAACTATAATCCATTTAACCACATCTGTTCATCTGTCCAGATCCTCAACAGAGTTGTCTTTTATACTGACAGGCACTACTTTGATATGAAAGACTGTGGCACGTGCAGAAAGAGAAACACAGTTATGTGTGCATGAC
The DNA here is from genome assembly GCF_949357685.1 of Gobio gobio. Classification (NCBI taxonomy): domain Eukaryota; kingdom Metazoa; phylum Chordata; class Actinopteri; order Cypriniformes; family Gobionidae; genus Gobio; species Gobio gobio. Next base: position 26,576,815 of record NC_137109.1, on the reverse strand, counting down.
ACCAGAATGGCCTCAAAAGGGCAAAATCGATTTAATTGGAGTGTTCCCTCTGAGCCCAACACAAATTATGTTTATCATGCTTTCATATTAGCAGTCATAGCGTGCCTGGTAGACACTCTAGACGTACTGGTGGAGTCACATGTTGTTGCTTTATAAGCTTTGCCTGTTCATATTGAGTCAAAAGACCATGAGACTTTCATTATTTATCAACAATGCCCTGACTCTGAGCCATCCATCATGCCCTGAAGCAAGGAAACACTGGGATCAAAATCCACTGCTGCACCTGCTTTACACTAAAACATACAGATATAACAGATATCTCCCAGCCATTAGAAGTGTTACAGTTCTGCATAATGAAATGGCAACTTAATTAGTTAGCTGGATAGTTAGATAGCCGGAGAGCTTCGCAGATGCTGTAGAGTGAGGTGTACTTGACCTTTGACCCAGACAGTGATAAGAAGAAATGTACCAAGGTACACCAGCCAGCTCTGCTGCAGTACTGTAGAAAACACATACAGCATTCCTAATGGGCTTCTATATATTATTTTATATATCTTTATATATTCAATTATATACCCCAGATAATTAGAAAAAAATCTGATTCATTATTTGCATCGCTGTTTCTTAGTGAACAACTGCTGAAAACACTGCTATGGACTGAAAAAAACCCACAACACATTGATTTTTTTTTTGTAAATTCAATTAATATTAGTAGGAGACTGCAACTAGATTAAGTATTTTTTTTTTGCTAATATATATATATATATATATATATATATATATATATATATATATATATATTGTTTGTTTTGTCTAAATATAGACTACACCAGGCTGTGAAAGCACTCATAGCCTTGAGATTTTCCCTTAGTTGTTTTTTACCAGGCTGAGTCAGGGCCTAAAGTAAGACCTTTCAATGACTAGACCAGGACTTGGCCAGCCTACTTGTCCTTAACAGTAAGGAACATCCAGTGACAGATTAAATTCCTTCTGTTGGGAAGCACAGCTCCGCAGCTTCTTAACATGGGCATGAGCACACTATTCCCTATGGTGTCTGGAAGAACTGAAAGTACTCATATGCTGCCAGGGCTAAAGAAATGATCCAAGGCAGTAAAGACAGCCATCTTTATGACACCACTGAAACAGGCACACTTGCTTATCAAGTTGCTAGCTATTTGCTATTTTTATATCTTTCTCCCCCATGTGCTCACCTATTATTACTGAAGACAATGGCTGCGAGTTCTTGCTGAAAGAGAATGTGGGTTTTTGTCAAGAATATGGCCGAATTGAATAATTAGAAACAGAACTCTGTATGTTGTTAGGATGACAAAAAGGTTTAAAAGTTACAATTTTAGTCTGGTCTGCCTCAGCGGTCTAACAGCGCTGGTCAATGTCAAAATGATTGAGTTGATGAATGCCAATCAAATCAAAGTAGGTGGGGTTTACCATTCACAGAAGTAGAATGTGAATTCCAGTTTAACTTTGGAAGAGAGTGAGGTAAGATGTAGCGAAATACATACATTTATTACATGTCAACTGTTTTATTAACCTGACGTCGTCATACTCAGATTCTAGTCAGAATATGAGTCTGATACTGCTCCATTGGGCTGTGATTATGAGGCGTGTGTGTTTCAACCGAACCAGGACAGAAAATGTCTCTGCACTCAATTGGATAGTCCTACAACCAATTAGAGCAACGGAGTAAGTGACGTATGTTGAGCGACACATAGTTGTCAACAGAACTGCATGCACACTGGAAGAAGTAGAAGAAGAAGAAGATGAGTGTAAACGATCTTTGCCGGTGTTGTAAAAATAATGAGTACTTACCAACAAGATCATCATTTTTGAGAGAAATAGTAAAGGTGAATGCATATACGAACAAGTTCTTTGTTTAGTAAACAAAATTAAACCCAAGCGCTCTTTGGTGACGTGGATGTTACTGTTGATCATCTGTACCAGAGCCGTTTTCTGTCTCTGATCTGTCCATCATCGTATAAAGCACGCCTTGACAATTTGATTGGTCCAAACAGCTCTGGTTCTAGCATAGTTGCTCTTCAACGGATCAAGTCCAGACCGAACTTCTCAACCTCAAATGTTGTGGGCGGGGTAAGTTCAGCTGGCATCCAGGCTACTGGATGTTAAAAGACTGACAGTATTTCCAGTGATGCAAAAAAATATCCACTTTTTTTCTCAAATACTGCAGTATCGAATCGAAAATTTACGTGATTTATGTAATTCCTAAATGAGTGTGACGGAACAAGAAACATTTTACATTTAATCATATTAGGCATACAAATAAAAGTACATGTGTGCATATTTAAATGAAAATGAATGCAAATATTATTTGCGAATAGGTCAAAGTGACTATTTCCCAAATAGAATTAGACCTAGCATTTTCTTCACGGTTGTATTTCTTTAAGCTTTCTAAAAAATTGGTCCCCCCTAATGTTCAAGACATGGTTACGGCCTTGATATATATAACTTAATTATTTATAATAACTTACAATACTGTATTTAGACAGTGCAGAGTAATTCAACAACATTTGATGGTAATTCCTATAAAACTGATTTAATTATAGTATTTGCGTAAAAATCTCGTCCAAAAGGTCTTAATAAACACTTATGTGGTTTTGGTCAAAACAAACATAAAAAATAAGCATTCTCACACTATTGGAAAGCACAGATGTGTAACTGACAGCGGGGGATGTTTTCATTTGTTTTTCTTATCAGTTTGATAGGGCAGTGGGAACTCACCAGTCATCGTAGTTCTCATTAAAGGTTCATGGGAGAGGTGAATCGACCAGTTATACTTTATATTACAAATGGCCTCATTACATCTGGCATATTGGTGTTAGCACCATGTCGCCTCGAGCTGTGCACAGAAGGAGGTGTCTCCTACCGCCTCGGTGCCCGTTGTGTATTATTTCAGCTGCTAAGGACTCCGCTCAAAGAGTACTACAGGTTACTATTGGATTAAGGAGTTATATTTAATATTACATAACCCACATATGTGTGGGCGCTCCATCTTTACTTGGATTTAAAGTCTTTTAAAACCATTTTACGGAGATATTCACATAAGGCAAAGTTTATGCATGAATGCTGACCATGCATTTTCCCAGGACTCGCTGAGGCAGCCTACAGTTTGGTGTTAAATCCCAGGGGCCTCGTACCTCCTGTGACACACATCTGTGCTTAGCAGGAATGCCCTTTGCGGCCAGGACCTGACCCACTTCGCTCTGGGAGTGAGGCTGGGAAAAGCTCACTCAGCCTGGCTGGAGGTGAAGTGCAAGCAGACTCAATTATCACTGTATGGCTTCACCAGCACCACTCATCAACCAGGCCGCACCTAATGAAATCTATTTTCATCATTCTCCAAGTTCAACAGATCCCATGTCTGTTTATTTGCATACAACCAGTGTCACCATGGCAACCATGGTGTGAAGAGTCTGTACTGGAGGGAGAGACAGAGAGAGGGAAATAAAAAGTCATCAGTTTTTGAGTCATGCTGGCCGTCCCAGAAACCTCTTCACTATAAAAGGTTGTTGGGCGTACAGAGCGTTTACATAAGACTAAAGACTGTCACACATTTGCTGAAAAAAAAAGTGATTCATTATTTACATCGCTGTTTCTTAGTGGACAAAAAAACACTGCTATGGACTGAAAAAAACACAATAACATAGATTATTTTCAAATTGTTTAGTAAATTCAATTAATATTACAGTAGTAGGAGACTGCCACTAGATTAACCGATTTGTTTTGCTAATATATATATATATATATATATAATTTTTTTTTTTTTTTGTGTATTCTACCCCATACACATTTTTTTTTTACCTGGCTGAGTCAGGACCTGAAGTAAGACCTTTCAATGACTAGACCAGGACTTGGCAAGCCTACTTGTCCTTAACAGGAAGGAACATCCAGTGACAGATTCAAATCCTTCTGTTGGGAAGCACAGCTCCGCAGCTTCTTAACATCGGCATGAGCACACTATTCCCTATGGTGTCTGGAAGAACTGAAAGTACTCATATGCTGCCAGGGCTAAAGAAATGATCCAAGGCCGTAAAGACAGCCATCTTTATGACACCACTGAAACAGGCACACTTGCTTATCAAGTTACTAGCTATTTGTTATTTTTATATCTTTTTCCCCCATGTGCTCACCTATTATTACTGAAGACAATGGCTGTTCTTGCTGAAAGAGAATGTGGGCTATTGTCAAGAATAGCCAAAAATAGAAGGAATGTTTTCAATGGTAAAATGTTGTATTTTGTTTAGCCCTGTGGACCTGTGTAAGGGACAAATAAAGCTTCAAAAATATATTTACAACTGATAGAATGCATATGTTTGAGTCATGAACAATGTGTTTAAACAGTTGTTAAATAACATTTCAAAGTGTTTACATTAATTTTTCGACCGTTTTTATGTCAGGAGGTACAACCAAATAGTTGTACATGGAAAGTGTACCAATCTCCCCATTTACCAGTATAAGAGAACTCTAAAAACTTTCACTCTGCCACAAGGATCAGATAGGCATGATAACGCACCATTATGCGTTATCATGCTTACTGTTATTATCTTGTCAGTTCATAATAAAAGAGCCATGTTTGCAGTTGTGCCACCCTGATGTTTGAGAATATTTAAATTGCTGGACAAAAGTTTACCAATTATCTCAACAGCTTTAAAACTATTATATTTATACAATTTGTTTATGTGAAAGGTTTCAATCGTTTTTAATTTTGTATTATTAAGACACCATTTTAAATAGTTTTCTGAGTTTGTTCATTTTTTGGGTTTAAGATAACAACATAAAATAATATTTATTACTTAAATGTACTAAAAATGTATTCAAACTAAATAGTTTTTTTTTTTAATTATGTCATGAATTTATCAAATTATTTAAAAAGTAAATAATGCACTTGGATACAAAAATATGCACGTCATGCATTGACCCGTAAAAAAAGACAGAAAGTGTCCACAAAACCCCCAAAATTACAACAAAAAAAAATGGGTTCACACTGTATGATTTTGGCTGACAAATGTTGAGAATCCTAAAAGATGCCTCTGATCCTAGGCCAAAATCTGAAGTCTTTGAACGCTAGTTTGACATGTTTGCCGACAGATGATTAATGACCGCTGTGATAACATTTTACCTCCCGCAAAATTCTGGCAGTGTCAGAAGATTTGGTGCACAGTCCTGCAGTGCGGCTTCTCCTACGACAACGTCAAATCAAAAACCAATCGGAGGGCAGAACCTGATGCTTGTTCTAAATGAGAAATCTTCATGATCAAAATTAACGCTAGAGATTGTTTTTGTTTGCAAGCCACCATTTCAATCCCACATGTAATGCAGCTCACAGTCACCGAACGTGTCACAGATTGATGATGTAGAACTCCGGACGAATCTTCTTGCATGCGTCCATTTTTAACGTGTCTTGACTGCCGTACTATCTGACATGAATGACAACTGAGATCCTACAGCTAACAGTGAGAATCGTGTCCGTACAGTCTGACAAGAAACAGTTTTAAAGGACTATTATACTACTAGTGTGCAAACGGCTTTAATGAATGAAATAAATCAAATTAGTTTCCAACTTTACAAAAGCTAGTAACTTTTTTCAGTGTCTGTTGTTACATAAGGCCAGCAACAGTCAGATTTCCTGAAAATAATGTATTTTTGTACCTGTCACTATCTGTAACTCTTTAAAGGGGTCATATAATGGTACATGCTCTTTTACAAGTTGATTGTATGGAAATGTGTGTTGGCAGTGCCTGTACACATCCATCCTATAATGATACAAATCCATCCAGTGTTTTTTTTTTTAATCTCCTTATATGTTTTCCCCTGTCTCAAATCGAGCGGTCTGACCGTGTGGCGTTACACGGTTGGACGCCCCTCCCACGATTGTTGATTGACAGCAGCGTTTCAACACAGACCCGCCCTGAGCGAGCTGTCATCAGTCCGCCATTGTTGATATGCTGGAGCAGAATGCCGTCTAAGCGATTGTAGTGTTCTGTTCTTGGGTGTAATAATGAACACAGCAGTCATTTTGATGTTCCTAAATCCGAACCGCTGAAGACACAATGGCTGAGTTTTGTTTTCGAAGGGAATATTTCCCCCCGATCAATGTCAATGCTTTCATGTTTGCAAATCATTTCTCAGCAGACTGCTTTATAAACGAGGGTCAGTGTAAAGCAGGTTTTGCCAAGAAGCTGCTCCTGAAAAAAGGATCACTACCAACTATTCGTGTTCCTGCTCCCCCTCCAGAAGAAGTGAGTGTAACGTTTTATTAACCTTTATATTAATCTTTACAAATCGCTTGCACGCTTCACGATGAATGCGGCTAAAGTTTACAGGGTAAGTTACATTACGGCATGCTTTCTATGTATGACTTTCTCAATATACTTCATAATCCCACGTTTATAATGAACAACGCGTTATGGTTATTACAAACTGTGTACGCTGGTTATAAAAATAACGTGGTAACAATGAACTAACGTATACATCAGTAAACACGTAGCATTCGTATCTCACTACGCTACACTACCCTGCCAGTACAAAGATATCAAAGTGACATTACGTTAACCAACCATTCAGAAACGTTATTAACGTCAGAAACCTTATTGTCGAAATTCGTAGGGGCCGTCATCTTGTTCCAGGTCCGACTCTGGTTCAAATTGTGTCCTCAGGGACTCCCGTTGCCATTTCTCCAAACATACCCTCAACTGTTGTCAAGGCAAGTCACATGCACTGAAATGGCTTGCTGAAAACAGAGCTTTTTTTGACCAGGTAAAATTAGTGTTTTCTTACAATACTAATGAGAATTTTTAATTAAAGTATATTACAAACTTTTCATTTAGACACTAAAGAATCATATTAACTTGGCATTACAAAACAAAAATGTCATTATATGACCCCTTTAATGGGTGATTATTTTTTTCCATTACTTTATGTCGCTTCTTAAAACCTTTCTTGCAAAAGATAATGTTGATAAATATGTTTCTAGTGCATTTTTTTCTGCTGAGTGCAGCAAAGTAGGCTCAGCAGTGAAACTCCTTCACTCCAGCTAAACAGCATTTGATTGCTCATGCGTGCAGTGTGAACGCTGTAACCTGTTAAAATGGGCACCAAAATAAATACCGCTCACACATGTTGTGTGAAACAGGCCTTAGGCACCAGTCCACTAAGTCCATAGCTTACTGTACATAGTGACAGTGCTATCTTTAAACAACCTGTGAATTTCATTTGGTTATGAAGTGTGAACAGACATATCGGGTTTCTCTTTGCAGATTTTTGCCGTAGGTCTAGTCTGAGGGCTCAGGTTGCTGTCTCTTTCTGACAGGTGAGAACAATAAGTCAAGGGTAATGACATGAAAAAAAAATCTGTTTTGCAAAGTAGGCTACAATACGACAAAGCGGCAGACGAGACAGGAGTGGCGTCAGTGATCTGCAACCTGGTGCAATGCAAACAAAAGAATACATACAAATTCACTGGGCATGGAACACTTACGATATAAACTCACACGCAGATACAGTACATGGATGTCACGTACAGATGCACAGTAGATGATATACAACGTGTCCAATAAAACCCATTTATAAACCTCATATTATGTATGCATGATGTCGTGTTTATGGGAATTTTGATTATATTGTCTTGGGTGATTCATTTGACCACTTTTGATTGTGTTTCTGCAGAAAAAGGCTGGAGACCTCATGCTGGACTGAATAAAAGATACTTGAAGAAGCAATTCCCACCAAGGGGGATTGGATTACACTCTCATCTGGATTGCATATTCACTTATATTATTTTTTGCATACTCATCTTCCAGTCTGCTTGGTTTGTCTACTACATTATCTGTAAGCATGTGTGGTTTTTAAGGGAGGCAGGTGGGAGTTATCAACCATCACTTCTCACGCTCAAAAATGTCCTACATGTCTACTGTTTGTCCATGATTAGACAGTATTTAAACGCATGTGCAATGCAACACAACACACCTAGAATAATACAACTATTCAGTATTTCCTTTTAGAACAAAAGGTGCTATTAGCGAGGTAGGCTGTTTTGCTTATCCACTTAGCGACTGCAAGAAAGACAAGACATCATTTGGGAAAATGAAGTGTGCTTAATTGTACTGACTATGCATTTGTAGGGTAGGCCTACATTACATTTTAAAAGTATACAAATCTGTACTTGTAGATAGTAGCCTATAATGAAATAAAAGGCCATTGTAGTGAACTTAAAGAGAGTACACTTTACAGGATATGTTTCTTAACACACTTAAATATACACCTAGAATGGCTTGAGGGTGAGTAAAGTATGGCATACTTTTCATTTTTGGGTTAGTATACATGACATACAAGTATCTTCGTTTCCCATGAATACTTGTCAGTACATTCGACAGTACACTTTAACCATAATTCAAAGAAAATAGAAATATGAAATTACATGTAAAGATGTACTTACCCTGTTGAAAAAAAAACAGCATATGCTGGTTAGGTATGTTTTGAAGCATGGCAGCTGGTTTATGCTGGTACTAAGTTGGTCACGAGCTGGTTTAAGCTGGTCCTGAGCTGGAGCTAGTTTCTTAGGACCAGTTTAGGACTAGCACTTGACCAGCTTAAACCAGTTCATGACCGGCTAAAGACCAGCTTAAACCAGCTGCCATACTTTAAAACATACCTAACCAGCATATGCATTTTTTTCCCCCCAATTGGGTAAGTGAGTCAAAAAGCACTTTAAACTTCAGCTAACTGCATTTAATATAAATTTAAACTACAATATATTTTCATTTCATAGCAATTGTGAATTGCAAAAGTGCCTTACATTCATTTAAGCACTTACGCATATTCTTTTTACATGTGTTATTTCTGTATTAAGTATGCTAAAGAGTAAAGCATGTCAAATCCAAAACCATCAAAGCCATCAAAACCTCAAAGTATTATAATTGGCTAAACAATATATATTTTGATACTTATAAAGCCTGAAGTTCACAGACAGAACAAATATATGAACAACTATTCAAGCGATATCTGTCAGGAAATATAGACTTTTCCTGCTAGCTATTTCTTAAAAAAAAAATAAAAAATACTGGGGATTAATTACATGTGTTTAATTGTATCAGAGCTAGAGATCCACTCCAGAAAATCCTGCGGCATATGGCCTTGAACTCCAAGCCGGAAATCTTATACTAAATGGAATACTAAATGAAATCTGTGTCACAGGAGGTTTGTTTTTCCTGAGCGAGAGTAGCAAATCCTGCTATACATAGACACTCATGTGGCGGGCTGTTTAAAGCAAATGGAGTTTGGCATGTTCACCCACCTGTATAAATGCCATGTTAAAGGTCTTGCAACATAATATAAACCATGCAGTGACTGCATGTAGAGAGCCAGACATACTGTACTCAATACAGTCAAATTAGAGACAGAAGTGCTATTTTTTGCAACATGAATATATCACCATGATAATAATTAATATGGAAATGAACCTGTTTGTACATTAGTCAGATTTCAACATGATTTCATCATGTAGATTTTCATAATTTCATCAAAGCGTGGGTGTCTGTAGTAATGTATTTTGAGTCACAACACGCAAAATGAGAATGATCTGTTACCAGGCAACTGATAACAAAACTGATCTATGCTGTATACGCACAATGGTGTAGTGTACTGTAGACCCAGGCAACCAATGTGGTGAGACAATATTGTCTCCTTGTACAAAGCACTTCCTGTTTCTTTTTTGGCCAGTTGGCTTTAGAGGAATTAAGTTCTTCATTATATCATGTCATAATACACTTACAACACAGGGGAGGGGAAACATGGTGGTTTTGAAAACCCTAAAACGCAGGGCAAACAAGATGAGGTAAAGAAAAATTAGTGTGTGTAATTCTAATGATATTTCATAAATGTTTCATTGTGTTTAACAAATAAATGCAGCATTGATTATCATAAGAAACTTATTTCAATAACATTAAAACATTAGTTTAACATTAGTCTCAAACTTTTGAATGGTACTGTATATTTTATCATGTTTCTAAAACGCATGGAAACAATTACAGTAATCCCAATTGTGAGTTTATGTCAGTGTGTCTTATTTTAAACCTCACATTTTTTATTCTCAAGGTCTTTGCACACTCCGAAACAAGTCCAAAAAATGTTTTATGCGTTTTTTTTCATATTCGTCATCCGGTGACTCTGAATTGTCGAAACCCCGCTCAAAAAGCTTGAGCAGATGCGAAAAATGCAGAAAATCTTTTTACTTAATTTTTTTATTTTTTTATTTTTTAATGCGCAAACATTTTGGACGAGAATTTCGGACTCAGTGTGCAAGGGCCTTTAGGCCGGAAACAGGCTTCCCTTGCTAAGCGACCCCTGTTCAACTTAAAAGTTAATATTTTTATATTAGCTGTTTATTTATTTATGTATTTATTTGGAGTCTGTAATCGTTAAAGCATTATGCAAACTGCTGCTCTCACCGCTGCTAACCTTTAATGTCTTAAACACATTATAATCATTATAAATCTATGCAAAATTTAATTCTCTGTTTCAAGTGAAAAAATCCTTTGAGCAGCTTTTTTTAAATTTTATTTTAGCCATTAATATTGGCAAACTGGGGTCCGGGGACCCCCAGGGGGGCAAAAGAGAGTGACAGGGCGTCAGTGGAAAAGTCTATAAAAATTATTATTATAAATGAAAGCAATAAATTAGATCTAAATAAATACAAAATTAGTTGTATTAGTTATTAATCTATTAAATGAATTAAATGTGATAAAATTATTAATATTAAAAGAAAAAGGAAAATTAAATGTAGATTAAAATTAAATAATTATTAATATAAGAAATATTAATACATTACTACATTGAGTAGAACAAAAAATAGAATAATGTAACTAAAACAAAATTTATATTTATAATATCATTTTTTGTGTATAAATTGAGTGTTTATAAAAGACAGATGCCTCAGGGATGATCATATTTGGGGGTCCGGGTCCGTGGCATCTAAAAGATTGAAAACCCCTGGTTAAAAGTATTGGACACTGGTGGCAAGACAGCTTCATTCTGTTGAAAAACGGAAATCCTGTTACACATTGTCACGGCGGCTATGTAACATTAACAAGACTGCAAACTGCAAATAAAGGGTGAGGATACATTATCATGTCCTTGAAAGGACAAAGTCATCCATTTGTCAAGCGAGAGAGACATGACAACGAGAGTAAACACGTCAGCTTCGGTTTGAGGACTTCATGTGTGAGAGCAGAGATTAACCATTAATCAAAGGAGCCTGGAAGAACTCATGCCAGCACCTGCTATTCCTAGTCTCTTAAGCTCAGAGCGTACAGATACACCTCAGGTAAAGAGGATTTCTTTTTTCAAAGAGCATATGCATTGACATGATCCCACACCATGTGAGGCAATGCGATAACGTCACCTGGCAGAATTCCTGGAGTAATTAATAATCAAAATTTAGCGATACCTGTGTAAACAACGTGGGGTCAAACAGTTCTGCAAAGTAACATGACTGGATTTTTTGACCACATAAAATATGACTGTAATGTGACAGTCCTGTGAATGCCACACATCATGTGAGTCTGAGGAAATGTTAACCATTTACAGGAAAACTGGGTACTTTCCCGAAAGAGAAAGTGTTAATCGAGACAATGTCTCTTTCAGTTTACAATACTCTATATACCGAAGAATCTTCATGCTGATTTCTTCCACACAATGAAAGTGAATGGTGACCAGGGGCTGCCAAACTCTGAAAAGGACCAAAAAGCACCATAAACGCATCATTAATCCTGAGACCCAGATGTTTTGCCTCTTAATGAATTTCTCTGACTGGATGTCCTGTAAAAGGCACATCCAGGGCTTTGCAGAGATAGCAAATATTTGGAGGTTTCACCTTGACAGCTCTCCTTGGTCTTTAAAAATGACAGAATGATCACTTTTGTTTGTCAGAAATCAACATCTCAGGAAAATGTTATGGCATTTCAAATCTTAATATGACTTTCTGTAACGAAACAGAACATCGATTTCACACATGACCCCTGTAGAAGACAGGACTTACATCAGGCATTTTGGAGACACAACAAGTGAATAGGGAAATAAATGATATATCGATATTCTTATGAAAATATTCCCAATTATTACTCCCATTATTACACTTCTTTTTTCATTACATGTTGCCCCAAGAACCAAGAATGTTTATACGCATATTGCATAAAGTAAAATGTTATATCAAATAATTGTGTTATATCGTTCATAACATAGTTGAGAATCAACTATTTAGATTTTTTTTAAAAAGCTTGAAACCTAAAATTGATTGGTGAATCAAAAAAAAAAACACCCCATTATTTTTGCCTATTTATGACCCTGGACCACAAAACCAGTGATAAGGGTCAATTTTTGAAATCTTTTCATTGATCTCTGTTTTGTTATGATAGGAGAATATTTGGCCGAGTTACAACTATTTGGTAATCTGGAATCTGAGGGTGCAAAAAAATCAAAATTTTGAGAAATTCACCTTTTAAGTTTTCCAAATGAAGTCCTTAGCAATGCATATTACTACTGCTAATATTTTTTGGATATATTTACAGTAGGACATTTTCAAAATATCTTCATGGAACATAATCTTTACTTAATATCATAATGATTTTTTGCATAAAAGAAAAATCGATAATTTTGACCCATACAATGTATTGTTGGCTATTGCCACAAATATACCAGTACGACTTATGACTGGTTTTGTGGTCCAGGGTCAAATTTATGTCTTTTAATGTACATTTTCTCAATAAATGGGAAAATATAGGAATAAAAAATGTCTTTCTTCTATTTTTTGTTATTTAATGACCTTAAAAAAAAACTATATCCCCAAATTATAATTTTTTTTTTCTGGTTCTCAGGAGGTTTAGTTAGAGTAGTCCAAATTAATCATTCACCATATTTCAAGTCTTCTAAAGACATACAATAGCTTTGTGTGAGGAATAGATAAACATGCAAGTCGTAATTCTTAAAATTAATAGCTGTCGTCACCATTCACTTTCATAATGTGGAGCAGCTTGGACATCATTTTAAATAATTATTTTTGTGTGAGTAAATGATGACACATTTTGTTTTTCTTTTTCATATCCCTCATTGTAACATTAGTCCACATATTTTGTCATTTCTGGTAAAAAGGCTCACCGAACACAACGCAAGGTTTGATTTAAGGCTTTAGTAAACCAAACAGATGTTTCTAATGTCAGTATAACAAAGTCCAGAGGATAAACTGGATAAACAGAACCATGAACGTTTTTTCATGCACTAATTTCTTTCCATATACAGCATATGATGTGGGTGGACAACACTAACAAACGTTGGCTGTAAACATCCTAACGAATGTCGACATGTGATGTCACCGCGTTACGTAGCTCGCAACAGATTGTATGAGATAAGCCGTCTACAATTAGCCTGCCATTAGCCAAAACCGTCCAACCCCCACCACCTCCACACACCCCATGTAGTATTTATGGCCTGAGATCTAAAAAGGATAATGACCGACCATGGGTGGGAAAGTCTCACTTAGCTCAGGAAGAACATCAATAAAGATGCCTTTATTATCCTAAAACTGACAACAGAAATCTGTCATTTAAAACAAGCGCAAGGTCTGTGGAAGATTTCAAAGTCTGGTTTCTTTGAAAGCGGCAGGAATTCAGGTCAGCGTTCAGTTCATCTCGACCGGGTAGACATGAATAAGAGTTTCCTAAATGGCGCTATTATGTCAGATGATTTTTTTTTTCTTTCTTTGTAATCTCTGTAGGCAAGGGGACTGTTTCCATGGTAATACAAAGTCACTGTAAACACAGACGGGGGAAGTGAAGCAGGAAGTGGCTGGTCCTGATGACGCAGATGGGCCTGCAAATTTGACACGTTTTTGCCATGTGCTTTAAATTGTGCATGTGCACAACACAACAAATTGAGGGGTTGCGCTGTTCTAATGCATATTTTATTTTGCTACTTGTACTGAAAATCTTACTATTAACTATGAACATAACTTTAATAAGTGCACTTAAAATGTTTTTTCCCATTTCTCAAAAGCACATGCCTTTCGATGTGTTTCAAATAAGCCACTCCACCCTCAACTCAGTTTCCTCTGTCAAAACCACAGCAAGCACTCGTTGTCGTCTTGGGGAGAGAAAAAACATTTTTGCATCAGCCGTTACTATCGCAGTCATTGGCTGTTAGCAACAAGAGTCACAAAGATCGGCGAAGATTACTGGCTGCCCAAGATGTCATGCCATCACTCCCCACACCCACATTACCACAGAAAACCAAAAGTAAAACATTAGGTCATACTTCTGCATGAGATATTTTAGGAGTTATTGCCTGATGTGTTTTCAGTGGGTTGCTGGTACAGCAAATTCATTCATTTTTCACTCAGGCCACTCACAATGCCCCATTTCAATGGCCTTCCTGGGCAGGGCTCCCAGAGAATCCGGCTAAATAAACAGGTGAGGCGTATGATTTCTAAATTTGGTCAATCTTTAAACCTATTTTGCACTTCTACCCATGAGTCACTTTCCTACATTTCCTTACTTAGTCCTCCCGGTTAATGGTCCTTAAATTTAGAGAAAGGGCTACGTAAACAAAAATGTTCGTCAACAAGGAAGGCTGCTTGTTTTTCAGCAGGAACTATTTATATCTTTCTTAAATATATGCATACCATTTTTAGGATATAATGATAATAATAATAATAATAATAATAATAATAATAATAATAATAATAAAATGTGCAACATTTAGTTTGTTTCAAATAGCTAATTTGCAATACTAATAATAACAGTTATTATTATTATAATTCTAATTATTATTATTAATGAATGAAAATGAAGTAAATTAAGCATTTAACACAGTAAAACATTTTTTTAAAATTAAATTGTAAATAAAACATATGTGAGCATATTTTATGAGAAAATACAATTTACGTTTTTTTTACTGAAAAATGTAATGTTTTATTCAATGCGTTACACTCTAAAAAATGCTGGGTTAAAAACAACCCAAGTTGTGTTGAAAATGGACTAACCCAGCAATTGGTTTGTTTTAACCCAGCGATTGGGTTGTTTTAAGCAAACATTTAACCCAACCGCTGGGTTAAAACGACCCATTCACTGGGTTAAAACAACCCAATTGCTGTGGTTGTTTTTAACCCAGCATTTTTAGAGTGTACCTACCATTTCTTTGTAATTGTGAAATTTACTAGTAATTTGTGTAAAAAAAAAGGTGTACAAACACTTTTCACTCAAATTACTAGTAAATTACAAATTGCAGGTAACCCATTGAATGAAAAATTACATTTTTAAGTGGAAAAACTTAAATACTATTTTCTTGTAAAATATACTCCAATAATCTGTTTTCTTTCTTTTTTCCCCCCTTTTTTTTTACAGTGTATCTGGTCTTATTTTAAGTGCTATAATAATAATAATAATAATAATAATAATAATAATACCATTCACAATACACCTATGATTATACTGTTGGTATAGTTCATATACTGTGTTCCCTCCAAGACTCTTTTCACAGTTACAAAACAGTTGAAAACCAGTTGAATCTGGTTCTTCCCTGTTCCCTCTTGTACTCACAGGGGAAACCGAAATCAGCAAATCAAGTAGAGATGAGTCAGAGCTCTGCTACCAAGGTCTTTGTTTCCAAATGAGAAAAACATACATGGCGAAGAACTCAGCGCTGCCTGTTTTTGTAGACAGGGAACCCCTCATTATGTGGAAAGGGCCACGTCATGTCTTTTGCTTCTGGCTGTTGCTTGGCCCTCATCCTTAAAGATTGTTAGGACCTCAAAACAAACAGAAAAAAAGAAGAAGAAAAAACATAACCTCTGTAAAATTTTCCATGAGATTCAGCTGAACATAAAAATAGCACAAGCTATGATTAGACAAGTACATTTATACTTATCAAACTTTTTTTTCAACAAAAAAGAAAGCAAGAAAGAAAGATAGAAAAGAAATTACTGCACATTGAAACATGCAAACAAATGTAGCTGTTGGTTTGGAGATTTTAGTTTTCATCTCAATTTCTTAGCATTCATTGAAAGCATTAGGTGATCCCTTAACCAGGAAGTCCAAGGAAATGTAGTTTTTAAAAGGGTTTATAGTAGGGCTGGGTATTGACACAAATTTCACAATTCAATTAGACTTCGATTCACAAGCTTCCAATTCGATTCAATATCGAATATATTTTTATATATTTGGGATATATATCAGGTACAATACATGGCATTTTCTCAAGGAAAACCAATATCTTAACTAATGCTGTAAACAATGGGAGTTAGTTGTATAGCCTTCTATAATATTGAAGGTACAAATGTACTGATTTGTATACAAACACTTAAATTACACATTACATTAAATAATAATAAAGTTATATGAAATATAAACATTTAAATGGTGGCTATCATAAAAACTTGCCAGATTTATTCAAACATGCATTAAATATTGAAGAACATTAAAAATTATAATGAATATGTAATATGGTGCATAAATTTATCAAAATGTTCTTCTCTAGAGTTATTTTTCTAGCTCACTAACGAGTCTATGGACACTGGATATGGTTTTTCTGAGATAGGCTAAATGTGAGGTTACTTGACATTGTTTACAAGCTGTTTTACTGACGTCTTTCAGCGGTTGAAACACTGATTGAGTGATTCCATGTGACATGATACAGATTTCGGTAAGCTTTACTCTATCTTTTAAAACACTTTCAGTGTCAAAATTTTTTGTGAGCATAAAAAACAAAAATAACGACTTTATTCAACAATTTCTTCACGTTGGTGTCCGTCTCTTACGTTGTTGATGTAGTAAATACAGTCCAGCACTTCCGAGTTACGTAAGAGCTACGCCAGAATGGCGGCTTACCATTGGCTGATGCTGTTCACGTGACCACCACGACACATGAGTGTCCAATGTAAACTGCGTAGGAGACACAGAAGAAATTGTTGAATAAAGTCGTTATTTTTGTTTGTTTTTTGCGCACAAAAATTATTCACATCACTTCATAAAATTAAGGTTGAGCCACTGGAGTCACATGTACTTTTTTAAAGGTCCTGTTCTTCGTGATCCCATTTTTCAAACTTTATTTAGTGTGTAATGTTGCTGTTAGAGCATTTATAATACCTGTAAAATTATAAAGCTCAAAGTTCAATGCCAAGCGAGATATTTTATTTAACAGAAGTTCCCTTTCAAAGCCTACAGCGAACGGCTGGTTAGGACTACATCCTGGTATTTCCTGCTTTAATTACGTCAGTAGAGCAGTATGTCGACTAACCTCCGCCCACAAGAACACGTGAAAAAGGGGGCGTGGTCTTGTTGCTCCCGCGTGGAGAATAGGAAGTGTTGCGTTCGTTTGCGTTCGTATAGTTTGTTTGTTGCCATGTCGTCGAGACGCTGTTATTTTCATCCCGGAGTCAAGTCACCTTTGTTTGGCTTTCCCAGGGACGCTGTACTTAGAGATCATTGAGCGCATGCATCCCCGTTATGGTAAGAGGCGTGACCTTTCCGGTAACGTGCGCTCTGCGTGCCCTAAGCTGCTGTCGAATCACAACACGGGAACGCTGGCACAATCAGAACTCGTTACGTGTTTCTGAAGGAGGGACTTCATAGAACAGGGAAATCTTTCAAGCCGTTTTGAGGACAGTGAAAACAGCAGTATACAGATAAGTAAATTGTGTGAAAAATACTGTTTTTTTACACGCGAAACATGAACACATGTTATATTGCACACTGTAAACACAATCAAAGCTTAAAAAAAACACGAAAAACGGGACCTTTAACAATGTTTTACTACCTTTCAGTGTTAATTATATACAGTAGCTGTCTATGGAGGGATCAGAGAGCTCACCGATTTCATCAAAAATATCTTCATTTGTGTTCCGAAGAAGAACGACGGTCTTATGGGTTGGGAACGACATGAGGGTGAGTAATTAATGACAGAATTTTCATTTTGGGGTGAACTAACCCTTTACCTCCCTAAAAATGCAGGTAGTGACAACAGAATTACAAAAATTCTACGCAGTGTACAGAACTGAAAAACTAGTTGTTAATCGGAGCCTCTCTCTTCTGTATGTGTGCTTTAGAAAAATCACAGCGAAAGTGACATTGAACCTTGACTCATTCGTGTTGCCAGATTTACTGCTAGAAATAACAGCAAACAACAAGCCCTTAACAAACCAGAATAAATACAACTGCTTTATCTAGCTAAAACAATAGCTACCCACTTTTAATAACAACATACACTTGATTGATTTATGAGCCAAGCCCAAACAAGCCCGAAAATGCTTATAAGTGGACATGGCAACACTTCAAACATGAACAAAATGCAACACCTAGGCGGTGGTTTAGTTCAAATTGCAGAACATAAGTCTTTTGTCTCTGTAATTTTAATTTGGTCAAAAATAGTGGATACCAAACAGGTGAGAACATTACCATTAACACTGTGTCAATCATTACAGCAGGGAGTAGTGTTCAGACTGAAAAGTTCAGTACACACGGAATGATATTTTAGGGGATTCACTCCCGTATCTAATGTGGTTGTCACTCCTGGAACTTTTCAGTGTGTACGTGGCCTATGAGTAGTTCACCACAAGCTGATGACCCTGACTGTGACCTGTGGTTTCACACCGAGCTCTCGTCTCCAATAGACACTAATTCAGAGGATAACAAGAGATTACTGTTACGCAGTAAGCCATTTAAGGACCTGAATGAAAACCATTGGATCTTAGGATCAAGTGTGGTTTTATTTAGAAGCTCAGTAGCTAGAGGTCAGACAACTAACATCTTGAAGACATATTAGCCTTTCAGAAGCCTTTACGTCCTGATCTGTTGCACTAGCCTATTTTCAGAAGTCTGGTTTCCAAGATTTTTCCTGTGTAAACATACACATGGTGCTATGGTGCTCCATGACCTACATCTCATATGGAACTCGCATCCAGCTGGACGCACCCAGTCCCTGATGAATGAACACTTTTACCTTTTAAATTAGGCTCTTCAGAACTGCAATACAGCTTCAGACAAAATTTGAGCAGTAAATGAAAACACACAGGGGGCGTTGATCCTCCTGCCAGAGTATTTTCATCTGGGTTCACATGTGCTTTTGATTATTTTACAGGGGATGAAGGGAATGGAGCAGTAAAGGCGCAAACAACAACAACAACATATTTTCTTCAGGTTTACAGAAAGTACACAAATATCCAGGAAACAATGACTCAAAGCTTGGGTCACACCAAAGTTAGAACATTAACTCAATGGCATCCTGAAGTCTGTAGAATCCAGACACAAGTTTAACCAGTTAAAACCGCCTCTAAGTTTGTAGACTGATAAAATGTTAACTTAAGTACAGTAAGTATGACAACAAATCAAACCTATAAATTAGGGAGTAAAAACTCTCAAGAGAGTGTGGTATGAATTATTCTAAATATGTTCCATCCGATTCAGTTATTTTGAGTTAGAATTTCTTAGACTACCTTGAAGTTTCTCTGTAGGCTTATATGGCAAAAGCCTGTAATCGCCTGGGATATTAGGAAAAATCTGTTTATGAAGAGCATGGTGATTAAATATAAAATTCACTATTTTGGTTATTGGGGATATAAATGGAAGGACAGGGAAGTTTGCTTGGCAATGAGTAAAGTACAGACTTTGCTTTTTGGCTTGGAGAAGGCCAAAAACTTGGCAAAAAGGAATGAACCACTTCAGTTTTCTTTGGCTATTCTTCACGCCAGATGCAAGTTCGAAGTACGGTCATTGGCATACGCCTGTGCTGAGAAAAATAGCCAATTAATATGCTGTCTTTTTTTGTTGTGTGAAGCTGTTTGTCATGCACATTAAGCAACAATCACAAGCCTGGCACTTCATTTGACCAATACTGAGCATTCTTTGCAGGTTATGTCACTTATTAAACTATTGTCTGACCAGATTGGTTAGGTTTAATCACTGACTGCAGTGCAAATCTGGTGACGCAAATAGGCCCTCCTCATACTTACTAACTTGAAAATATTTAATAAATTGTGACCATACTTGTTTTGAAACTTAAGGCAGTACATAAAAGGTAAAAAGGTCATTTAAAATAAAAGGTCAGAAATATGCTGTGGAAGGTTCTAGGATACCTATGGCTGCATCCAAAATCACATACTTCCCTACAGTAGGCGAAAAACAGTACATGACAAAAGTAGTATGTCTGAATTCACAGTACTCATAAAAGAGTAGGCAAAAAGTACCCAGATGACCTACTTCTTCTGGCGAGATTCTAAAGTGTGCATATGATGGACACTTTACTATCCCATGAGGCCATGGGAGAGGATTTATGAATGGCAGTGAAGCGACGTAACTGACGCTGGTAGGTCACACGATAATGACAACATAGTAAATGTAGTACGTCCAGATTACATTCATATACACACATCCATACTATATAGAATCGTACATTGTGAAGTAATAACTTATTCAAAACAACTACCTACTCAAGAGAATATGTGATTTCGGACACAGTATATATGCCTAGTGAGACCTTTACTGCGTCTCAATTCGCCTACTTATACTACGACCTAAAAGTATGTACTCTTTTTGTGAAGAATAAGTTCATACTTTTGAGTGTGTAGCAGAAGAGTGTGCAAGCTTTGGGACATACTACTTTGTCATCTTTAACAGACTCTGACGCTTAGTTACGTGCATCCCGTCACTGTTTAAACTGCCCTGTCAATCATTGTCACTGTCACTGTCATTGTCAAAATCCTCCACATTCAATTTAATTTAATTTCGTACCGTATTGTAGAGAAATGTGGTAGCACGTTGATCAGCCATTTGTGGGTCTTTCATGTGAAGACTCTCCTCATGTGTTTGCAATTTAAATATAATGATGCATTTAAAAGTTAATGGCAGTACACTGTAAAAAAAATCAGGTCTCTAATTTTTTAGTTGGCCAAAATGAATTTCTGTCAATTAATTTGCATCAATTCAGTGTACATATCATTAAAAAAGTTCACAATGCTGTTACAGATTAAATATAATGTGGATAGTATTAAATAAATATATTTTCGTCAAGTTAGATACTAATTATCATTTACTCAAACCCCTTTATCTAAACCTCTCTACTTAACCATCAGACTTGCACATCCGTCAGGTTTGTTGTTTACTAACTATTATTCATTATCAGTATCCAACAGAATGGAATATTTCAGAGTCAGACAAATATTGTATTCATATATATATATATAATATATATATATATACTTTTTTCATGAAATCCATTTCTAATAAATACTAATGTTTGTGCTGTTTGCCCACCAAAATGATGTTGTCACTTCCTGGTGTATGATGTTATTATCATCATAATCATATTATCATCATTATCATTGTTAATAATTACTGATGTTAGTGCTCTTTGCCCACCAAAGTGATGCCACTTCCTGGTGAATGGTGTCATTAAGAACATGACTTTAGTTAGTTAAAGGGATAAAAGACAACCAGGATGGATATTGAAGATACTTTTTAAATTATTAAATTGATGACCAGTTAAAACAATATTTTCAAGAAAGTGATTGGAGTTGTCATTCATAAATTTTGAACTGCTATTAGAGGCACTCACAACAAGTGTCTATGATCAGTAAAGATTTAAGTTTCCACTACCAGATTTTCATTTATATACTGTATATATTTTTCTAAGGTCTCCACACAATATCACTTTTCATATTGAAATAAAAGGGAAAGCCTTCTGCCTCTATCTCCTGGCCTATTTCCTGTGAGCTGATCGCTGCATCCTGAAAATCTGTGCTGCCCCACCCTCTCCATCCGGAATGCCACTCCTCACCCTTCAGCACTGCAGAGAGCAGACAATCTCACTGCCACTGGACCTGCCTCAAAGGATATCAATCTTTATCTCTTCCTATCATTCCAGAGATTAATATGAGTCACAATGTGATTCCAGCTAAAAGATTTATCCTTATAGATAGGCTATTGTTGTTTTAGGTTAGATGGAAGGCAGGGACCTGCATGTGGAAAATTTGGGTATTTACTCAGCCGCATGCCATTCAAAACCTATACGACTTGCATACAAATAGGGATCAAGCGTTTATAGCGTCAGTTCTGGCAGGTCACATTAGTCAAGCTCGCACCAGCTGACTGTCAGCTGATCTTCGTCTACCTATAGGAATACGATGTTTATCACAGCATATAAACTCTTTAAGTACTATCAGCAGCTATCACGTTTCTCCAGAGCTCATTTATCCTCCCCCATCCCCAGCTCCCCCTCTCGTCAGTCAGGATTTGGTATTCAGATTCCCCTTGAATCAGACTAAATTCTAAATTATTTTGTACATTTAATATGACATAACTGATATCTACAATACATTATGTTGGTTCTGTTCTGTTTACCCTAAGGGGGCCGCTGCTCTTCCTACTCTTATCCATGCAAACAGAGATCTCGATTCTCACACAATAATGAACAGACAACTTAACAAAATAAAGACAAAATGTTAATTGCTGCAGTCTGTTTAAGATGTTTAATTATCTGAATTATGATTAAAAAAAAAAATTCGAATGAATGATTCAATGACTCACTCATAAAAACTTCACTTGTTTCATTAGGCCAACTGGATGAATCAGCATTTTAAACTAATCTCTTAAATGAATGATTCAATGACAAATAATTTTTTTTAACAGTAACGTCACCACCTGTTGGCATAATGTAATCGATACAATCGTTATTCAAAGCGCCACGCTATTTTAAATTAGTTATTCTGCTCTATTTTGGTCACTAGACATCAGTGTTTAAATCAGAACTATAAACGTTTAACCCAGTACTTCTGTCATAATATGAATAGTTGTATCACAGAAATTACAAAACTGTGGTGGAAAAGACTGTTTGTGAAGCTGTTTTATACCTATACATAAATGATAGCTGCTCTCTCTTGACTCAGCAGCAGTGCAAACACAGATTTGAATGTTTTGGTGTGATTTACGGTTTAATAGACACAGGTGAATCGTTGTCGTTTAGGAATTAGATTGTGTGGGTGTTTGAATCGAGATTAAGATCTTTCAACGATTAATCATGCAGCTCTACAAAGGAGATATTTTACTGCTCTTTTGCACTGTACATTATAATGAAAATGTATGGTGACCAGAGACTATTTACTATACATATATGTGGCCCATATGACTCATATGCTACATCTTTATGTGAGGAAAAGACTAAAATTTTTAGGGGCCATTCACACAGAACAAATTTTTGCATTCCACTGCACGGCTTTTTCATTGTTTCATTGCTAGATGAACGTTTGACCGCTGTGCTCACATTTCACATCTTTTCAGCATCTCATGCATGATATGGTTTTCTAAAAAAGTTCAACTGTTTTAAAAAATTTGACTCAAGAGCTTGTGTTTTTTCTTATTATTTTTTAACCACAAAAACATATTCTGTGTGAATGGCCCCTATGATGATTTTTAATGATTTTTTAAGTTTGACAAACAGGCTTGATGTTCAAAAGGAAAAGAACAGTGTGAACATCCTGTCTAGCATCTCCTTTTGTGTTCGACAGAATAAAGAAACTGTGATTGGGAAAACATGAGGATGAGTAAATGAGATTTAACTGTCCCTTTAAACCAATAAGGAGTATGATTGGGGGGTTTGTTGTCCAATCCTGATATTTTGACTGGACTGGGCGGGCACAGAGTCTGGGAATGAAGAACTCAAGACAGCTGCTGGTCTGTATTACATTGTCAAGCAAATCAGCTAATGAGTGCCTGAAGCGTCTCATTATCAAGCTCACAGCAACGTCGGACATTGCCAACACATAATCAATCTAATCTATTGGGCATGTTGCAAAGAGGTGACGTCAAAAATTCACTTTTGGTAAGATGTGGGAGTGCGTGTGGGAGATTTGTCAGTTGTATGAGGTTTGGTTACACATCAACAACATGTTTTCTTGATGACCAGGACATTTTCCATTACACCATCACGAAAGTGCTTACAAACATCATGATGTCGTAGAAGGCATTATTTATCTGTTTCGATCGATCGGTGTAACAAATGGCTTGGTACAGCAATCAGGTTTCAGAAATTTTGTTCTCTGGCATCATGCCTGGTCCTCTAATGGGATCCTGGACTGTGGCGGCTATGAGTGCCAACGCTCACGCTCTTGTCTAGCTCTGTCGAGGACTGTTGAGTCATTCCATTCAAGTCACGCCACTGCAGGTGAGGCTCCATTATGTGCAGACTTAAAGCGCCAAGGCACACAAACAAGATTGGTAGCCAAAACTGAAAACTCCAGGCAAAACACCCTTGTTCACAACTCATCGGTACTCCTCAGCCTCCATTTATGGAGATCTGAGGTGAGAGTTCACCAGACACAATGCTGCTGACAGTATTATAACTGAGATTGAATGCAGACCAAGAGACATCCTATATGATGAGTCATAATGACATTATCTTGCCCGATTGATGAGGTGGTGGTCTCGATCTCTTGCCTGACGTCGTCATACTCAATTCTACTCAGAATATGAGTCTGATACTGCTCCGTTGGGCTGTGATTATGGGGCGTGTTTCAACCGAACCAGGAAAGACCTCAATTGGATAGACCTACAACCAATCAGAGCAACGGAGCGACGCATAACGTTATCTGCCAAATGTCAACAGAACTCAACTGCACTGTGTTGCCAAGTCCGCGGGTTTTTCCATGTCCGCGGGTTGAAGCGACCCCAATTATGTGATATACAGACCCAGAAATGCGAATTTTAGCAGGCAGCCCTGCCAAAATAACACATATTTTACCCCCCAAATGCCATTTTTTTCCCGGAGAACCCCCCCGGAAAGCTATTGGGCTTTTTTTGGCTAGTTTTGAGTAGCAATTGGGTGGGTTTTGTTGTAAAAACTTGGCAACCCTGTCTGCCCGCACGCTGGAATAAGTAACGTTAGAAGAAAAAAAGATGCGTGTAAACGATCTTTGCCGATGTTGTAAAAAAAGAATTTAAGGATACACAGAGTACTTACCAACACTATCATCATTTCTGAGAGAAATAGTTAAGGTGAATGCATATACGAACAAGTTCTCCGTTTAGGATTAGAACAAATTCAACCCAAGCGCCTTTGATG
This sequence comes from Gobio gobio, assembly GCF_949357685.1. Lineage (NCBI taxonomy): Eukaryota > Metazoa > Chordata > Actinopteri > Cypriniformes > Gobionidae > Gobio > Gobio gobio. The sequence continues at coordinate 26,551,690 of NC_137109.1, read as the reverse complement.
ACGTGGATGATTACGTTACTGTTTATCATCTGTCCATCATCGTCTAAAGCCCGCCCTGACAATTTAATTGGTCCGAACAGTTTCTGTTCGGGCATAATTACTTCTCTACAGATCAAGTCCAGACCGAACTGCCTGAGTTAAAATGTTGTGGGTGGGGCTAAGTTCGGCTGGCATCCAGGCTACTCGATCTCTCTTTATCTGCATGCTCTCCTTCCTATAATGGCAGTGGGTAGCGACCAGGCTAAAACATTACAAAAGTATCACGCAACGATACAGTGAGACACGCGGCATATATGGAAAGTGTTCAGGAGGCACACTATAAGGTTTTGCGAGAAATAAACCGTATTATTCAGTCGAAATACTGCGCTCGGCCGTTACTCTGAGCGCGCTCCTGTGAGAGTACGTGCGAGCCATCAGCACTGACTCAGCAGCTCCTCACGTAATGTTGTCATGACAACGGTACACAATATTCACTTCAGGAAGTTTTATTAATAGTATTATTGTAGAAAAATGAGAGTCGCGTTTGTTTCTATTGAGTCTGATTTCTCAAAATGGTGTGTGTGCGTGTGTGCTTATCCTGGGTGCCATGACAGAAGTGCGAGTTATAGTAAGCTTGAGCGCCGGCGCCTGCTGTCTCTCACAGGAGCGCGCTCAGAGTAACGGCCAAGCTCAGTGTTTTGACTGAATAATACGATTTCTTTATCGCAAAACCTTATAATGTGCCTCCTGAACACTTTACATATATGGCGCGCGTCTCACTGTATCATTACGTGATGCTTTTGTATCATTTTTGTAATGTTTTAGCCTGGTCACTATCCACTGCCATTATAGGAAGGAAGGTGCGCAGAACTATTTTTAAAATTTCTGCTTTTGAGGTCCGAAAAAGATAGAAGATAGAGAAAAGATAGAGGGCATTAGAACAACAGCAGGGTGAGTAAAATATGGCTTTATTTTCATTTCAGGCTGAACTATCCCTTTAAGGAAGACAACATGTGTAGTTGCTGTGCAACACCTAAGAGGTAACTAAAAACAATATAGTATATTTTCATTTCTGGTGTCTACGTGTACATGTATAAGAAACAGTAAGAGTTCCTACTGTACCTTCAGATATAGTAGGTGTTTCCAAATAAAAACAGGATTTCTATTGGACTCTGAACTCTTAAAAGATAACCAGGGTCATAACCTATTGGAATTGTGCCTTATCAGATAAATAAACAAAGATGAGCATTAATGAACATTTTTATATTCTCAGAATTCTGAATTCTCTGAAATCACCAATAAATTACAATTATATTATTTACTTGCCCTCATATTGTTCTAGACCCATATTACTTTATTCCATGAAAGACAGAAGGAACTTTCTGGCCGCTCATTTCCAGGTAATTACAATGCTTTAAAGCTACAAAAGGAAGCACAAGCATTGTTAAGTATCATAAACATCTGTATGAACTATGCACTGTATTCCAAGGTTTCTGATACCATACGATAGCTTTGTGTTGAATAATTGAAATGCATGGGTCTGATTCATTAACTGATACATTAAGGTTTTTAAAATCTTTTGGAAAAAAACCTAAAACAACAGAACTTGATAGAACAAATTTTCAGTCACCCAAGCATCCACAGGTTATATAGATGAAATATACTGTATGTCAGATCCCACTATGATCAAACATCTCATGAAGTCATAAACACAATACATTTTTCCTAGTACTAAAAATATTTATCCACCTACAGATTTAATGAAAAAGTAATTCTCTCCATGACACACTTAAGGTCACTGAAAAGAAAGCTTGAACAAAGCTTGAATGCTTCAGTTTTCATTAATTGCAATTGCATGGAACAGAGTGACCACTGATACACCTTCAAAACGTCTCATGTTGTGATCAATAGAAGAAATAAAGTCATACAGCTGAGTAAATACTGACTTTTTTTATTTTTTTGCTGCAAGTATTAATGCAAATGTAGATTCACAGATGTACTGACATTCACATTATAAGTACACATTCAAAGGCCTAGTGACATTCGACAAGTAAAACCTTATGCAACCTGCTAAAGTGCTTAAAAATCAGACACTTGAGAACATCAATGTTAACGGACTGTTGACAAACTATGCTTTTGCACGCATCACCACCTGTAATATGCAAATTCACTGCACAGATCTGTGAATTTCTCTTTTGCCTGCATGCCGCGGATCCATTCGATATTTACCATGAATAATCTCAGGTGTTACATAAAAACTGAAATGATGCCTGAGGGTGGTTTGAGCAATTACACACAAACCACTAATTAACAACTAAAGTAAAATGGCAAAGAACACAACATGCGGCTTTAGATGTCATCACTTTAACCTGGAGAGACAAATATTCAACGGCACATTATATAAAATGTAGCCTCTACACGGCAGTGTTAACCATATATCAAACTGACTGTCTGTGAAGACCTCCTTTGTCAGGTTTTAGTTTGCAGACTTACTGAACTGGTGAAAGCATGTGAAATGATAGGGAGGCAGGGAGGAAATCTCTTTTACCAGTTTTGCCAATTTGTGAGATATTTAGCAAGCAGATGTTTAAAAGGCTACGTGCAATGTCTTATAGACATTTCTTACACATCCTACTACATAAGACACCTCAGCACAAGTGTGCTGTGGCCCACAGTTTCAAATGAGACACGGGCTCCTCTACTGGTGATAGTGAGATACTGCGTTGTACTGTTCAGTGCTGGCACACATCCTATCGGTGTCAAAGCTCACAGGCAGATGAGCCTCTGTTTTTTCTAAAAAAAATATTTAGTGCTGCTGTACAAGGCCTCACCAGGCAAACAGCCAACATCATGGCAAATCAGTCTGTGGTTTTATTACATGAATTGTATATAAAAAGGGTCAAAGAATTTGATACAGACAGACGGACGGACAGATAGACAGACAGACAGATGGATATATACAAAGACAGACAGACAGACGGACGGACGGGCGGGCGGGCGGTCAGACAGAGAGAGAGATAGATAGATAGATAGATAGATAGATAGATAGATAGGTAGATAGATAGATAGATAGATAGATAGATAGATAGATAGATAGATAGATAGATAGATAGATAGATAGATAGATAGATAGATAGATAGATAGATAGATAGATAGATAGATAGATAGATAGATAGATAGATAGATTTTTTTTCAAGATTATTTAAATAGCACATTTCATTCACAATGGTAATGGTAAAGTGATTTACACAGAAAATTAATTAAAATATTCATAAGAAATACAAAATATAACCTGAATCACTAAGTTTAGGGTACCCCTATCTGGAGTGGAGGAAAATGGAGAGTCAGGTTCGCAAATGTACTACTACTTAAAAATATTTGTCAGGTAACTGTGTGTGTTTAAACATATTATATAAAATTATATTTTTATATAAGATAAAATGTTTTCTTTTCTTTTTACTTCAGTTTTACTTTAGTGACTTCACATCTTGTTGCAGGCACTTTTATAAAAAAAAAACAACATAACAGGATGCAGATACATAGATACGGTCATAAACCCGTGCTGTACTCATTACAGCATATCACTACTTAAAGCAAAAGCATACTAATAATAAAAGAGTCAACTTTCTTTATAGAGGAAACACTACGTGACACCCATCCTTTTCACTTCCTGGAACAGGGCACAACCCTTACAGATGGTCAGAGTTCATTAGCCTAGATACTGTGCACTTAATGCAAGTTAGCACAATAAACTACTTTGTTTCCTGTCAGACACACATTCAACTTCACTTCATAATTAGAGACTTCACACTCAGAACTAACAAAAGTGCTAAAAATATCTATACTTTGGGTTAGAGCAGGGTTTCCCAAACAGAGATTTTCAAGGAAACTGCAGGGGGGTAGATGCAAAGCTAACAATTCATGAAATCTAATGTAACTTAACACTGCGCATTTCAAATTGAAGAGCAACACTGAGTTTAAATACATGCTTATAATAATGTTTTCAGAAAAGCTAGGTTCACAGTAAATTTTGCTTCTCACAAATTGCTGCGAGTTTAAAGGGGTGGTAAACCACGATTTCACTTTTCTAACTTTAGCTAGTTTGTAATGTTGCTGTTTGAGCATAAACAACATCTGCAAAGTTACAACGTCCAAAGTTTAAAGCAAAGGAAGATATTTGCTTTTAAAGAAATCAATTTCTTAGGACTACAGCAAACGGTCGGAGGGTGACTACAGACATTCCTCCAGGGTCTCTGACATCACCAGCCCCAATATTTACATAAACCCCTCCTCCGAGAATATTAAATAAGGGGGGGCGAGGCCATTTTGTTTCGCTGCGGGGAAGCTTTGTTGCGGTATAGTTAGGCTGGAGTGTTGTTGCCGCAATGCCGATGAAACCCTGTTATTTTCATCTGGATTGCAGGTCCACTTTGTTCAGCCTTCCTAGGGACGGGGGTGCGTTGCAGTGCGCTTAACATACAACATGTTATATGCATGTGTGTATGAGACAGCGGAGAACAGGTCGCATTTGCAGCAGATATATGCTGCCCATCATAAATCAAAGCACGAGACAGACAAGGGTCGGATGAGAAGACCGGAAAATGTGACATAATGGACAATATTCGTCTGTATTTGCAATAAACGAGCCGCGGTTCAGCTGTGTGAGACAAACACTGCCAGTGTGAATCCACAACGGGCGCGCGCGGCTCCCTCTGCACATTTCACGTAGGAAAGCTTCCATAATCTTCGCAAGTTCAATGCAGGATCCGCACAACGGCTTGTCCTGAAAGATGGATTTAAAGACAGAAGCTGTTTACGGGCCACAACCTGAAAGTATGATTAATTTTTCGTCGATTTTTCGTTTTCCTGTAATAGTTCGTATTGTTAATTGTACATTGTAGCAAGGAAGTAAACAGATGACAACGCTGTTTGGCTCTGCAAACCAGTTTGTTAAATGCTCATTCATACTTAACGTTATCTGCCAAACACCTAATGTTACAAACTTTTTTTTAAATCTCAACAGCGAACTTGGCATTAGTGTAAATTATTCTTTGATTAGAGCTTTTATGTATTGTTTATCTATAGGCATGCTAAACATGGTTCTGTGTTTGATTTGGCTACTAGTAAAGCCAATGGTTTTATTGATGCCATTGTTTCTAATACTACCAAAGCACAGTCTACCGGTAAAGGTAAGGGGCGTGACGTTTCCGACAAACGTGCACTAGGCAGTTAGCGAATCACAACACACTGGGCCAGCTAACCAATCTGAGCCCATTGCGTATTTTTGAGGGACTGGCTTCATAGAACCCGGAAACCATCAGACCGTTTTTACAAGGAGGGACAGAGCAATGTAGAATAAAGGTAAAATATATAAAAAATTATGCAATTTTTTAAAAACGAAGCATGAACACATGTTACAGTGCACCCCACAAACCCAATCAAGCCTTCGAAAGAATGTGTTTTACCACCCCTTTAATGTGCATTTAATGTGCACATGTAATGTGTGCTAGGTTCACTTTATTTACATTCACATTTGCATAATTGCCAACATTTTTGTGGACAGAGTTCTCGCTCTCGCTAACTCGCTTTGGATAAAAGCGTCTGCTAAATGACTAAATGTGGACAGACATTCTGTCAAAGTAAAAGCTCGAGGATTTGACATGCTAAAAGCTCGAGGGATTGGAGATTTGTAAGTGAGGAATTTTAGACATCAATATTCCTATTGCAACTTGTAGTGTTGTTTGGTTCTTGTAAAGAGTGAACCCAAGTGGATACCCTTAAAAGTAACTATTGACATTGACCAGTCTTTGCTCTTTGTGTCTCAGGAGGAGCAATTTGAAACATTTTCATAGGAAGTGAATTGTCATATGACATTTTCACTTAAATGATCTATCCTATATTTTCAATTAGGCCTTCTGAAGTGAATCAATGGGTTTTGTGTAAGAAAAATATCCATATTTAAAACTTTATAAAGTAAAATATCAAGCTTCTGCCTTTCGTATTCAACTTACGAAAAAAGCGTAACTGACGCAACGTATGTCGTAGGACGTAGGGTAAGCGGTTTGAAATGCGAGGTGCGTTACACTTTCCTCGTAAGTTGAATTCGGAAGGGGGTCCTTTTTTCATTTTTGGGTGAACTATCCCTTTAAGAATATGATAGTATCCCTGAACAGATTTACAGTACAAATTTACATTGACAATAACAGTACTATGACCTCATAATTTAGCATGACTGTGTTTTTGATTGCCGTGTCTGAACTGCACACTGTACCCAGGCAGGTTTCCATGCATGTGCAGCAGTGAGGCTGGCAGGGCGCAACGATTCCAGAGGTGGGACGACTGCTGACAAGATTAGTGGCAACACGCTGCCACGGCAGGGAGGAGAGGGGGCAGGAAGGAGTGTTTCCAGACTGCTGACCAGACCTTATCCGCTGACGGCAGTCACTTGTTGTGGATGGTTTGGCCCTTCCTTCCCGCTCTGATAGGAAACAGAGCACGAATGGGAAACACCCATGGGGGTAACAGGTGCACTTGAAAGCTCATGCTACTGCCTCCGTAATGCTCCCTCACATGCACACAGAGTGACGAGTAGGTTTATAATTGCACAGCGTGTCATCGCAGTCTAACCGAACCCTTCGTCAGTGTGGAAGAACCCAGGCTTTAAACGTAATTGACCTTACTGCAGGATTAAGACCCCAGGCCAGACAGCAGGACCGGTGTGTCTGGAACAAACTGTTCAGCCATTCACAATCCCCTTTGACAGCGGCCCACTCGGGTCTCCACTCCTCTGATGGGAAAATTTACAAAACAAGCGCTTAGTTCAGGAAAGCAGCAGGTATGGGGTACAATGTACCAGCTCTCACATGTTGAGTGGCGTGGGCCAGCACATGAGTAATGCATGCGGAAAATCGTCATTATCTTTCCAGGAAGAAACCTACAATGAAAAACTATTCTAAATGTACAACAGTAACAATAACTATAACTAAATATCTTTAATTTACATTTATGTACCCATTCTATAATGAGAATACTCAACAAAACTGGCACTTTGACAAAAAAACAAAAACTGTGTTGTTGTTATTGTTTGTTCATGTTTGTAATTGACAGTCTTATACAGTATATTAATTTCTATACAGAATTATCCATTCGTTTTCTGGCAGGAAACACATGGAACGAATCACCGCTCAACATTTTGACTGACAGCCATCACAACCTACTAGTGTGCGTGTTTACTCCTTTCTTTTCAACCATTGGATATGATTTTTTTTTTTAAATGTCTGTGTTGTATTTGTGTAAGGGCGGGATGTTACTTCTAACGAAGCGCTGTTAAATATAGGTGAAAAAACGATTCCACAAAAAAAAAAAAAACGCTTTCTTACAAAGGCAAAAAACGCATGCAAGTTTTCTTAATATGATCATTAAGCACCAACAGACTGATGAAACTGCGGGACATTTTCTCAATATGCGATATGCGGGACAAGGGGTGAAAATGCTGTGCGGTAGGCCTACACAATGTAAAGCGGTGAGGGAGCTGATCGAGGGACACCCTGACACACACAATCTTCCTAGGTGGTGAATCAGTATATCGTGTACATAAATGTGGCCTGATCAGTGCCCTGACTACTGAACTAGGGAGCAGATTGAGACGCACCCACACAGAGAGGACATTGACATACAGTGGGTTCTCTTTTCTCTTGTTGCACAGATGATTTAAAAGCATTTACATGAATAAGAGCGTGATCATATAATGTATAGGCAAACATGGATATAAAAACGGATACTGCGTTAATTGAGTTAAATATTTGTAATGCGTAAAAAAAAAAAAAAGAAAAAAAAAAATATATATACATACACTCACTTAAAGGATTATTAGGAACACCATACTAATACTGTGTTTGACCCCCTTTCGCCTTCAGAACTGCCTTAATTCTACGTGGCATTGATTCAACAAGGTGCTGAAAGCATTCTTTAGAACTGTTGGCCCATATTGATAGGATAGCATCTTGCAGTTGATGGAGATTTGTGGGATGCACATCCAGGGCATGAAGCTCCCGTTCCACCACATCCCAAAGATGCTCTATTGGGTTGAGATCTGGTGACTGTGGTGGCCATTTTAGTACAGTGAACTCATTGTCATGTTCAAGAAACCAATTTGAAATGATTCGAGCTTTGTGACATGGTGCATTATCCTGCTGGAAGTAGCCATCAAAGAATGGGTACATGGTGGTCATAAAGGGATGGACATGGTCAGAAACAATGCTCAGGTAGGCCGTGGCATTGATCCGATGCCCAATTGGCACTAAGGGGCCTAAAGTGTGCCAAGAAAACATCCCCCACACCATTACACCACCACCACCAGCCCGCACAGTGGTAACAAGGCATGATAGATCCATGTTCTCATTCTGTTTACGCCAAATTCTGACTCTACCATCTGAATCTCTCAACAGAAATCGAGACTTATCAGACCAGGCAACATTTTTCCAGTCTTCAACTGTCCAATTTTGGTGAGCTTGTGCAAATTGTAGCCTCTTTTTCCTATTTGTAGTGGAGATGATACCCGGTGGTACCCGGTGAGGTCTTCTGCTGTTGTAGCCCATCCGCCTCAAGGTTGTGCGTGTTGTGGCTTCACAAATGCTTTGCTGCATACCTCGGTTGTAACGAGTGGTTATTTCAGTCAAAGTTGCTCTTCTATCAACTTGAATCAGTCGGCCCATTCTCCTCTGACCTCTAGCATCAACAAGGCATTTTCGCCCACAGGACTGCCGCATACTGGATGTTTTTCCCTTTTCACACCATTCTTTGTAAACCCTAGAAATGGTTGAGCGTGAAAATCCCAGTAACTGAGCAGATTGTGAAATACTCAAAACGGCCCGTCTGGCACCAACAACCATGCCATGCTCAAAATTGCTTAAATCACCTTTCTTTCCCATTCTGACATTCAGTTTGGAGTTCAGGAGATTGCCTTGACCAGGACCACACCCCTAAATGCATTGAAGCAACTGTCATGTGATTGGTTGATTAGATAATTGAATAAATGAGAAATTGAACAGGTGTTCCTAATAATCCTTTAGGTGAGTGTATATCAAGAGTTCAGATGCAAAAGCCTCTAAAAGCCACTTCGGTCAAAAATGAGATGACGATACTGAGTGAATGCTCTCCACATATAGTATACATTCATAAAAAACGTTCACTTCATACCCACTAAATCCCAGCCTCAGCCCATTCAGAAGTACCGGTACTTAGGTAGAAACCTATACATAGAAGCCTGACAAAAATGCTTATTTTAAAGAAAAACATCAGACGGACTTAGAGGCTTTTGCATCTGAAGTCTTCATATACATACATACATACATACATACATTAAAACCATTAGTGTGAATTCAGGTGATTTGGACAATTTTTTCAAGTCGTCTCGATGGCAAAAAGTGTCCCAATCGACCTTAATTCACCCTACATAATGTCTGACAAGTTGAAAAAAATTAAGCAATCAATCCACACAATCCACACAAAAAAGTGAGACACGTAACACTTTCCTTTTGTCTACTCAGGTTGAGCCACCCAGGTAAAGCCAGAGAGAAACCACAGTGATTACATTTTCTGTCTCAACAGGTCTTCTAAGCTGCATTCCTGCTGCCAAAGGAAGGCTGTGAAGCATTTAACAGGCAATTAAACAGTCACTCATATTATTTATTTATTAGGTTATTTATGCTCTGGGCACAAACACAAACTTCAGTATGAGCATATGTGACAAGTAAAAAGTGGAGTCTTTGAAAGTGATAGGTGATGAATGGCTACAGTTGAAGCCACCCTTAAAATGTTACAATATGTCGGCAGATAATATTGACATATTACAATCTATACAATGTATATTAATATGTATGTTGTCTACATTATCCAGTTTCCTCAGATCAGTGCAGTACTTAGTGTGTATAATTTGTGGACGTCATGTTTATGCATTTAAAATTAGTTACACAATTTCTGGCCACTCTCAAAGGTGTTACATAAAGAGAACATTTCTAGATCTCCTGTTTTATGCCATTATGTAGACATTTATTACTAAGATCAACACTAATAATTTAGCGAGCATTATTATAGCACCAAATCACATTTTTTATAAACTTCCAAGACATGCATTCTTAGCAAAAACTGAATAGGAAATAATTCCTTCCAATCAAACCATTCTTTGTGTTGTACAGGTTGTGAGAATTCTTGCCTTTTGCATGACTCAAGGCCGCTGTCCTCAATGTTAGACATCTTTGGAACATTCCAGACAAGCCTAGAAGTTTACTTCTCTCCGATTTCTGTCTGTGGCATGGAATAGTTGTTCGTAAATTACTATCGGAAGTATGCACACTTGTTTTGCTTTGAGAGTTCAAGGAACATTCTGTACCCAATTAAAATGTAAATACTAAAAGATGTAACTTTTTTACTTTCAGCAGTCTGCCAGTTTTATGGGAGGTGTTGTTTTGTTTTCAAATGATAGAGGATGGTATGCCATAACATTGTAGAAACCTCTTATTAAACAAACTGTGTTATGTAACAGCCCCTAAATATACTACTACACACATTTACATAATACATTAAGAATTTTAAAGTAATTGCAATGCCCATATTTTCATGGGCATCCTTCGTAAAGTATTGAAATAAATAAATAAATAAATACTTTTTAAAAAGTTGGGGTTTCTGAGTACAGGTAGCAGTGATTTAAATAAATATCCACTGCACTGTATATGTGTACTTCTTATATTATATACAATCTGTGACCCTGTGGACTAGTTTATTGCATTTATGCACTAAAAATACTCAACACGCATCACTAGAAACATCTTTTTTTCTGAAATGCCATAAACATTTCCACCACATTGTAATTTCCACCACTCTATATGTATTGTTCCCTTTCGAGAGAGTCACTCGTCTTGCGTTAGCATAACGCAGGGGGGTACTCCGTATTTCCTCGAGACTGAAGTCAATTTTATCCTTAACATTTTCTATGTAAAACACAGTGTAGCTGCACAGTACACCTAGCAGAGCGCAGGTGCCCGCTGATTGGCTGTGCTGCTGCAACTGCAGGCAACCTATGGCGAGGCGGCTGATCCGAGGGAGCCAATGGGACGTCTTCTTTGTTCCTGCCCGCATAACCCTCCTGAATTTGCATAGCGAGCCTATAAAAGGCCGTGCCTCGCCATAGGGACTCAGTTCAAATCTCTTTCAGCAACTCTTCACTTCGATGATCTCCGGACCTGAAGTCGCCGTCGAAGAAGCACCTTAGCGGAACCCGAGCAACTTCTGAGGACGTCGGAGCCATCCGCCTTCAGACGCCGTGTTTCAGCTACGCTATCCGGCGTTCTATATCCTTTTATAACTCCCTTCACGAGCGTTGTTTCAAATTTCTTGTTGCGCTTCGTGCAGAAGCCCTCTGTCAAGCGGGGATCATCTCATCATCTGCCCAGCGTGCCTCGGCAGAGACCACGCCCTGGCGGCACTCTACCAGGGCGGCTGCCCAGAGTGCGACAAAATGGCACTGTAGACCCTGCCATTCGGCTTGCCATTTTCGATGAAAACCCCACTCCGCCTGCTCTCTCGTCGGCTCCACGCAAGAAAAAGCGCCGCGACCAGAGACAGCCGGAACAGCCATGTGCTCGCACACCGGACCCCTCCCCACATGCAGCACACCCTCCTGTTACCTTCACACAGGAGGAACAGTGGCCTTCCCTTCCAATGTCCTGTTCAGTCTCCTTTGGTGGACCCCGTCAGGACCAAGAAGAAGAGACCAGCGACGCTTCCCAACCGGTTTCAACTAGCGAGTGGTCGGACTCTGCCTCGGAGCACTCCGCTTCGACGCAGGCCGCCACAAGTGTCAGGGCAAGCGTCGACGTGGAACTAGAGCGCATGCTCTCGAGGGCCGTGGGAGACCTCGGGCTAGAGTTGTCCCACCCCCAGGAGCCTGCGAGGAGCAGACTGGACGAGTGGTTCCTACAAGGTCGTCGCCAATCCTGTCCTCAAAGACCTGCTCCCTTCTTTCCGGAAGTTCACGAAGAGCTTACCAAAGCCTGGAAGGCGCCGTTTTCGGCCCGCGCTAAGTCTTCCTTCTCCCCAGCGCTCTCCACTGTGGACGGCGCGAAGGAGAAAAGGATACGAGAGCTTCCCGCCGCTTGAAGAACCCATCGCTGCCCACCTTTGCCCGCCCTCCTCAAGAGGATGGCAGGCTAAGTCGTCACACCCATCGAAGCCATGCCGCACAACCTCGTCCTTTGTCAGTCGAGCATATGCCTCCGCTGGCCAGGCGGCGTCTGCGCTTCACACCATGGCGATACTACAAGTGTTCCATGTCAAGCTCCTCCGCTCGTTGCACGAGTCCATCCCGGACCCGAGGCTCTTAAGGACCTACGCAGTGCCACAGATCTAGCCCTGCGAGCAACCAAGGCCACGGCCCAGGCGATCGGGAAGTCTATGGCCAGCCTCACGGTGGTCGAGCACCATCTCTGGCTCAACCTGACAGAGATGAAGGACGCGGACAGATCCGCCTTCCTGGATGCCCCCATCAAGACGTCCGGCCTGTTCGGCCCCGCGGTGACAGGCTTTGCGGAGCTGTTTTCAGAGGCGCAGAAAGCGTCTCAGGCTATGAAGCACGTCCTCCCCAAAAGAGCGAGCTCATCTTCAAACTGCCAAGGGAAAGCTCCGCCCGCTCAGCAGCCCAGGAATGCACCTATGAGTGCGCGCCCCCGCTCGACATCCAGGAACAGACAGCGCTTTCGCTCCACCGGGTGAAGCAGACAGCCAGAGCGACGGGGACCACGGCCCAAGACTGTGCCGCCCCCTGACCCGCCTAAGAAGGACTAGCCATCGCAAAAAAGAGAACCTGGTTAAGTCCCGCCGCGGCCGGACCATCACAGCTCTCTCTGTCCCCCTGTCTCACAGTTCCCTCCAACCAGGTAACTGGTTTCACAGAATTCGCAGTCAACGAGCCCGAGAACAAGCGCTCGCCTGCACCCAACCACCGTTCTCACGGCGACCCAAATAAATCACAAAAAGAGCTTGTTCAATGTAGTCAGTGTGCCAACTTCTCAGTTTGTACCCCTACACACGGACACTTTACACACACAGCACCCGCGTTCGCGCGACATAAGTGCTGCGGCTGTTATGCACACGCCCACTTCACAGAGTGCGCCGCCAAACGTTGCCGTTGCACCTACTACCACACCCCATGCGACAAGCGTGTCAAATATAAAGAACGCGTACGCCATACAAAGCGCACCGCGAAATATAACCAATATAGCTGGGGTCTCGCAGACACTATTTATTCAGGCTACCAGTCCCTTTTCTCAAAGCGACCCGCCCCCTAAGGGTATTCAGCCCCTAGCTGCACATATTCAGGTATGGCAAGCCATCCCAGGAATATCAACATGGGTGTTAAACATTATAGAGAGAGGCTACTCGTTGCAGTTCACTCGCAGGCCCCCGCGCTTTCGAGCGATAGTAGAATCTTCAGGGAGAAGCACGGTGAGTCACTTGCTCCGCGCCGAAGTGGCCAAACTGCTAGACAAACGAGCAATAGAAGCTGTGCACCTGTCGCAAAGCGACGCAGGCTTTTACAGCCGTTACTTTCTCATCCCGAAGAGGGATGGCAGCCTCAGATCCATCCTAGATCTCAGGCAGCTGAACAAATCACTATTGAGCCGAACGTTCAGAATGCTGTCCATGAAACAAATCCTCGCACACATTCGTCCGGGGGATTGGTTTTTCACACTAGATCTGATGGATGCTTATTTTCACATACAAAGAGCTCCCCGTCACAGGCCATTCTTGAGATTCGCCTTCGAGGGACAGACTTATCAATACACAGTTCTGCCATTCGGCCTATCTGTCGCGCCCCGCATTTTTACAAAATGCATGGACGCGGCACTAGCTGCCCTGAGATTAAAGGGGATGCGCATCCTCAACTACCTCGACGATTGGCTAATCTTAGCCTGGGTCTCAGGATCAATACGGAAAAGAGCGTGCTATCCCCATCCCAGAATACACGTTTTCTGGGAGTGCACATAGACTCTATACAAATGAGAGCACAGCTGATGTCACGTCGAGCACGCGCCATTCAGTCTGGCAGCTTCGTTCAAAACGGACTCGTGCTTCCCTCTCAAGAAGTTTCAGAGGATGTTAGGCCAGATGGCCTCAGCATCAGCTGTGCTCAAGCTGGGCTTGCTGCGCATGCTCCCCTTACAGCGCTGGCTAAAGTACCGTGTCCCGGCCTGGGCGTGGCACTCAGGCCGGCTGAGCATCAAGGTGAACCACGGCTGCATCAGAGCCCTGGCTCCTTGGCAAGTGGAAGACTGGTACCAGTCAGGGGTGAGTGCGGGCGCCACCATGAGATGGAAAGTAGTCTCTACAGATGCATCCAACCTAGGTTGGGGTGCCCTACATCAGGGCAAGCCACTCTCTGGCCTGTGGTCAGCAGAGGAGAAGAGGCTACACATAAACTGTCTAGAGATGAGAGCAGTGGTTTTAGCGCTCAAAGCTTTCCTTCCGTTCTTATAGGGACAGCATGTCCTGGTCGGCTCAGACAGCATGACAGTAGTCTCATTTATAAACCGCCAGGGTGGGCTAAACTCATGCTGCCTACATATCATGGCAGAACGCCTCTTGATATGGGCAGTACGCAACCTGAGCTCACTGAGAGCAGCGAACATGCTAGGAATTCTGAACCAGGGGCCGGATATGCTATCCAGGAACAACGTTCCCCCAGGGGAATGGTCACTTCACCCACAAATGTTTCAGATGAAATGGAGTGTCTTCGGGGAAGCGGAAGTGGATCTTTTTGAGTCGAAAGACAACACTCATTGCCCGACATACTTCTCCAAGGACAGGGATGCGCTGGCCCACGAATGGCCCAGCCTCCCTCTGTATGTGTTTCCCCTATTCGCACTGTTACCCCAGGTAATCAGGAGAATCGTGGAGGGGAAACACGCAATACTATTGATAGCTCCACTGTGGAGGAACCAGTTATGGTATGCGGATCTGACCCAGATGCTGGATACAGCCCCATGGCCGATACCACTGAGGAAAGACCTCCTCAGTCAGGCGAAGAGGAAGATCTGGCACCCCAGACCGGATTTATGGGCCCTTCATGCATGGGCCATCAATGGCTTCCCGGGAACCTCCCGGTCGAAATACTGAACACCATATCAGAGGCCAGAGCCCCCACAATTAGGTGGCTATATGCCCTGAAATGGTCGGTTTTCTCAAAATGGTGCGAGGCACGAGAACTGAACCCACAAACATGTGAGGTCACAGAAGTGCTCCGGTTTTTACAAGAGCTGTTGGATGCGGGTCATTCCCCCTCCACGCTCAAAGTATATGTGGCGGCAATAGCAGCATATAACAGGCAGGTGGCGGGGCAGTCCTTAGGAAAGTGCGATCTCATAGCGCGCTTCCTTAAAGGACCCAGAAGGCTTAACCCACCCCGCCCCCTCACAGTTCCTGTATGGGATCTTTCTATAGTCCTACAAGCTATGAAAGAGCCCCCATTCAAACCACTGCAGTCAGCAAGCATAAAGCACCTTTCACTCAAAGCTGCATTTCTGCTGGCTCTCGTGTCCGTAAAGAGAGTAGGCGACCTACACGCCCTCTCAACGAGCGCTTCCTGTCTGGAATTTTGGCCAAATTACTCCAAAGTCATCCTCAAACCAAGGCATGGATATGTACCTAAAGTGCTTTCCACTCCATTCAGAGCACAGGTGATCACTCTATCGACGCTGCCATCCTCGCAGGACGAGGAAGGCGCGAGTGCACTTTGCGCAGTCAGAGCACTCAAGATATACATAGAGCGTTCCGCAGCCTATAGGCGGTCGGAACAGCTATTTGTCTGCTTCGGGGGCCGCACTAAAGGAAGCCCGGTCACGAAGCAGAGATTATCACGATTGGATAGTAGACGCTATCGCGCTGGCTTATTAAGCCAAGGGTCTCGTCTGCCCTATAGGCGTCAGAGCTCATTCCACGAGAGGCATGGCCTTGTAATGGTCCTGATCTAATGGTATACAATTAGAAGATATCTGCGTGGCGGCAGGTTGGGCCTCTCCGTCCACGTATATCAGATTATATAACCTAGATGTCCCTGCCTTGCAAGCAGCCTTGTTTTCTACGTAGTAAGGGTATCACCCTCTTATGTATTCACAAGCATGCATCATATAGCCCGACACGGTCTGGCTACGCTCTATAAGGCCCGACTATGTCTGGCCAGCATAATGCACATTTACCCCCTAGGAAGCCCACTATGGTCGGCTTTAAGGGGCTCGTTCTCTCCAGTCGGTTAGGGCTTACGCCCTGGCTGTGGAGAGCTGCACGCACAACGTTTTACACTGGTCCCCAGTGCTAACGCAAGACGAGTGACTCTCTTGAAAGGGAACGACTCGGTTATTAACATAACCTCGGTTCCCTGAGAGTAGGGAACGAGTCTTGCGTAGCATGCCGTGCTAGTGCTAGCTCAGTGTGTCGCTTCAGTCGATTTTATGAACTGAGTCCCAATGGCGAGGCACAGCCTTTTATAGGCTCGCTATGCAAATTCAGGAGGGCTATGCGGGCGGGAACAGAGAAGACTTCCCATTGGCTCCCTCCGATCAGCCGCCTCGCCATAGGTTGCCTGCAGTTGCAGCAGCACAGCCAATCAGCGCGCACCTGCGCTCTGCTAGGTGTACTGTGCAGCTACACTGTGTTTTACATGGAAAATTTTAAGGATAAAATTGACTTCAGTCTCGAGGAAATACGGAGTACCCCCCTGCGTTATGCTAACGCAAGACTCGTTCCCTACTCTCAGGGAACCAAGGTTATGTTAATAACCGAGTCGTTTTGTGATGGATATGATGGTGGTGGAAACCACATTTCAACCATTAGCAGCTATGTTTTCATCCACCTATTTTTATGCGTATAAAACGCTGGATGGAAACCAAGATGTGTATAAATTCTAAAAATGCCCATAAAACCATGTGCGCAATTTTTTTTTAAGCAGATACATTTTATCGTATAAGAAAGCAAGTGCATAAACTACGATATAGTGGATGTGACTGAATAGCTAAACTAACCAGCGGACCAATTTCATTGCACAACATCTCAAATATTGGTTTGATCATTCTGAAATGCCTGTAAAATCTGTCATCAAAACAAATTGGTTTAATTACCTCCCAGAAGGGTCTGACATGATTTCTTTCCCAAACACGAGGCATCTGAATGCAAGAGAATGTGACAGTGCTTATTGTGTTTTGTCTGCATGCTCTGAGACGCAAGTCATTTATGACGTAGGAAAAAAAAGAGCCACTTTGGCTTCCCCGATTGCAGCATTTTACATTTTTACTATAGACATTTTGCGACAACTTCCCAGGAACACATGGGATGGAAACGCTGCTTTATTCGCAAATGTGTTATGCGATATTCCAATTTTGCATTTATTTTAAATTCACAACTTTGGATGCAAACATATAGCTACTGATATAAAATGACACCTTTCTCTTGATAAGGCTAATTTCATTGCTATTCAAAATACACACAATTAAACAGTATTTTCCCAGATTGCAGAATTATTAAAATATTATATTTTTTATATAAAATACAATATATTATAAAAAAGTCATACTTACTCAAGCTCTTTATGACACAGTTGCTTCCTTGATAAACAAGTGCACGACACTAAGTTTTAAAAACGTAAGGGTCATAAATGGTTATTGTGATGGAAATTATGCCACAACTATGGACACAGTCAATTGTTTTTTAAATTGATATTTTCACAATATTTTTCCAAAATGGTTTAAACAATGGAATAGATGTTGAGAAACAGACATTACACACAACTGCTTCACATTCGGCACAACAGGATGTAAACAACATCATATCGCGCTTCAGTACTGCCAGTTTAATTTTATCTCATTTGCTTTTATACCTCTACAGAAAGCAGAAGTCCATCACATGACCATTGTAATATTTTCCCACCCCGCCTAAGATGTGACAGAGAACTTTGAAACCCTTGAGGTAACTACTTTGTAACCGCAACTTCCCTAATCTATGATGGACTTGCCTCAATCTCCTTAACTCGGCTGGGTGATGCCACTTCCTGTAAACTATTTGTAATCATGTTGGACAATATATATGGACCCACTTTATATTAGGTAACCTTAACTACTTACATTTTTAAAAATACCTGCATATAATTGCATCTGTAATTATCTTCTGTAGTTACATTTATAATTACACTGTTGACACTTCCCTTACACCTAACCCTACCCTTAAACTTACCCATACCACCACACCTGTCCCTAACTTTACCCGTATCCCACCTCAATATCAGCAAAAGTTTGTGCAATACAATATGAACACATTAAGTACACTGTACTTATTTTTGATGTAAGTACATCGTAGTTAAGGCCACCTAATATAAAGTGGGGCCGATATATTTGTAAGCACGCTACAGTCAGCATTGTCAAACCTCAAAAGCCCTTGGTACGGTCACATTGACTCTTATTAAACATGTGAATAATGAGGGTTTTGTTTGTAGTACTGTAAGGAAGTCTGAGTGGGAAAAAACTATCCCCCAGGACTGTTTGGATGATTCAGTCTTCTCTTCAAATGTGGATCTATGAGAAATGACTAAGTGCTTTCCACAAAGTCACAGGGTTCATCCCCCATGTGTTATGATAAAAACACCACAAATAGGTTGTGGGTGTGACACTATTCTCTGCAGACCACCGAAAATAAATCCCTGTACTATAGATTTTTGTTAAAGAGTGCAAATCAATGATTTTCCCTAATATTTAAAAACTCTTTATGGCAAACTCTATTTGTGATTGTATGGGCTTAGTATTGGCTTTTGTTTGTATTCAATGGAAAAGTATCTACATCATTAGTCTAAGCCACACAATCTTTTTAGAAAGATGATAAAACTCGTTGACTAATGTCAAGTATTAGCATGAATGATATGATTGATTTTGATTCTTAAGAGGCTTTAAGTGTTTTAAATATTGGATTGTGTGCTGTTCCAGTGGGTGCTGTTTATGACAGACCCTTAATACTAACCTCATTTAACTTTGTTTTCCCGTAAATTGGCAACGAATTGTGTGGGAGAGTTCCCAGTCATACAGGCCCTTTAGTTTAGAGCTGCAAGACAAAAGCCCATACAGAGGGCCAACACATGCAATGAGAGCCCCCTAGGGCTCCCTCATGGTACTGCAGTCCCAGTCACACAGCCTCACATGACCTTGCTTTCTTAAAGTTTGTCTATAAAGTACTGAATCAGAGCATACAAACAGATGCATTCACAGGACATCCTTTGATATCACTGCTTTCCTCCTTCCTTAGTACTGGAAAGTTTGGCAGTGGCTATTAAAAACATTTTCCTGTGGACATCAATGAAAACAGCTTCTAAAAAACAAAAGATTAGCATGCTGTTTACAGCTCTAATAATAATAATAAGCACTTAACCTTCCCACCAGCAAAATGAAAGGCCTTTGCCCGAGTGTTTAAAACCGCAAATACCTCAATGGATTTACGTGTTGTACTGGCACTGTATTTGACTTTAAGAATGGCTCAATGCCAGGCCAGGTTGCGTGCTGCGTCTGTCAGAGATTCATATCGGTGTTGATGGTAAATAAAGATATTAATGTACTATGGCTGTGTATACGTGCTATACAGTATGTGCGTGACAATGACAAACTGGAGCTCTCACCATGTGTGTGGTGACAACGCAATATGCATGAATATTAAACAAGCACTTATTCAAGAGTTTGATCAAAAGCCACAAATAAAACCACAAAAGATATGTGGAGATATGTTTTTCAAATGTTTTTTATGCATACAATGAAAGTGAAAACATTGGAACATTGGACCCCGGTGACTTTCTTTGTATTGACTCCCCCAAAATCTGTGTTATATGCAGAAGTCAGTCATTCATACAGGTTTGAAACGACATGAGTAGATTATGACAATTTAAACTTTTGTTGCTATGTTAAATTATGTATTTGAAGTATTCAATGAAATAAGTTAGCTACAATTCAGCACTTTTGGTTATTGTTTCTCTTGTGGAAATGGATTTCATCTTATAAAATGTCAGGAAATTATCTTTAATCCTAAAAAAAAAAACCTCCTTTGCAATGCATGCAATGGAAAAAGTGACTTTTATAGTTTTGATGTTAATGCTTCAGCCATCATGGAATTACGCTCAGGAAAAGGAGTGTGTTGGGTGGCCCCGGAAAGTTGAAAAGGAAGCTGTTTGGGCCTGTAAAACTGCCAAATAGACTAAAATGTAACTTTTCCACTGTGAATTAAATACACACAACAATACTCAACATCATGAACAAAAGTTGTGTAATATTGCACTAAAAAATGCTTCATATTTCAAAAGCACGCAGTTTTTGAAAAACAAATTTGTTCTTCTTGTGAGAAAAGTCTTCTCTTATGCAACAGTGCGTGTTAAATACACACGGATGAAAACGTCTGATAAATTTAAAAGCGTCACAACAAATGTACCGTTAATTTTTTTTTGGCACAGATAATCAAATAAGATTGCTTGAGGCGTCAAAGCTGCCATTTTTCCCTCCGATCTAAGCCAGGAGGTGAACTAAAGGTTCCTGACATTACACAACTTTTCATACCGTCTAGATCACATGACCTCTGGTTTAAAGATCACTGTGTACTTTGGAGCGGCACAAGCTTGTGTCTGTCAAAATCTCACTGCAAAAAACAGCCCGTCTGTCCACAAAAACAGCTCTCTTGCATCCTGACATTTGGTGCAGTAAGTCGGAGGTAATTTCAGGACGTACACATGTTCTGAAAATAAACCCTGGAATACACTTAAGCGCAGCTTTCAAAGCACATTGTGTTGGTGCAGTTTAATTATAGCCTATGAAAACATATCTCTGCCTGTATTACAAAATATCTTCCTCTCATTTATCTTCATTAAGCCCAAAAGAACAAACTGTATTTGTTCTTTTTGAAGAACTACCTTAAGCTAAGGTGGGTTGTTTGTGCACAATGCACATTAAATGAAGCCAGCGCAAGTTCTGCCAGGAAGACTCAATCGTTACGTCACTAATTACCTGCTCATCTATCCAATCATATCCTTTTCTGTAGCATAAAAAGGTAGTAATTACTCATGTCTGAGTTCGCAGATACTGTCGCTTCAGCACCACCATCCTCCCCACCACCACCAAGATGGGACCTTTCCTCCATCCCCCCCTACACCACCAGTCGGGCCCTCCTATCATCCTCAACACCACCAGATGGGCTCTCCCCTCTACCCCGAAGACTTCAGGTTGTTCTCTTCCTCAATCTACCACACCACCACCAGGTGGCCCCCTTCCTTACTTCGCGGGGGTGGGCTGCGCCCCTGCCTTCGTCTTCAGGCAGGATACGCAGATTTCGTACCCTCGGAATGCGAATTACGAATGGGGCCTACGCCAAAGAACTTGATTGGTTGCTGAGCTCCTTAATAAACGTTATTGTTACAGCATTAATTATCCCGAGTCTTTCTGGTAGGACTATGTTTCCATCCACTTATTTGTATGCGCATCTTAGGATATCGCATAAAAAAGCTGGATGGAAACGCTAAAAATGTGCATAAATTCTAAAAATGCACATAACGTGTTCTCAATTGAGGTGCATATTTGTTTTTATAAGAAGTAGTGTTGTAGTACCCGAGACCGGTCTTGGTCTTGGTCTTGAGACCGGTCTAAATACCAGTTTTTAAAGATCTTGGTCTTGTCTCGGTCTCGAAAACATTTGGTACTCAGTTTTGTATCGGTCTCAGACTTGAGATTTTGTTTCAAGACCGGTCAAGACCACAACTGCTGAGATATTATTAAATTGATGGTGCATCGTCTGATTTATTTATTAACATCATTAATGTGATTGGATGTAAAACGTACTGCTTCAGATGCAATCAAAAACGTATTTCTAATTTGATTTATTTATTGTGCTGGTTCAGAAATGAATGAGGGATTGTCCCAAAAATGTCACCAAAATGAATACAAAATTCAAGATATCGTTAAAAAGTACTAATATGATACCTGGATTTTTATATTATATGTCATTTGATTGGTAATGCATTTAAGGAGTGCAAGTCTGGTCTTGGTCTTGACCCGGTCTCGTCTCGGATTAGGTGGCCTTGACTACAAAGCTAATAAGTAGACATGCACACAAACTATGATGGACACACATTAAACGAATAAATCCCTCGATGAGCAACAAAAAACTTGTGTGACTATGCCTCAGCAATGGATGTGATTGGATAAATGGACTAACCAGTGGACTAGAATTTGCCTGAGCTAAAGTCTGTCATAATAATTATTTGGTTTAATTTCCTCCCAGAAGCGTCTCACATGATTGCGTTCCCAAACATGAGGCATCTGAATGCAAGAGAACGTGTTTATTGCGTTTCTTCGGCACGCTCTGAGACGCAAGTCATTTGTGATGTTGGAAAGGCTTCCCTGATTGCAGCAACTCACCTTTATTAAACTTATTTTGCACCAAATTCCCAGGAAATTATGATTTTGTTCTCTTGAACACATGGGATGTAAAAGCTGCTTTATTTGCAAATGTTTTAAGTTAAATTTGCAACTTTGGATGGAAACATAGCTAGTGATAATGCAAATTAAAATGTAGAAATGCAACATTAACACAACAAATATATCTATCGTACATGCAAATGTCCCAAAGAACAACAACAACATCATTCTAAATAGCGACCGTGAGATTAGCCACAGGGAACTTTTTCATCTCCCTTATGTTTTTGGGGAATATGTGAGGCCAGAATATGTAAAGCCACAAATAATGTGGCTAATGAGGAACAATTTTTCAAAGCACAGCAGGTTCATAACAAATAGCCCTGATAAAAGATGACCTCTCTGCATGAGACATTAGCATGCTACTTTATAGACTACCTGCAGAAGGGATGTCAGTTTTCAATAAGATAAGCTGCTTCAGGTGATTTAATCATTCCGGTCCTGTCAATACTGTGGTCAGATTTGTTTTCACTCTGATATAAGGCTGATGTAGAAAGGTTCATGTAAACAGTTTGAGCTGTCTCTATCAAAATGTAGTCATGGTTGTGTTTGTTTGGGCTCAAAAAGAAGAAGAATGTGCAGAATATGTGTACAGGCAACCTTTGACCAGACTCGCCTGATAATCAGAAGAAGAAAAAAAACTGAAATAAACATTGTAATCTGTACTTTTGGTGACAACATCAATGTCAACCTTCCCTCTAGGCTGTTTTTCTAGTTAACGTTATACAACTAATACCACAATATTGACTGTAGTAATGGCACATTAACATTTCACAAAGTTGAATTAGTTATTTGCATTAGGTATTATAAACAATGTTAATTGATCAAGGGTAATGCATTTATTTGATTAAATACAGTAAAACCGTAATTTTGTGAGATGTTATTACAATTTAAAATAACTGTTTTCATATTTTAAAATGTAATTTATTCCTGTGATGACAAAGTTGAATTTTCAGCGTCATTACTCCAGTCTTCAGTGTCACACGATCCTTCAGAAATCCTTCAAATATGCTTAAAGAGTTGTTAAAGAGTTCTGTTGCTTAATATTTTTGCCTAAACCATGAGAAAAATTTTACTGACTCCATAATTGTAAATGGTAGAGTATGTGAAATTATTGCATCACTCAGCTTCTCATCTCTGTCCAATCAAATGCTCTCTACAATCTGAAGCATACCGCCCCCTAAACTATAAATGGATTCCGAGGCTGCGGCTAAAATCTGTCACTTGTTCACACAATTACTGTTTCTGAATGGCACATAGTGAGAACGATAGGGAATGATTCAGACAGTGTAAATATACTTTCCATTGGGATGAATGAAGTCTGGTTTCGCATTATGCGAACCGCCGCAGCGTGCACACAGTCTGCTCCAGTCCAGAGACACGATAGCACAGAGTGGATCATATGTGCGGCTCAGCTCAGACCACAAAACGTTTCAAACTTGGACCCATTTGAATTCTTCACAGAATGCTATATTTTAAAGTGATATGGAGCAGATTAGGGAAACGGTTAGACTCTGCATTAGAAACAGCATTGACGAGTAGAAAAGATATATGCACCCACAGAAATTACACACTTTTCAAACTACACATCCTCAGCATGATTATGATCATTGTTTTGCTTTAGTAACAGCGTTATAGCAAATCTAAAAAGGGAATGTATTAGACTGTTGCTGTCATAAACTGTCAAATGCAGCTTTGCCAAGCTTAACTGATCTGGCCGAGCAGTGATTTAAATGAAACGATATTGGCTATTTTAAAAAAGGGGAGGAGGTGTTTGATATGTCCTGCCCTGTCATCCTGTTTCAGTGGAAATGACGTCAACACATTAAATAATGATCAAGCGTAGCGTTAGTTCTGGCAGGTCACATTAGTCAAGCTCGCATCAGCTGACTGTCAGCTGATCTTCGTCTACCTATAGGAATACGATGTCTATCACAGCATACATTTATAAACTCTTTCAGTACTATCAGCAGCTATCACGTTTCTCCAGAGCTCATTTTCCCTCCTCCATCCCCAGCTCCTCCTCTCGTTAGTCAGGATTTGGTATTCAGATTCCTCTTGAATCAGACTAAATTCCAGAATTATGTTGTACATTAAATATCGACATAGCCTGGTCATATACAGACTCTCATACATTTCATTTGTACAGAGAGTCTGGCCACTCTCCATTGACAAGCGTTAACTTCCTTGAAGGCGGGCACTCTGTTGAAGTTTAAAACTATTGGATCTGCCCAGAGACACTCTGGATCTGCCATAAGCAATCGCTAATGTTTGGTCGTGACGTATGTCATCTCAAACTATCACACGACATCAACGCCATTGTTCTCAGCCACTCCCTCGGTTCGCTGATTGGACCGGTTAAAATTTGATCGGAGAAAATCAGAAAATATACCGCAATCCCAGACGGAGTACTGAAGGAAAATGAAAATTGAGCGGAAATACGTAGGAGGGCAGAACCAGGTTAATATCGACATTGATGATAGCTGCAATACATTATGTTGGTTCTGTTCTGTTTACCCTAAGGGGGGTTATTGCTGCTGTCCCTGCTCTTACCCATGCTAGGCTGCATGGATGCGCAGGGAGCTTTTGCCAGAACAGAACCATACCGCCAATCCAAACTGTATGCTAATTGATAATCATCTTTGACAATAGTGGTCCTGACAGAACTGTGTGTTTCAAGGCAAGTCAGTGGGCCTTTACGTTTTTTTTCCCCCTAGCATTTACTATAATGGTATATTTCTTCATTTAGATAGCAAAAAAACATGCAAAAAATGTGCATTTACACTTCTTGAAGTTTTCTGGTTAGTGGACTGTCATAGTTGAACACGCATTTTAAATCTTGGTTCGTGACTGCAACAAATTTATTTTCAGAACTGGATGTGCCGACTGAACACACCTCACAAACTACCAGCTTTCAGAGTCAGACACTATGTATGTTTTTCAGTTTGCATTCAGTACAGGTGTGTGCTTGAGCTCTGCATTTATGACTGTATTGCACAACCGACAAGTAATAAACACCTGTAAACACAAGCTGTAGGGAGAACTAAACCTCCACAGTTTTAAACATTTGGAAAACTAACTTGAACATCCAGCATGAAAACTGCCCTTTACTATTTCCACTTTCACTCAAATGCATACAGTATCTATAACAGAAAATCTCAGATCATATCTGATAACATGTGACTGTACCTCCTGACATGTACAAGGCAGATGATGTTTTAGTCACACCACAACATGCATTTACAGACATGAAACATCTGGACACAAAGATTCCCTTACTCAACCATAAATTATATAATTTTCTGTGGTTAGCCTGTATAGCTAAGAACAGTCTGTCATACACACAAACACGCAACATAGACATGACATTTAGAGGTATCATTTACACTAAATAAGAATATTAAGGATGTTACGGTACAAAATACCTAAACCATTAATAGCAGTATAATGCAAATCCACAAGCATCTGTATTAAAGTTATTTGAAGTACAGTATAATATGTGTGTGTGTGTGTGTAAAATATACTGTTTATTTCATATGATTATTATTATTAGATAATAGGGGGACTTCTCATCGAATACCTCATCGATATAATTATGTACATGCTGTGAATATTTAAAATAAATAAAAGATAAATAAATAAAATAAGTGCCCTTGTCACAACATGTGCTGCTTGGCCTGTCATGCGGAGAGCAAGAGATAACTGATGCATTTATCTTTCGCAATACTACACTGCTTTTTTCCAAGTGAGTGCAATACAATGTATTTTTTATTGCTACAAAATAATTATTTAAAAATGTCATTAGTCACTTGTCAATACAGTCAATCAGGGGGATGTCAGTCAGATTCATTTGGTGTCAGTGAAAAATGCGACATCAAACCTTAAGCATATGACACGCAGTGTTATTTTGATGGTGGTGAGCAACTTCCCTGATCTACACAAAGCTGGGGACAAAATGTTCAGAACATTGCTAGTTTCGGTTTGAAAAGCTGCACGCAAAGTGGCAAGCACAGATGTGGGCGAGCACAACACTACTGCCTACAACTGTAACTTTGCAACTACGTGCCAACTCACTCTCATTAGAGTAGTAGACTGTCTGCTTAATATCTGCTAACTCTTTACTGTGATTGTCCTCCAACAGACATTCTACTGACTATAAGTAACTTTGCAACTACATTTTAACTTATTGTAACCCTAACCCCACCAGTCTAATACTCTCACTCTATTGAAAATTAATAGACATGTAACATGCAATGTTACTTAAAGTCAAAAAAAATTGTTAAAGGGACCATCAAAAAGTAAAACCCGTATGCTTTAACCTTTAACTTCTATTTTTCATTTGGTTGTATTCTTATGTATGTTGGGAACTCAACAGCAGTCATTTGAAAAAGGCATGTAAAACTAGATCAAACTAGTTTTTTAGGTTTGATAAGTTGTCCTACATGGGTTTACAGTACTTTCCTTTGCAAATCAGGAATGGCTTTGTGTACCCACTGACCCCTTGTTTACGTATGGCCAGATGTCTGAAGGCATCACTGATGCATACAGAATAGTATGGGATGCCCGCATGGCAACGTAGATCAAGATCACCCGATCAAGATTTTATGATTTTCATCTGCAGTTGTTAAGCAAGTCATGGTACAATAAACTGGACCGACTGAAGCATATTCTAGCAGATTAGATGATGAAGTGATCGCTGTATGAATTGTGTTTGCAGCCACATCCCTCCCTCCTACTACCACAATGTTCTATAGACAGATGGAGCTAAGCACGTCGTCAGACAGCAGACAGTTCACATGCCTCCAACAGCCCAAACACGCTCGTAAACATCTCAACAACACTTGCAACTTATGTGACTAGAAGTTGTAGTTCTAGATGTTTTTTGTAATTTCACCAGATCACGTTTCAGGCACTGTTTGAACAAGCAACTGTTTTTTTTTTTTCTTTTCTCTCTGTCTCTCCGTGGATTAACCTATGAGAAATTTCAAGAATGTGATTAAACACTTGTCTCAGCCGTTGACTGTGAACTCAGTTTTATTGTCTGACCTCATGTGAGGGAACACTGTGTTCCAGACAATAAAGTAGGTCACACGTCGTTAAACAAAGTCTTCTATCTCCCTCTGCTGGATCTGTGTGCTACTGCATACTTTATATCTGTTACTCACAGACAAATTATATAAATAGAATGTATCTGGCAAAAAATTTTTTTTTAACACAGAACACTAATAAAATAAGACAAACAACAATAATAAAATCACTAATATAAAAGTATATCAATATTCTTGAAGTTTTTATATATATATATATTGTTTAAAAATTATAAATCATTTTGGTAACACTTTCAATGAAGCCTATGCTTATAATGAATTTATACTTATTTATAAGTATGACTATTCTATAAATAGATTTATAAAGACTCATTTAGACCTATACTGCATTATTATATATATTTTTATTTTTTTACTTATAAGTCATGCATTTGCTTTTTCAATGCACCTGCTCATAATCCATTATACACCAGCATTAATGGTTCCATGAATGGTCATTTTGATTTGTTAAAATCTATATCTCATCGGCTAAATGCATTCCATTGCTTATAGCAGTTTGAAATTATACTTTAAAAAATATTGTTGCAGTGTTTTGCTAGTATAACATAAAAGAAAAAAAAAATCAACTGTTTGCGTTACAGTTTTTCTCAGTCGCTTTGGTACATTTCTCAGATCAGAATTGAAATTCTCAAAACTACCCGTTCAATATTCACATCGTGTCACTTACACATCCAAAAAGCAGTTTCTCATTTACTCAAGTTGCAAATGCGTTCGTACATCCATGCAAATGATTATGTACAATTCTCTGCTGTTTCCTACATTATCAATTGCTTATGTCATGTTGATCAAAATGTATTATAATGGGTCTCTGTTGAATACCCCCCCCCCCCCCCCCCCCACAACATTTAGGCTTTAGTTCATAGCATAAGTCTTCTTTACATGCAAAGTGGTTGAACAAGTTGCCATAATATGTCAAGCATATTTCTATACATTTCCATTATACTTTTTTTTTCTAAAGATTTTCGTTGTGATGTGGATGAGAAGTTGTGGCCCAACAGACCGGAACGTCAGGAGGTGTAGGAAGACTGCACTGTAACTCCTACAGCACTGCATGTACAGTTTTTCCTAAGGAGATTGTCCTATGTTCACATTTCTAGTTTTTCACATTTATTTAATTTTTTTTTGCTATGCAGTGCTCTCTTCCTTTCTGTTTCGCAATGACATGGTCTGTCAACAAATTACAGTACAAACCATAAAAGCGTAAATGTGAATCTTGTCCAGTCTCTTGCAATCAAACTCCCACATACAGGTGTAAACTACAATTTGCAATAATTGTCATCAAACTTTAGCCATAGTTTACATCAGAACATCCCTCCAGAGTACACTGTTATATTGACAACATGACTAAGCAATTTGACTGCCTTATCCGTACAAAATGACACAAGGACTTGTCAATTTAATGGCACCGACATGTTCAATGACAAATATGTACTTTTGAGATATGAACTAAGGATTTTGAGCAAGAGACTGCCTTTTGCAGGTAAATCCATGGTGTTTTGATATTTGTACCAATTGTTTTGAGAAATGCACTTACTGTTTTTCAAATGTCGAGGATGATTCAAGAAATGTACCAAAGCGACAGAAAAGCGAATGATTTCTGTTTATTTATTTATGTATTTTTTCATTATTTTATTATTATTATTATTATTGTTCATTAGTTGCAATTACAAATAAATAACTTAAAATGTATAAGTTATGTGACGTTAAAATGTATTATGAAATGTATTAGTTCAAATGTATATGAGCACATTTTTATGATTTTTTAACATTTGCTTTAGGAAAATTGCATTCTATATTTTCACTTTACTTAAAGCCATCACTAATGCATTTATACAGGTTAGTAAATGTATTATGACTCACAATAAGTATTAAGAACACAACACAGCTATTAATAACAATTCACTTATTTGACAGAAATCTGAATTACTAAAAAGTCATTGTAACTATAGTATAATAACATTATACTATATACATAGCAATGCAGGCTGCATCTTTATAAATACATCCATGAAACCATACGATTGACTAATTCATACTTATAAATCAATGTATAATGGATTGTGAGCATATGCATTGAAAAAGCAAATGCATAAAATATTATAAAAATAATATAAATGTAAATAACTGTCCTTATAATGCAGCATAGGTCTTAATGAGTCATTATAAATACATTTTTAGAATAGTAATACTTACTTAAATAAGTATAAATGGGGTTAAATTCATTATAAGCATGAGCTTCATAGAAAGTGTTAGCATGATGTAAGTACATTGCCGTGGAATATTTTTATTCACACTCTATAAAAAGCATTGGAATTTACACTCAAACAGTTGTACAATACATTTGTATTTATTGTCATCAAGGTAGCATTTTATTGATTCAAATTTGTGCCTTTATACATTTTAAAATGAGGTTTTTACCTGTGATGGAATTTTTTTATAACCATTATTCTAGTCTAAGCAAACACTGCTAAGTAACTTTTAATCTGTGTGTTATACATAATTTGTTGGAAATCAATCAATGTGCAATCAGATACTTGAGAAACCCTTTTATTAGCACAGTTGAAAGCAGTTAAGCTACTGTAGTGTGGAAATCACAATATAGTGCCTTTTTAGATGCTGATGTATTAAACACTTG
The DNA here is from genome assembly GCF_949357685.1 of Gobio gobio. Taxonomy (NCBI): domain Eukaryota; kingdom Metazoa; phylum Chordata; class Actinopteri; order Cypriniformes; family Gobionidae; genus Gobio; species Gobio gobio. Next base: position 26,521,432 of record NC_137109.1, on the reverse strand, counting down.
ATTTCTTGTCAATGCTCAATGGTAAGTTAAGGGTACGTTTACACGAAAATGATGTACTAAACACAGAACAGTTTTTCCTTTGCATTTTTGCATGCGGATGACAACATTGTCAAAACAATACCCGTTCACACGGATCCGTGAAAATGACTACCTGTAAAATACTAATGCTGTATTATTCATGCCAGGCCAGTAGTTGGTGATATCACTTTGCAAAGAAACACAATGTACTTATGGACTATAAACCTATAAGCCTATAAACACGTAATACTCATGCGCATGACGTCATCGTTTTCACAAATTCCCTTTTTTGTAATTTACACAGAGACAATAACAGTATAATTTTCAAAAACTTGCACTTTGAAACCTGTTTTCAAAAGCTTGCGTTTTCAGGCCCCTTTCTTCAATATTCTTTTGAGAGATGAAGGCTATGCAATGCTGTCCTGAAGAAAGCAAACCAGGTCAGAAAGAGAAGTGGACAGACTAGATGCTTAACGAATAGAGAACAAGTACATTCACAGTCCCTGACTTTAGCTCAGCTGTTAGCTTCATTCACTAGTACATATGAAACACAATCTTCCTGTGCAATAATGAAGAGAAGACTGTGAGATACTGTCAAAGAAAGAGCCACATCGGACACTGGCCCGAAAAAAAAAAAGCAGAAAAGAAATAAGGTAGAATGGGCAAGACAACCTAAAGACTGAATGTTAAATAATTGCTGATATATAACAAATCTTGAGATTTTTGCAAGGTTGTAAAACGTTTGTAAGGAGTGTCAATCATGCCTATGAGAAGTGCTGCAGAAAGTATGAAATGAAACATTCAATATCTGAAAATCTGAATGCACTTTCTCAATAGCTGTCACTGCTGCAAGCAGAGGATTCTTTGACGAAGAGAAAGCTTGAAGAATACAGCATTTATCTGAAATAGAAACATTATATATGGTCAGAGCAATAGCCTTGTGGGCAGCGCACTCTTCGACTGCTTTATGTGAATACAAAGACAGAAAGAAAGAAAAAAATATAGTTGTCCGATTCAATTCAATGCACCCTTGGTGAATAAGTGTACCAATTTCAAAACTTAGACAGTTAGAATGCATATCAAGTCCCATTATTAGCTATATTTAACAAACCTATGTGGTTTAAATCTCCTTTATGAGAAAAGTGCACAAGACTATGGATGTGTTAAGGAAATGTTGTGACTTAGGTTGGAACAAAAAGTGTGAATAATAATCAGCCTGCACATTCACGCACTTTATCAGTGAGTATAAATCGTTTAGATGTCCCTCTAAGAGTCCTGGTTAAACTTTAGGTATAAGCTAAAGTATTTTGCCTAATATTTGTAGTTACCTGTCTTAATATACAATTATTATAAAACCTAATGATTTTAATGAAAAAATATCACTTTATATAAGCATGGGAGGTTTAGAAAATTAATTCAATGTACATACACTATATTGGCAAAAGTATTGGGACACCCCTCCAAATCATTGAATTCAGGTGTTCCAATCATTTCCATGGCCAAAGGTGTATAAAATCAAGCACCTAGGCATGCAGACTGCTTCTACAAACATTTGTGAAAGAATGGGTCGCACTGTGAATTCAAGCGTGGTACCGTGATAGGTTGCCTCCTGTGCAATAAGTCCATTCGTGAAATTTCCTCACCACTAAATATTCCACATCAACTGTTAGTGTTATTATAACAAAGTGGATGCAATTGGGAACAACAGCAATTTAGCCACGAAGTGGTAGGCCATGTAAAATCACAGAGTGGGGTCAGCGCATGCTGAGGCGCACACAGTGCGCAGAAGTCGGCAACTTTCTGCAGAGTCAATAGCTATAGACCTCCAAACTTCGTGTGACCTTCAGATTAGCTCAAGAACAGTGAGTAGAGAGCTTCATGGAATGGGTTTCCATGGCCGAACAGCTGCATCCAAGCCTTACATCACCAAGTGCAATACAAAGTTTTGGATGCAGTGGTGTAAAGCACTGGAAAGCAGTGGAGATGTGTTCTCTGGAGTGACGAATCATGCTAGACTGGGTAAACGCAGCCCAATCTGCAGGCAATTTGATTTCGCCCTGCAGCTCAGGCAGGAAACCTGTACATTTTTCTATCCTGCTTCCGTTAAAAATATGCGAGGACCAATCACAAACTTGCTTATCCACCTGGTGCGCTGTTGGCAGGTTTAACACGATTACGACCATCAAATTCCTTTTAACCTCTCGACGAAGCTCAATGGCCTCTTTAGTTTAACAAATCGCTCGAGTGGGTGTAAATACCACTCTCTTTCATGCTTTTGTTTTTTTGCACAACCTGCAAAAATCGCTCGATGCTATTGCTGCTTCTGCAAACCAATGATCAATGCTACAAACCAACACGTTTGTTGACACGTTTCCGGCCTGGAGTTTTCGTGTCACTCGTTGGTCTGACTGGTTGAAAGACTATCCAATTGCGTATAGAGTCATTTGAACTATGCCCGTTGACCACGCCTCTTGTGCAGTAGAAAATACAGAGCAGACTCCCCAGACTAATGTAATCTTAAAAGATTGAGCTTGGTCTGGTAATAGCCAGACAAGAATCATGCTTCTTTGTCTGGTAATCCGATGGATGAGTCTGGGTTTGGCGGTTGCCAGAAGAACGGTACATGCCTGACTGCATTCTGCCAAGTGTAACGTTTGGTGGAGGGGGGGTTATGGTGTGAGGTTGTTTTTCAGGGGTTGGGCTTGACCCCTTAGTTCCAGTTTAAGTAACTCTTAATGCTTCAGCATACCAAGACATTTTGGACAATTTCATGCTCCCAACTTTGTGGGAACAGTTTTGGGATGACACCTTCCTGTTCCAACATGACTGCACACCAGTACACAAAGCAATGTGCATAAAGACATTGTCCGGAACCTGCGAGCCAGGCCTTCTCATCCAAAAATCAGTGCCTTACCTCACAAACACGCTACAAAAATTCCCATAAACATACTCCCAAACCTTGTGGAAAGCCTTCCCAGAAGATTTGAAGCTGTTAAGGCTGGTGGGCCAACTCCATATTAAACCCTACGGATTTTGAATGGGATGTCATTAAAGTTCATGTGCATGTAAAGGAAGACGTCCCAAAACATTTGGCAACATAGTGTATGTGTGGCTACAACATGCTATAACAACAACAAAGCTGATAGAAATGAAATATAAACTACAATGAAAATGTACTGACATTAAGTTTGCCATTTTTTCTTTTTATCACGCTTGCCATCAACATCTCTTTCTAGCACAGCAATAAGACTTGCAAATATATAACAGAAATAAACTATTATGTAATGCTATATTATTTGCCACAAATATATTATTGTAACCAAGGATAGAGCTAAAACTAAGGAAGAATAATTACTCTAATAACACTGAAATAATCATAATGTATGTTTGTTTGCATATGCAAATTATATCAGCTTACTTTCAGCACTTCCACGGGTCCAAAGGTAAAACAATGTTGTTTCTTAGTAGCACTGTGTACAATTTCAATGATTGTTCATCATAATTATTACTTTTGCAGTAAACAGAAAAATATAATAAAGTTTTAGTAATATGTGAAGAACAGCAGATATGTATAGCTACAAGTGTGTTACCAAGCAGATGTTCTCAAATAGCAAAACTTTGAGCTACCAACCCACTTGCTTTAATTTCTCAGATTGCAGAACGCACATCTACATGTGTAGGCATGAGCTCACAGACCTCTCTTGTAGTGCATTTCTCCAGTTAGACAGTGTTTTTGTACTATTTTTTGCTACTCAATGTTCCCAACTGCAGAAAATTAATGAGATCCAGTTTCATCTATTAGCAAATCTTCAGCTGCAACATGTCCTACATGTTAGCGGAGCAATTGATCGCGAGTTCAAGCACACACTGACATTAATCTTCCTGCAAACCGCCAACCCAGTGGTGCTAATTCAACACAAAGGCAGAGGCTATTTACATCCCCAAACACTGAGTGAAATGATCCATGGTGGATACATGAATTCCCGTAACGTGATTAATGCGACCACCATAAGATAGAGTGGGAAAATAAAGAGCCGAGATCAATACTGCCTTTATTGATAAGCTTTGCAGAATAAACTTGACATTTATCTGCTTAACAGATCTTTCAATACATCACACTGAGAAAAATACATTTCCACGCTAACACTATTACACTTTGAAAAGGTCAAGGGAAAAGGGGGAAAAAAAAGCGAAACTCTTGAAATCTCTGTCAAATTACAGAGCGTACTGCTCTCTATTGTGCCTTTCCATTTACTGTCTTGAAAGGCGCCCTGAAGCAGTTTGTGCAACAGGAAGCCAAGTTTTTCTTTTAAAGGACAACATAGAGCCATCAAATCAGTGGCAATTTGGCGTTTTGTCGAGAGAGTGCATGCAGCGGCCAACGATTTAGCCTTGGACTAACAGTGCGACTGTGGCTTTCAGCTTGGTGGAAAGGGAAGCTTTCACCTCCAGTTGCAATCATTTCATCGCTCATAAGGCACACATAATGCTCCTTTACCCTCTGCTTCAATCCTCCGCCCAATCAAGCGCTCTCCTCCGTACCCCCGAGTGGGCCAACTGAGCACTACCATGCTGCGATTCGAGCGTCTTTCCATGGAGGACGCGTTCTGCAAAAGAGGATCAATAGAAGGATTCCATGTGCAAAGCTAAGGTGACAGGCAAGACTGTGAGAAAGGAGAGCACGACCTTTGAGAATACAATTTGAAACATCTCCCAAGTACGCAGAGCTAACTCTGACACCCCGCTGCGCCTGCACTTGTGGATCATTTATTTTCCTGGACAGTACCAATTGGGGAAGGGAGTTGATCCTGGCAAACAAAGTCAGATGCATCAATTTCAACACAACCTCCACTGGTGCCAAAGCATGTGCTTGTTTTCCTTTTCCTTTTGTCTTTACCCATCAGTGTTTGACCGAGGGTTATTCGTAAAAGACTTGTACGTCTCCTCGGCTTCCCGTCTTGTCCGAAATCACTTTTGCAGAGTGCTTTCGGGCTCCTTGCATTATCTCTCTTTCAATTACAGCCGAAGGCTCATCTACATAGTGCACATTGTAGGATTCACTCTCTTAGACTGTGCTATTACACCACAACCCTGACAGGAAATCCATAGCCGTCCACCGAAACGATTTAGCTTCCACTTTCCTAATGCAGCAGGAACTTGCGTGTCATTTCTTTTGTGAGAACCCTGATAAATATTTTAAAGGCTAAGGCCTTGTCTGGAGGGAAGGTTACTGTCAAAGAACTCAAAATTATACCCATATATTTGAAACGATCCGTTTTTTTCCTTCCACCAGACAACACGCTTGACATTTTCCCGCTGCCCTGCCCCCCGCTGGCGACATTTGTTGCTAATGCATTTCATACAACACCTGTTATCTATCATGAAATCTCCGTGTTTCAGATTACTAGAGTTGCTTTCTGAAATCATCTGTGTCATTTCATGAATTAGGCATCTTGCACAAAGCCTGCAGATGTGGATCACAGTCAACAGGGGGCAGTGTGACCTGCCAAATCAACAGCCAGCGTGTCTGTGTCCCCCAATTGGCGCAGTCTTGTTTGAAGAGAAAAATACTGCATTGCATTTAGGACAATTGTGTAGCAACAGCAGGATGAAATGCCTGTGGATTTCACACAGTCTCTGGCAGTCTGTATTGTGCACCTCAATTTTGTTTGGACAACCTCCTCTCCATGTATAATTAACATTGATACAATTACTATTCTTTATGTCTGGAGACACGCATAAATATAAACTGGGGCATGCAGTGAGTTTACAGAGCATTTGAGCAGGAGGTCTGCTTTAATACTACATTGTAATGAACAGCTCTCATTGTGCACTTCAAGGACAATCAAATTTACATTCATGCTTATTTTTGCTTCCTAAAATTGCCTGCTTGAGACACCACATAATTAGCACTCTGAAGAGTTCTGGTTGGCTGCTCCTCAGTTTGCACACGCTCGTGTGCGGAATTATCAGTATGAGCAACACAAAGAGGATTTAACAGAAGATTATCACTTGCCATTACTTGGCAAAGTAATGACTTTTACTGTGGGTTTCTACTCAAAATAGGATTTTTTTTGCAATGCTACAATATTTTAGAATTGTATGTATTTATGTCATTTTAAAAATAACAATTATATTACTGTATTTCTCACATTAAGCTAAAAACAAATTTTCTTTAAATAATACAAATTCTATTGCTGTATTTTTTTACATATCAGTACATTTAACTTATCGATGAATTTAAATTCAATGCATGTCATTTTTCATGTGACGTTGTCTGCTTTTATAGACATCCAGACGATCTCAATGTAAAGTAAAAGATTTCAGTCTTCTCTCACTAGAAAACGTGACCTGAATCGGCTAGACCGAACCAAACCTTGAGCTTTTCCCAGAAAGAGACCATCCCTCATGTAAAATCATAGAGGCCTTGAGCTTCCATCTCATAAAAGCCATGTCACAGTGTCGACAGCCACACAAAAAGACACTTCCTGCAGAGATCTTACATTCTCGCGTACGCAGCCCGAATTACAAAGGAACTCCATTTGATCCTCTGTGAGGCAAGATGCAATTAGCTCTAGATTTTTGCATGCAAATTGAATTACTTGTTTCCATGGGACCTTAAGACCTCAAAGACATATTCCCTCTTGTCCCTGAAGCAATGTGGGTCTGGCAGCATTAACATTTGATAAGAAGGGTCGTTTACAACTCCCAGCAGCCTGCGAGACTCAGACAGTGACCTTTCAAACCACGGTACATTTCAGACCTTTAAGATTTGTGCCGCTCTTGTCTGGACAATCGGAAAGTTCCTTTGTTCAAATGCAGAACACAGCCCTTTATTCTTTAAATAACTCACATAATAGCATTAATTCTTCAACCTGCGATGGCTATTATTCATAATCTACTTGATGCATTTGGTAGAGTACTATTGGGTTACAGTTTGGGACAGTGCTCGGTTCCTATGCCTTGTTGCCAGGGAATCCATCTTCTGCATGTAAAGCATCACCTGGCGTCTACGATGCAACATTAGCGAGGATATTGTGGTGATTGATTTCATAACAATACAGTTGTATATCATCCTCTAGTGAAATCTATTTAATCTAATTTGAGTGCATTGTAAAATGCTCAGCTCAGAGAAAGCAAGTGACAGGGAATAACAATCAGCTTCTTCCCAGGAGTGGGAGGCATCCAGGGAATTTGTTCTGAACAAGGCAAAAATCGTAGATGAAGTGAGCAAAATAATGTTAGCATATACATATTCATCATTGGTTCACATTATGTTTGACTTACAACTGGTTATATATTGCCAGTGGGCACAAGGACAGTGATAGACTCAAACAGCAAGATAACACAATTTGTAGGGTGAGGCGTTCGTTGCCATAGGAAGAAAGATAGATAAATCATATCAAATAAATAAATAAACGCTGCAGGCGGCTGAGAATGTCTTTGGATATACTTCCTGTCGGTTTGATAAGGAAATCACTGATGCCAAACCGCTTTGCCTTATGTGCTCAGAAACAAGAATGACATGTTTATTTTCCTATGAAACCAGATGTTAAGTGGATACATAAGAATTACAATAAAGGCTGTGGATGAAGTACAATCCTGAAGAAGCGTGTTCACAGAAGGATCAATTGCGATTCATCATAATGTTACTTCAGTAGAAAACTTTGATTCTTCTACTTGCTCTTTTCTCTGGTATCACCTCCGAGCAGAATCAATGTGAAAATAGTGGGAACTCTTGAAGCTGATCGTCTGAATCACACACACACACACACACACACACACACACACACACACACACACACACACACACACACACACACACACACACACACACACACACACACACACACACACACACACACACACACACACACACACACACACACACACACACACACACACACACACACACACACACACACACACACACACACACACACACACACAGCATCAAAACCAAAACATCCTGCTTATGGCATCTTGTCTGCTTCCCTCTAACTATGAGAGTTCAGAGCCTAGAGTCTGACTATGTTTTCACACCCTCATCTGTTTGGAATCTACACCAATATACTTCACTGGTCTCATAAAACCACACTTACAGCTTGAATTTCACATCTAGTTCTTCAGCTTTTATTTGTATTCGGGTTCTATAAATGGATGCCTTTACGTTTTATTTTATTTTATTAGATTTCCTCCATCTATTTTTTCAGCTTTGTTCTTCTCTTCCTTCCTAATGTCTCACTTGCTTCCTTCATCACTTACTTTATTTGATTCTTCCTGCTGTTTTTCCTCCACTCTTCCCTTTATTCATTTTTTGCTATGTTCCTTCCTACTTTCCTCCATTCTTCTCTTCATTAATTTATCTCCCTTCCTTTCTACTTACCCCCATTCTTCCCTTCATTCCTTTTTATCCATTTTCTACTTAATTCTTTTCTAATTTGCTTTATTCTTTTCTTTCATACTTTACACTATTCTTTTCATTTTCTCACCCCTTTTTCTCTCATTTCTTTTACCCTCCCTTTCTTCTTTCTTCTTGATTTCATTCCTTCCTTTTCCCTTGTTTCACTTGTTTCTTCCTTCATTCATTCCTTCCTACTTTTCTTAAATGTCTTTCTTTCCTTTCTTTTTTCCTTCATTTTCCCTTCTTTCAGTTGTTTCTTCCCTTCTACTCTATTTTCTTCTTTCCTTCCCACTCTCCTTACATTTCTTTACTTTCTACTTCTCTTCCATTTCCTTCCTTCCTACGTTCTTTCCTTTCCTTCTATTTCATTTGCTTTTCCTTCTTTCATACTCTCTATTTTTAAATCGCTATCTTCCATTATTATTTTCCTCCCTTCGATTAGTTTCTTTATTTTTTCCTTCATTAATTCCTGTATTTTTCCCTTTCATTACCTCTTTCCTAAAATCTCTTCCTTAATTTGTACTTTATTCCTTAATCTTTACCTTTCTTTATTTCATCTGTTTCTTTCCTTCTTTCTTTCTTTCTTTCTTTCTTACTTTCTTTCTTTCTTTCTTTCTTTATTTCATCTGTTTCTTTCTTTCTTTCTTTCTTTCTTTCTTTCTTTCTTTCTTTCTTTCTTTCTTTCTTTCTTTCTTTCCATTTTTGAGGCATGGTGATTTTTAACTTGTTTGATGCCAGGCTCACTCATTACAGCAAACTCCTAGAGGAACAACACAGGTTTGCTGCCAAGCAAATGACTGTTCCCACAGCACACAGTATTTGCTGTTCCCTCTCTCTTGCCTGTGGTGGTGTTATTGGAGTAGGTACCACAAGGACAGAGTAAAAACCAAAGGATTTGTCCAACAAGCTTCAAACACACTCTGTCATGGCTCTGCAGCAGTTCCACCCAGAAGTAAATTCTAGACCTCTATTTCACAACAAACATGGAGACATCAGTACGATCAAAATAAATAAATAAAAAAATCACAATGACAGCATAGGGACCTAAAGTCCAAACACTAAATTGAACATTTATATGTAGCACACCACAACGGACAAGCCAAAAGTAAGTTAAATATATGTGTGTGATGCTTTAAAAAAATAGCCTTTGCATGAAACAGGAAGTCCCCTGTTTAAAATGCAACAAAAAGCAGTTTGGCAGAACTAAGAATGAGCAGGTTTCAAGAGCAATGGAGATAAGACTAATGGGAATTGTATGATGTATGAGACTTGATAGGTGTGATGAAGGGGATTTGGAAAGGATATGGCTAGATAGTGATCCTACATAATCTTTTCCCCTTCATATCGAACATTTAGCCTAGCGTGATGGGCATGGTGCTCAGGGACCAGCACAGACTGAAGATCAGAAATCCAGCTGAGAGACTAGCATATAGGCCTGTCTTTTTTAGCACAGTGACATAGTGTAATCAGCATCTTGTCAGGCAGTAAAAAGGAGGACTAAAGCAGTCTTCTGTAGAGCGCTCAGCCCACTGTAGCCTGCGCTAATAAGCTTTGTGCGTCCTGTTTGCTGCAAGGCAAATGATGTATAACAGGATAGCGAGAACAAAAAAAAAGTTTTTAATGTCACCGCTGGGTTGAAGGTATTTCTTCAAAATGTCCTCTGTGGAATCTCTGCAAATTTACCAAGCACACTCTTTCACTTTCTGGTGAGATTAGGTGGCTGTCGGAGCCGTCGCTGTCTAATGACACCACTTTAATGAGGGGTCATTTCTCCCTGGCTGGTCACTGCTGGGGGGAATGAATGAGCTTGCGAGGGAGGGAGCTAGTCAGGGAGGCTGGGACTGGCTCAATGAAATATTCCCTGCTGGAGGGGGAACGGATCTTCAGATACAGCTCCCTGGGCAACGGCGTTAGAGCCACGTCTCGGCTCTACAAGGCGTGTACGGCAGCCCTCTCTGACTTGAAGTTTCTCTGACCACAGCGAGGCCAATTAGGGGTGCGCTGTTGAAAGAGCAGCAATTATTCTTTCGCACGACACGCATGGCTCCTGCATTCCACCCATTATTATCTCCTGGCTCCCCCTCTGTGAAAAGCTGGCAAACTCTTCACGCATCCCTACTCCTATGAGCTTCACTGAGTCTGGCTGTCCAAAGATGGAGACCGGCAATGACAGCGCTGAGGTGTCTGGGCTAAAATAGGGCATGAAATAAAAGCAAGCAAGGGAATGATTAGGAGAAGACCAGGGAAAAGACAGTGCTGGTTTCAGTTGCTGCCTCCTACTTGCAGAACATGCCTCATTCAGATTCACAATAATTGCTTATCCCACGTCAAGACGCAATGCAGGCAGAGGTATCGGTAAAACAAATGATTCAATATATAAAAGGCCGGTAGTGTTTTGCAGCATTAGCGAAACACAAATCCCTTAAAAAAATGTAAAAGCTGTCCTTCGAATGAACTGCGAACAAAGATTGCATGAAAAGCGCTCAGGATATGCCTCATTCAATATGGCACATTTTGATGTGGAATTTTTAAACCACTGTAGGAGCTTCTACAGCCTTGCTCTGGGAGTTACATCTGCCCTTGGTGTTGGCTCCCCGTAGTCACCCTATCTTCTACCGAGTCATATAAGTAGACAGCTGAGGGGCTGGAATCAGAGGCCTCCTGTGAGGAGCTTGCTTGGGGAAATGTAAAACAGCTTGTTAATACAAGACGAATCCCTGTGAATTAATCAGACACATTACGTAGATGTAACTTGATGGTAAGTAGTGAACGGAGTGACAGCGAGCAATTAGTTTGTGACTTAGTACTCGGATCCTGAGAGATTTCACCTTGCCCTCCTCTGAAGAACTCCTGTAGCTTCTTTCATATCTTCGGTTCATATTTCGCTTCAAAACAAAATTCCTGTTTCTCCTTTCGAAAGAGGTATTGATGAAAAATAAAGCTAGTCTCCAAGACCGGGTTTCCAACCGTGGTGCAGAATAAGATACTCCTCAATTCACAGTGACCATTGAGCTTTCAAGTCTTTGATTTTTTGCGCCTTTTCAGACAGTCAAGGATCCACTCTGTTGGTGATACTACTAGGAAGCCTAGACGATAATAAAGGAAATTTTGATGGGGTGCACAGCCTGCTTTCTTCCCTCTTGTGACACTGTAAAAAAAAGTGCATGAATGAGCAATTCACTCCTTTCATCTTGGTCTGACGCATCTTGCTAGCTTTTAGTTTATTCAATCAGGAATCGTCTTCTGACCACGAAAAGGCGTTGCTGGACTCCACCGTGCCGTGGAAGAAAAGCCACGCTCTCTTTGACCTGCCTGAGCGGTTATTCTTTTGAAATACTTTTCCAAATAGTGTGGTGCTCTGTCCACTGACTCAGACCCCGAAACCCAATCATTGACAGCAGAGAACAACAAAACGTTCCCAGGGCTGTCATTTACAATGGACACACAACCACAGGAGCTTGTTTTACAGCTCTGTTGAGATAATCAATGAGTGACTTGGCAGCACTGAGGTCCTATTGAGGCACATTTCCCACTCACTGCCTTTCTCTTTCTCCTTTTCTCTGCCTCAGTCCTGTCCTCACTCCGTCTCTCGAGAGATTGTTCTCAAATAAATTGATTTGACGGTATTGCTGTGTTTGAAAACATGAGAAAGCCAATGGAATCTGTCAACACAAGCTCCATCATCCAGCGCGCCTTCGCCACATTCATTCGCAACCCCATCTACCCTACTTAAATTACTGTTTATTGCTAAGACTAATTTAGTTCAACAGGTGACTACACGTGCTGTAACAGTTCTCGCTGATGCCTGAAGATGGAAGACAGTAGGGCCAAGATTTCGCTGGAAGACGGATAGCTTTTAACGCTTAGATAAGAGAGACATGCTGAAATAAGTCACAGCTATCTAGCAGACATAAAATCGAGTGGCACTGCCCAGCCTTGTCACACAGCGGCTCAGGATAAATTGATGCGTGGCCTGTCCACTGGGGCTTCTAATTGTATTTTCTTTTACGTGGTAGGTTTTGTCAGGGAGCATCTGTCATAAATGACATCTGTAAAATGACAGCCTTTCTTGAGTCCGGAAAGGAGGCTGCTAGGTCTGGGAGATCATGATACCCATGAATTTTTTACTCAGACATCACTTCAGTGGTTTTTAGCCATGATGAAACACACCACAGATGTTTTTTAAACTGATAAAATGTCCTGTTTTCTCTTTGAACAACATCTACATCCCTGCCACAGGTTCTTATAAAAGCATTGAAGTGCTGTTTCAAAATGTATTTGCTTATTTTCTATTGTCATGACAAAAGTCAAGTAATTTATACATGCGTTTGTTTGAATGTCCTGAAGTGGCCTTTTAAAATACTATAATTTTCTCTATATCTATTTTCTCTAACATTTGATGACAAAGTATGTACTTTATGTCAATAGAAAACTGAGGCTCACGTCTGTTACAACGGATGTGAATTATAGTATATTACCAACACCAAAGCCATCAAATAACACACTTTCACAGCCATTTCAGTACCTTGCGCTTTTCTGTGGTCATGATGTTCAACATTCATATTTTACTGGCACAGCAACTGCAAAGAAATATAGCACCAAACAACAACCCTTGTTGTGACTGGAACATAAATGCAATCTTTTCAACCGGTGGGCTTACAACAAGAAGTGGTATGCAGTATTTAGAGGTTCAATGATACAATAGAGACAATAATTCAATACAGTAAAATTCTAAAGTTATCTACATCTCTTAGTGCCCCACCTGGCATCTGAAATGGCACTCTTCCAACTACTACTACATCTGAATTCATCTGTCTTTCATCTCTGGGGGTGCATGAGCAACATCACACTTTCAAGAAATATGCTACAAAGAGAAGCATAAGACTTCTGGAAGAAAACAACAACTACAATCTGATGCTTTATGCAACACTGTCACAGTGTTGGCTAGTGTTTGGTTTTCACCCTAAGCTTTACAACAATTTGTATGTGTTTTCTTCATTGATTTATTCATGAATTCATACATTTACTAAATACAGCATAGTGGAAACTTTCATGCATGTCTAATTCTCCTGATTTTTTAATTCCCATTTGAAGATGATCTAAACAAGATAAGATATACTGATGGACTCTATTTCACCATTGGGCATGTGTATTTTGTCATTCTTAAAGAGTCATTCTACTAATAATAAAAAATTTGTATCATTTATTTATTATTTGGAATGTAGTCAAAATACAACTATGCAATCATTTTTACAATATATAATTATATTCTAGGGATTCACTGATTATAGTCAATACCATTAACCAATAATTCTTTATATTTGAAATCTGATAACCGATATATTGGCTGATAAATCTAAATCCTCATTTTTATTTACTTTAAGAGACTGATTACAAATAAATTGACTCTCCATTAAAGGGGTTATGAACTGGCTTTTTTATACTGTTGTCTGAGGTCAACGTATGACGTTTGGTGGTTAATGAATCATCATAATGAATAAGTAATAGGCTATTTTCTGCCCTGGTTTGAGGCTCTCTCAAGAAACGCTCGGTTTGTATGGGTGTTCCGTACTGAAGACTTGGAAGTAAACGCCCACAATTAGGATTGGATAAGATTTGCATATTTAATGAGCTTCAACTCCCTTGTCAGTACATGTGGGAATTGTTTTGAAAGCATGTGGGGAAACGGCAAACGGAATGATTTGCTCACAGGGCTCGAAAAATGTCTTTATCAAACAAACACACTGATTCATCTCTCATCCACCCGCGATTGATTGGAATGTTATTTTTTTTATTACTTGGCCCGCCCGATCGGTGAATATAACCGTGAACCGTGCACACACACACACACACACTCACGAGAGTGAACAACGCACATCAAGAAAGGTGTTATTGTATTATTTCACTACTTAAGATGCATTGCGTTTTGGTAGCCCGTCTGAAAAACACATAGCCCCGGGACGTTGGGCTTTGCGAGCACTGGCCCATACATGTCCGAGTCTGATCCTGAATCGCAATGAACCAACAACACCACAAATAAAGGATTCTTCAGTCTTTGACAGCTTGCTAAGGTATGTTCAATTAGACACGTACACATAATCAATACGATCTATAACAATGCAATAATATCACATATAAAAAAAAACATGTTTTACTCACATAAGTGTGTTGCACCATTCCTGTCGGATCCAATATAGAAGGCACAGCATTGTGTTTTAATCTCAATATGTCTGCAAATCCAGTCTCGACCTGTGTCTTGTATACAAAGGATTCAGCTGTGAAATGAAGCAAACAAATGCGCAATGTCTTACGCACGTGAGCTGGAACTTCATAAAAAAAAAAGTTCAACCACTCATTCCTAATATTAGAATCCGAAGGAAGCTTATGCAGGGACTATGTTCTTCCACAACCAGGCACAGCTCAATATATTACTCTCTTCGGCATGTTTATTGCTCGGTAGCGTGATCAGTTTAGCTCCACGAGTCGGTGGGCGGGGCTACAGAAACACGGCAACTAAACCCAAATAATTTACAACTTTTTTTATTACAACAGTGTATACAATTTTAATGTTATGTATATGACAGTCCCAATCATAGCTATTAATGCTTTTAATTGCTGTTTGAGTGTGCATGCTGAAGCTGAAGTGCTGAATGAGCACAGGGAAACTTAAGAGCTTTGCTAGCAGGTTATTTAAATCCATCCTATATGAGATTAATCAGATATTTATATTATAACTTAATATTACAACTTATATCTACACGTGAATGCACAAGCTAACTTGTGTAACTTCTGTTTTGGATGCGCTCCTCACAACAACACGCTAAAACACTGCAACTAAACCGAGAGAATTCACTACGTTTCATTACAATAGTGTTCTCATTATAATATTATGTATATGACAGTCCCATAGTAATAGTTATTAATGTGCATTGCTGTTTGAGCTGCGCACTGAAGCTAAAGATGATCAACGGTACAATGAAGCGCCTAACTGCATCTTTAATTAACTAAACGCATCCAATATGAGATTAATCAGATAAATATACACAAGATAATCATAATATTACAACTTACAATGGCACAAGGCTGTGAATGCACAAGCGAACTTGACTGTGCAAGTCATAGTGTAACTCTGTGGATGATCTCTTCCTGCAACAGGGCGCTGAAACACGGGTACACAAAGAATTCACAACATTCTTTTACAGCCGTGTTCTCATTATAATTTTGTGTAGGCTATATGAGATTTGTGCTGCACATATTGCACAACTGTATCTTCCTTTTCTAAGTGATTCCAATCATATCAATCAATTCAAAACTATCATGGCGAACAGTGTGCATCTGAAGGGTCTCAGCTGAAGGAAATAATCCATTATTTATCGGCTTTAATACATCAGTCTTATTTTCTTATCGGATCGATAACGATAACATTCAAAATTACCATTTATCGTCTGGTAACGATATGGTGGCATCCCTAGTGTATTCACAGTATTCACTATGCAGTGATTTTTTTTTCTCATTTAAATACCACTTTGGACATTTGCAGTCCTTACACTTAATGGGCTGTGGACATCTGATATAATGACAAAGATCAATGTAATTATCCTAAATTTTTACACAGCCCTCTGGAATATTACATTCTTATTGGTCAGTCTCATAAACTGTATTTTTGCAGAACCACCAAACTGACTGTCCCAGGCAACCAATTTCCTATCTAGCTATGCTGGTTTCATGTCTCACATATCACTCAGCAGTCTATTTTCCTCACATAATAAAATAATTTACATTCAAATCAATATTTAATGTCCAATTATTTATTTATTTGACAAGTAGCCACATAATAAGTGGGGGTTTCACTTTATTTTGATGGTCCCTTTAACATATTCTGTTGACTATAAGTAATGTTGCATCAACATGTCTACTAACTCTCATTAGCGGTTTAGTAGAGTATTAGTAGACTGGTAGGGTTAGGGTTAGAATAAGTTGACATGTAGTTGCAAAGTTACTTATAGTCAGTAGAATGTCTGTTGGAGGACCATCACAATAAAGACTTGGCAGATATTAAGTAGACAGTCTACTAATACTCTAATGAGAGCTAGTTGACATGTAGTTGCAAAGTTACTTGTAGTCAACAGAATGTTCAAAAGGGACCATCAAAATAAAGTGTTACCTAAGTGGGATATTGTAGAGTCAGCCGGTCATTTCGGCAAAATAAACCCCATTCAGGGTGATACAAGACCCCTGTTTATCTTACAATAATGACCTTTACAGGAAAACTATATAAGTGCATGTAAAAGCACTGCAATTTAGGGACTGGGAGCTTTGCAAACATCCAAAAGCTTCTGGGGTAAATAGAGGGGGAATATGAGAGACGAAGAGGTTAAAAGAGAGAGAGAGAGAGTGAGAGGGAGGGAGGGAGAAAGAGATTTATGTAGGAAGAAAAATTACCTTTGTCGCACAGAAGGACAGTGGTAAATGGTGCGTCATTCTGCAGTAATTTACAAATCGCGGAGTGGAAACAAAATTAGATTAAGAGGGTACGTTGAAATGGACCTGCTAAACATCACTATTAATTACACTGTTGTCAAGGGCAAAAATTATTTATTTTCATGGCAGAGGGGAAAACAAAGGCTGTTGGTGGGTTTAAATGGGTTTACAGGCATTTTTCACTTGAGCAACCTTAGAAAAAAACAAGAAAAAAAAACAACAACAAGGAAAACATAGATTTTCAATTAAAGGACACTAATGTCTACATTACTACTGAAGCAATAAACTTTCTGACTTATGGTGAACAGCAAGAACAACAAAGACACCGCAGCTTTACGACTCATTGCAGACATTAATGAGCAAGAAAATGTGGGTTTTCGTGCCTCCAAAGATCAACCATTTTGGATGTTTCCCATTAAATTAGTATCTTCAGATGTCTCGATTCTATCATGCATAACAAAGGACAAAGATACCACCCTCACTCAAAGAAAAAAGCCACATCTGGTCAAAAAAAAAAAAAAAAAAAGAAAAAACCCTCTCTCAGACCTTGTGTCATCTTCACATTCTTTTGTTTTCTAATTGTAAAAGCAGAGGAGAATCTCTGCGAAGCTGTCAAAGCAATGAAGATCTCAAGCTGACAGTGCGGTGAACTTCTTTGCAACTTCACAGGAGGTGAGCGGTCCGTCCAATTCCAGTCTGAGCTCAGCTCATTAGGGCACGTCTGCGCAGGCAGCCGGGGGATGCGGCTGCACCCGGTCCACCCCAGCGCATGCATCCAGAGGGGCATCTGGCAGGGCTACACTTTAGGTCAGTCTATCTGAGAAGGGAGCGCATCAGCGGCCACTTCATGGATGGCACGCTGTCTGCGGCTGACAGCTTGTCATTTATCACAGCTGAATAGTGGCGTCAGGTGGGATCATGATTAATTTCACTTTACCACTTTCAGAAATAAGCTCTATAAATCATCTTAAGCTCCGTGTGCAAGTTTTGTTGTAGCCACATGACAAATCTTTACCACATTCCGCTCCGCCTCAGCGGCCTACAATGGGTCCTGCCACATGGCTCACAAAAACCAGACACCGATGGCCAGGAAAAAGAGTGACATTTCGTAAATACCCCCAAGGATTATTAAAGCAAGACAGCTCCGGTTAGAGCCCATGGCGACAGCGAAAGAAACCACGTTGGGCATTTGTAAAGATAAATGCCTAGCACTCTTCCTTCACTGTCCATCTGTTTGTCGCTTAGCTGAATGTTTTTAGCTTTAGCTTTATTTGGCATCTTAACACATGCTAATGATATAGATGTGTCATTGAGATGTAAAACATACTTTAATCAACTGTGGGTGGAGAGATATCACTCTTCACAAGTCAAGAGGTAACGTAACGACTTCGATAGCACAAGTGGCAGCTTGCCAAGCCGTCGGTATGCCTATTAACAGTTTTTATATCACTTTAATCAGATGTCTTGGACTATAAGCTAAAATCGTGCTCTGCTTTCACAGGGTGAGTGCTCAAGTCCTTTTAAAAGCACGTAATTGATGCCCATGTCACATCTGAAGTTATCATCTACCGCTGAGATGCTGTTTTTATTTCCAGCTTTGGATGCCAGGCTACTTAATTAAGAGATGACTTCCAAATTTAAATCAGATCGCTCGAAATGCACGACACTTTTTTCTTTAAAAGTGCCTTGTCAAAGAACCGATTCACTCAATAATATATTCGGTAGCCAAGCGTGATGCTATCCCTTAATCTATTGTCCACCGCCTCCATATCTCTTTTCCGGATGGCGGGTAATACTTCAGGACGGATGCCCTACATGCTAGAGTAATGTGACACTTAAACGATTTCCTCATAAGGCCCGGTGACAGATAGCAGTGGGTAAACAGCTGCCGCATGTTACATTTTCTGTCCGCTCGGTATGCATTTCAATGGCCGCACTTTGCTCCAATTTATTCCCATCTTGGAGATATAGACCGTTTCCAACTGTGCCAAAATCCATATTCCCCAATAACACAGTATGCACTTCCCTGGTGAACTCGACAAATGCCACACAATCAGGGCTCCCCAGCTGCTAAGCTATGCCCCACAACACTTTGCTCAGGCACAGAGGCAAGTGAAGCTAATCGATTCCAAGGCTGTGCCTTTCAACCAAATGTAGTCCTGTTTCTAAGACGTAGTCCCTGAAAAGGAACTTGAAACTCAAAATTACATTCATCGCATGGAGAGTAGAAAGGAAAAAATAAGTGGGTTTTTTTCACCTGATAATAAGGGCAGAAAATATTTTGTATGTAACAGATGTGTAGTGTTATCATGACACTGGAATAAATATTCAGTACTGTTTTCAATGCCATGAGGAAAAATTGCCACAACATTAAGGGCAAAAAATGTGAACAGTATCTAGACTAATTCAATTTTGACCCTATTAAAGAATTATCTTATCAATTGAAACTGTCTGAGGGTTTCAGTTTCAGAAGATAAGAGCTTTGAGTGGGATTATACTGTATAAAAAAAATATATATATATAACAGACATATGTTGCTATTGTAATACAACTGTACACTGCATTAAAACAATAATAATAATAATAATAATAATGTGATTATTTTACAGTAGGACAATTACAGTAGTATTTATGATTTATTTTCTTCACTTGCAAGAAAGCTTTTATTTTGATTGAAAACTGCAGGTTTATAAATGCTTGTTAGAAATCTGCATAAAATGTTGCAATCATCCTTTTTCCACAAAATGTTGGAAATTGCACAATTGTTAAAAAACATAACTAGTGTCCATCAATGATGGATTTGAATCAACATTTATCAGAAAATGTATATTTTTGACAACACCGATGGTTGCTATTGGATATTTATATTCTCATTGAAGTATTCTTGTTCTGAAGTTTTAATTGGCTTCAATAAATAAAACATTTGTGCTCCACCTCAACAGATGTGCGCTACAGTGTTTCATAATATTTGCCACACATAATATTTTGGTATATGGTAGGTGTCATCGATTGTATTTCTCAGTCTCCCTGAAAGAAGTAAACAAACAATGAGAAAAAAATTAATATTTCAGAACTTCATCATTGTGACCTGTTTTCTATATTGCACAAACTCCTCTCCTCACAGAAGCTCCCGAGACACCGTCATTTATAGCTTTGAGCTACAGTAACTGTGAGATATGATTGCTTTGAGCACTTCTCATGCGCAGAAGTTTCAGATGGTGCAAATGAAACTAATTTGACTGGGGAAAGAGCGCTTTAATGCATTTTGAGTGCTTTTTGTAGACTCTGCATTTGTATGGGTGTTTCACACGCGCACAGCACCGTTGTTTCGGTTGGGAGGGCCAGGCTCGGATTGCCATCGCCACAGGCAGAGGGCCAACTGCGGTATCAGGGTACTGGGAGGGTATCCCATAAAAATGCATGGCCACATGCTGCTTCCAAAGGCTTTTCATCTTCCCTCTGTCTGCCGAGCCCCAAACACCTGGAGCACAAGGGGAGTCCGGAGTGCATGTGTGTGCACAAGGAGGGATATGCACACACACAGGGATGCGTGGGCTTTGTCTGCCCGTCTGCCGGTCAGCTCTCTGACTGCTTATTAATTTAGAAGCGTTTGCGGTCTCTAGGGACAGAGAGATAAATGCCAGCAGCAGAGGCAGGCCGGCGGTGAACTCATAAAACCTATTAAAGGAAGCTGTTCATCACCTCCATCAGCAGGCCTGATTATGGCCAGGGCCAGCTGTAAACCTCCACAGCCCTCAGCGGAGCCCCAGACACACCACTCACTCCGTAGCTGAGCTGCCCACCCAGCGGCTCCCATTACGGTGAGGGATGAGACCGCTATCCCGACTACATATGGAATTTATCGACAGACGCAAACACGGCGCCCAACGTAGCTTTAAATGCCAGTCACTGTGGTATTAGTGGCTGACTTGTTTTCCCTCACAATTGCGTTTTGTGTGTCCACAGTGTTGGATTATCATACAAATACTTGTGAGATGAACATTTATTAAAAAAAGACATTTGCTGCCTCTTGCGGTTGCCACAAATACAAGATAAAGATAAACTCATCACCCTCCATCAGATTTCCCCTCGGTTTTGCTTGTATCAGCATGCGAGCGCACCAGCCAGGGCACTTCGCTCCTACTCCATGTAGTTTTGTTCTATTAGGAGGTTATATTCACAGCCTCCCCTCCCCTTCAATGATGTATTTCGCTTATTTGTGTCTTTACGCATCACAACCGCCGTTTAGAAGCTCTTGCCCGCAGAGAGTAGGGAAGCGGCGTGCCAAAGCATCAGTCAAAGACCGAACCTACTTTACAATCAAACATTATGAACTGCTGTTGGAATTAGGACAGCTTCCAGGGAACTAGGGGACACAAAATTATCCAAATCCCATTAATCTTTTTTGAGAGAGATGCTGACATTTTGTAGTCTAATTAAAAATGCCACACAATGAATTTTCGAATGGTAACAATAATTAGCAATTGTCTAGGGACGAGAAAAGGGGACACAAATGCGATGGCTATGGCGCATATGTGCTTGGCTTTTCGCTTATCACAGTCAGATGGGGAAAACGGGTGAAAAAGGGCTCTTTGATGCATTGTAGTTCCGCATGTTATTGTGGTCACACATTCTCTGAACCTCAATTAATTAAGTAGCGCAAAATGCCATCGCATGCTGTGAATAATTTAGATAAATGCATCCATTAAATTATCTGTTGCTATAATAATCAGGCATTTCCAAGGAAAATTTCCCTAGTAATTACTATTGTATTATATTTATTATATTAAATTATATATGACCTTGCCATTTGCACCATGCTGTTTACATAACATACTAAATGCAAATGTCCAGTTCCAAATGTATTAATTATTATATTAATTTTATTATATTATATTATATTATATTATATTATATTATATTATATTATATTAATTATATTATATTATATTATATTATATTATATTATATTATATTATATTATATTATATTATATTATATTATATTATGAACTGGAAATTTATATTTGGCATTTTATGTAAACTGTATAGCAATATGCTAGCAATCCCATGGTCATAATAATCATAATAATAACAATAACAATAACTAACAATAACAACAACAAGTTATGTAATGCAATGTCTAAACTAATTTGCATTTCCTTATACATTTTCAGCTGGAGATTGGAGGGGCCAAAATGACATCTCCAGTCCAGATGCTGGGGCCAATCATGATGTGAAACTGCCAAGTGATACACTCCTTAAGATCCATCCATCTGTCACTCCAATTCCCTGGTCAGCAAATCATTTCTTTTCCAAAGACACATGTGAAACAGACTTCTCCTCCCCACTTTAATCATCACTCCGTGCTCGAAATAACAGAGGCTGTCCCGTGGACTGCTGTCGTTTCTGGTGATCATAACAGATAATTACCCGCCTCCCTGGACAGCCATACTGCACATCTCTCCCAGAAGCACTATCTCCTAGTGAATGTGCTGTACTCGTGAGAACTCAGAGTGTGAGTAACGAGCTAGAAGTGGCAGTGATTCAGTCCCTTATGTCACCCAGATAGTCTTCAGGAGGCAAGCAAAGGTAAGTCAAACTTCACATACAAAAAATGACTTTTTATCTTGAGGATGAGAATGAATTAATCAATAAAAAGGATGACCAGTAAAAAATGGTCTGCTCATAATTCCTCACAGGTGGCAGGTCTGGATCTGAGCGTGGGTTTTGGCAACAGGGGGCACTGTTGCTGTTCTGAAGGAGAGAGCTGGCAGCTTGCCGCAGTGAGTGAGTGACCAAAGAAAAATCATTGCTCAGTGACCGACGGGGAAGCTACACTGATCGCCATTGATCCTTTAGTGCTTTCCCCTAGCTTGACCACTGCCCTTGTGCCCGTGCAAGGCTAGCATAGTTTTATCAGACTGGACCACTGCATTACAGCCCATACAGAATAACCCCATTACTGTACGGATGCCTCTGTGTGCAATGAGGGGAACGGCAAGCGAGAGACCGATGTTCTGCATATTACCTGGATATCGTACACCATCCTTATCGGTTTGTATTAGTGGGCATGTGTGAAATGACTAACAATACATTATAAACTGTCTTTATTTGATAAGGAAAATGTATTATATTGGGGATGGGGGGAAATTATTACTGTAACTCATCCCAATCTGAAAGTCAACTGTAAATTCAGACATACTGTACATTGAAGTAAACTACTAAGACTGCACATCATTTACTGCACACATGAGTGAAAGTGCAATATGCATTATTTTGTATTTGTTGCAATTAGTAAATAGAAAGAAAATTCTGTTATGGGTTGGTGATGAAATGTTATGTCGTTATGATTAAATTGGTGGTCAAATAGTCAGATTGCATGTTACAGGGGAAAAAAAATTATGAAATAAAACATACTCCTAATAAAAGCATAACAGCAGGTTTTGATGGAATGACAATAGTGTCACGAGTAGGATCAGTTTGGAGTTTTGAAATAAAAATAAAAATAACACCAACATAATTTGAAAATTAATTTAATTTGTTTATTTAAATGTTTTAATGATGTGTCCCAAGTATGTATAATATGAAATTACAAACAAAATCTGGTATGACACGTTATTTTACACTATGAACCACTGCACTATAAATATTGTAAAAAAAATAATAATAATAAAATAAAACAGACAGACAGATAGATGACAGAGACAGATAGATAGATAGATAGATAGATAGATAGATAGATAGATAGATAGATAGATAGATAGATAGATAGATAGATAGATAGATAGATAGATAGATAGATAGATAGATAGATAGATAGATAGATAGATAGATAGATAGATAGATAGATAGATAGATAGATAGATAGATAGATAGATCAATTTATTTTCTAGACACATACACAGACACAAGCCCCCACATAAACAAACAAACAAACAAACATGCACTTCCACATGTAAACCCACATCCACAAACGTCTCAACTAAAATCTATAATCAAGATCCTGTGCTCCACCGCCTCCAGTGAGGCCAATTGGTATTCCGGGAGATCCGCTACCCCCTGTTGCGTTCCCAATCTCCAACCAGGAATGAGAGGAAAGAGGTCACTAAGCCCAAGGATGAAAGATGCCTGGCGATGGATTAATGGCTAGTAGAACAAATGAAGTCTTGGAGAGAGTTTATATCTTCCAAAACAGAGTAGAAAAGTGGATGGCTACCTTATTTTATACTAGTCCTCGACACAGTTTGCCTGCATTAGCACACCTCTGAAACAGCAGTGAATTTCACCATACATGGGAAGGAGAATAGGATGAAATCTTCTTACTGCATTAAATTGAGGTAACGCACATCTTTCAAATGAAATTGAGTGTTGTTGACAGTACAGTGGAGTAGGGTTCTTCTTGAAATTGGATCGTGGTGTAGGATGATGGTTATTTTTAACACAACATGCACAAGGTATAAATGTATATTGAAATAAAACAAAAAAGGATATGGGGGTCATTCTTAGAAAACAACGAAATAATGCAATTTATTTCTTGGTAACAATTTACAATAAGGTTTATTAGTTAAGAACTGCATTTTTAATGTTAATTTCGACATTTACTTATACTTTATTAAAATCTTGTTAACATTAGTTAATGTACTGTGAACTAACATGAACAAACCATGAACAGCTGGATTTTTATGAACTAATGTTAACAAAGATGAACTAATGCTGAACAGAGGTGTTGTTCATGATTAGTTCATGTTAACTAATGCGTTAACTAATACAACCTTATTGTAAAGTGGTACCATTTTCTTTTAACAGACAGCAAAAGATCTCATAATTTCTCATTTAAAGCTGTAATATGTAAAAAAAAAATCAGTAAATTATCCAAAAACCACTAGGCCAGTGTTATACATTTGTTCAGTTGAGTACTTAAAATATCCCACATTTTTCCAACTATTTGTAAATCATGAGAAAATGGCTACCAAGCAGCCGTTGAGCAAACAAACAGAGTGACGTCATAACATCATTTTCAACACACTCAGTGATAAATAGAGCTGCGTAACCTCTTCCTCATGACCGGAAAAGCAGAAATGGCACGGGCAACTGTGGCATAATAAAAGTGCCGCCGCTCCCAAGGCATGTGTTGCGTTCATCTTATTAACAATCGCTCCAGCGCCCTTGTTCAGCTCCAACAACACTCGGTACTGCTCTGCTTCAGACTACAGTAACGTTAATAATCACATCCATGAACATGATTTCTGCCAGTCCTATCCCAATTCTTTTCAACTGACTGTTGGGTGAAGACCACATGTCCTTAGATTCTGCGCTCAAACTTGGCACCATCAAGCTACGCCTTTGTTTTGAATAGACAACCTCTAGCGGACGTAAAGTTACATAGTGCACCTTTAAGGAACACAACAAGACCTAAAATAAAATCACGTGAACAGTAAATGGACATAACTATTACAATAAACAACATCAAGCAACAATAAACAGAAATGCAAATTCTATCACTAATAACCATTTCTGTTGGCATTTCCAATTATACAGCCAAAGAGATATGTGGGTACTCAATGGCACTGCTCATGGGCAGATGCTACACATAATACAACAGGCAAAAGCTCTGTCGATGTTGTGTAATGTGTATAACAAAGCAATAGGGCATGATGGGGCTAAAGGCCTCTGGGGTAGAAAGCCCTTTTGATTTTCTTTTCTTTCACAACTCAAAACCACACGCAGCTAACCAGGGCTGCGTTTCCCAAAAGCATCGTAAGCCTTAATTGATCGTAAAAACGATCGTACGAGTGATCTTAATATTAAGGTCTGTTTCCCAAAAGCATCGTAACTTAAGTAGCACTTGAAAATGATCGTAGATCTACGAGTGTTCTGGAGTAATCGTAAAGCTCTAAGTGTATCGTAAGAAGACAGAGTTATGAGGTCACCTACAGGACAACCGGCAGATTACACCTTTAACTTTATTCAAGTGCATTGTGATAATACTATAAGGTTTTGATTGTATTTTATTGTACACTTTTTATTATTTTTTTATTTTAATATTCTCATTATTATCAATGTTGATAAAAAAAATAACAGTTCTGCTGCTTAATATTTTTGTGGAAACTGACTTTATGATCACTGGATTTTTTTATTTTTTATGTATGAGGGCAGGTAACAAACAAAAAAAATTATAAATACACATCTGAATTAAATGAGGATATTTATTTCGTCTTTTTGAAAGGTATCTTTTCTTGGTTTTTTTTGTTCAGCCATTTTGTCAGTGCCTCAGCCTGTAGGTAGTTGCTTTATATAGACGTGTTTTGATTGCTAATCCACATCAGATGACAATTATTAGGTGAAACGTTCAGAAGAAACGATTCCATATAAGGTTATATTTCAGCACTTCTCAAATGGACAGCGACTCTTAAGTAGCACTTAGAGCGCGTTCTCGCGCGTTCATGTTAAGTACATTTTTGGGAAACGCACGTGGAATTGCTGCGAGTGATCGTAACTTTGCTCGTAGAACATGCTCTTTAGAGCTAAGATACATCGTTATTGGGAAACCCGGCCCAGTACAGTGCTAGTTTGTTGTCTATATGCCCTGCAAAACGGTCCTGATCCACGAGGTCATTAAAAGATAATATATGAATATAATAAGAATATATAACTTAAAATGACACAGCTACTGAGAATCCATGAAACTACAATATATATTTTGAGACTAAAGAATTATGGTTTTCAGATTTGTTAACAACGATTAAATGGTTACACTTCTTAACATTGGTTGCATTAGTGAAACAATCAATGACAAAAGCATTTATTAATCTTAATGTTAATTTCAACATTTACTAATACATTTTAACTATATTAATAGTGTTTAATGAACATGAACTACCAAGAACCAACAGTAAACAGTTCTATTTGTATTACCTAAAGTTAACAAAGATTAATAAATGTAAAAAAAAAAAAACGTATTGCTCATTGCTACTTAATGCATTAACTAACGTTAAATAATAGAACCTTTTTGTAAAGTGTTTAATAAAGTAAATTCGGGGAACAAAGGCCTCTTGTTGAAAGGGCTCCACTGTGGTCAAAAAGGCCATTAAAGACACCATTTCAGTGGGAGGAAAATGCTGAATACCTGTAGTGCAATAAAATTGTTTTCCATAACTCGGTGCGAATAGATTTGTTGTGAAGTATGTGCAAAGTGGGCTCACATTGACTGTTCCATTCACAGAGATTCAAGTGTGAAATACACCTGTCCTGTTCTACATTACAGCTCCAGGATCAACACCATACTATATAAAAAGCAAAATGCTAATACTTCTTAAAGTTCTATATGTCAAGATGACAAAATATTTTCTACAGCATTTATTAAACAAATACTGATGTTAATGTAACGTGAAATGCTAAAAATGTAATAACGTTTCAAAAGGTTGGGGTCGGTAAATTAAACAAATTATTTTCTATAATAATTTATTTTTAAAATGTAATTTATTTCTGATGGCAAAGCTGAATTTTCAGCAGTTTTCAGTGTCGCATAATTATTTAGAAATCATTCTAACATGTTGATTTGGAGATAGTAAGAAACATTTCTACTATCAGTGTTGAAAACAGTTGTGCTGCTGAATATTTTTGTGGAAACCGTGATAGAAATGTATTTGAAATATACATCTTTTGTAACACATATCTTTATTGTCACTTTTGATCAATTAAATGTGTCCTTGATGAATAAAAGTATTAATTCATAAAAATAAAAAAAACATCCCAATCTTTTGAGTAGAATATGTGAGAATTTATGTTGTAAAAGTAGTGTTCATCTTTTTTAAATGAGCTATTAGTTTAACATATACAGTCGAATTGTATGGTAAAAAAAACCAACAACAGAAAAATAAACAAGTATACTTATGAAATGCCAAAAAGTTACACAATTTGTTGAACAAGTAGGTGGCCTACTCAAAAAAATCAATCAATCAATCAATTTAAAAATAAATCATGTTTGTCAATGTGCATCATTCCACCCTTGCATTTGCTCTCAGTCTCGGATTTATGCCAGTGTACGTGTTACTTATGCATGAAGACTTGAGTTAAAAGACTTGCTGCAACAAGGAACGCCATCACATCTATTCAAGGAAACTTTTAAAAACATACAATCAATACATCAGGGTGATGAACTCCCAATCAATAGCATTCCGTGGCGTGGAATGGAATTGAAAAAGCAGGTATTGGGAGATGTTTTATTATCTGTGCTGGAAGCTCAAAGTTGCACTGGCCAAGGAGACCCAGATAAGAATACAATAGCTGCTCTGCTGTCAGCAGAGGTCATACTCCAGTGAGTTGAATTCTGCCCGTAACTCCTAAACTAAAGTTTCTTCATAACCACGTTTGTGCTTGCCGAACTCCTGTTTAGAATCTTTCAAAAAGCCAGCTACTTTTGTAGAAGCCGCACATATATGTCGAGTGGTGCTTCAGACGAGTGTTCTAGTTTCTCATGGACAAGCTGATAAAGCCTTTAGTCCAAGAGAAGTTGTGAAGGAGGGAGTGAAAGACGGAGGCTAGCTACAGCAGTAGCCTTGACTCCTGAGGATACCCACGCAAGAACCCATAGAGAGAGCCTTGGGAGTAAGGCTGCAAATCCAGCCTGATCCGTGTGACCTATCTGAGCTTCATAGATGTCTCTCATCTGACCATGGAGGGAAGTGGAGGGAAAGGGAGGGCCTCTGGCATGGTGCTGCGTGTGGCCCACTTGCACTTACTTGTTTAATTGCCTCAGTGTCTTTTCCACACTCTCTATGTGGCCTCTGCCCTGTGCACGGAGATGTGCTCACTGTGATGGTGCAGTGAGAGCCAAGCGTGGTAATGTCATCATCTGCAGGACTTTCTAGCAACTGTCAAAATCCAAAAACACTGCATCTATTGCAGGACTTCCTAGAGTGCAGCTGATTTTTGTTCTTCTATTCAGGTCATGTTGGCCTAGGAGCCAGAAGCTGAGAAAAAAGGCACATCAAGAATAATTTATTCATGCTTTTGTTGAACCACACAGCAGATAGCGTTTTCTCTAAACACTGGGTCACTGATCTTAAGCGCTATTCGGATTTGGCTACGGGATTGGTTTTCTAAAAGATTTTTGAGTTGCAATTGTTAAATGAAGAACGTCGGTGATTGCATGCACCGATTCAGATGGGATTGGGATCTCTGTAGTTATACTGAAGTGGGAGTTTATGTCTGGATGTGGGCGTTACAGAAGATTGTGTGCTCTGGATGTGTGCATCTGATTATTGTATATACTGTCTAATCAAGGGAAGAAATTAATTAAGGTTACTATATCGGTGCTATATCACCGTCTGTTACTTATTTAATAAAATAATACCCAACAATAACAAACACATTTCAATAAATAATACTAATCACTATATATATATATATATATATATATATATATATATATATATATATATATATATATATATATATATATATATATATATATATATATATATATAAATAAAATAATAGCATAACAGAAATGAAGAAAAAAAAAAATAATAATCTCCCGAAACTATGATATGTGTTTTATTTAATTCATAATTATTTAATTTAAAAAAATTCAGCACACTATCATAACTTGCAAAAACATATTTAATGCAATATTTTGGTCATCCAACCTGGTCATTACAAGAAAGCCTGATTAAGGTTGGATTACATAAAATATTTTTTAAGAGATGCACGATATATTGGCCACCATATCAGTACTGGCCAATATATGTCCCTCCAGAAACTTACGTTCTGCAAGTGAACGACGCCTTGGGGTGCCATCCCAAAGAAGCATGAAATCACTCTCACGGACCTTTTCCTGGACCGTTCCCACCTGGTGGAATGACCTGCCTGTCTCAATTCGAGCAGCAGAGTCTGTAGCCATTTTCAAAAAACATCTAAAGACACATCTTTTCCAGCAGCATCTGACCAATCAAGAATAGCACTTATCATTCTATTCATTTTCTGTTTGTCTATTTATAAAAAAAAAAAGTTCTGTCCTATGTGTTCTGTGCTAGATTAACTGAGATGTGTTACAGCACTTGCATATTGTTGCCCTTGACTGTTTTAGTTGCTTCTATTGCTCTCATTTGTAAGTCGCTTTGGATAAAAGCGTCTGCTAAATGACTAAATGTAAATGTTCATTTTTAACAATATATCGCCAATATATCGTTATTGGCTTTCAAATATAAAGAATTATCGGTTATCGCAACGGCCAAAATTTTCTTATTGGTGCATCCTAAATATTTTAGGCTTTTGAAAAGCTATGCAGTGCGTATTTAATATTTGTATTAAATTATTGGATGGATTGAGCAAGCTATCAGTCCTATTATATTCTGAATTAGTTTATATATTGAAAAAAAGGTAATTGGCTGGATAAAACAGAAAAGTATCAAAAAAAAGTTGTACAATATGTGTTTGATTTGAATGGGATTAAAATCACAAAGTATGTGATTTTTTTTTTTACCAAACTCCACAGACTAGTCCAAATGAGGTTTCTTTCTCTCTGCTTTATTGCGAGAACAGTTAGTGAAAATAAGTGTAACAGAGGGGCGATTAATCCCTTTGTTGGGGTTTAGGCTCAGCGTGTCATATTAGTCCAGTCTAGGTGAGCCAGCCCTTGCTCTCGTTTGCCAGAGAAGAAGCAGATGGCTTGGACGCCACACATCCCACAGGAGGTGAGCTCGGTTGCGTTTTCATCCCTTCCTTCAGTTCATGAGGTCATTCAGGTGGATCGAAGTGTAATTGGCAACATGTTGGCAAATGAGGACGCTAAGCTAGTGGGGTAACATTCATCCAGACTTGTAAATATCAAATGAAAGTGAAGAGTGAAATTACCTGTCGAGAGGCTTCTCTTCATTAAATACCATCTGAAACGTAACACAGTTACTAATGGGTTCTGCAGCTATGCCGGATGATATCAGAGAGAGGCATACATCAAGAAACAGATTGTTAATATCAACCGTTTCATCTGGCTGATGGTGAAATAAAGGCCAATGGAGCTTGCAGTAACACGCCGCGACATGGAGCGCCGTCTAATGGGACGAGCAGTCTGCACGGCAGGAATGTAATGGACTGAGACGTCATTTTTCACCAGGGAGCATGACGAATGTCAAGGTGCTGCAACACGCTATTTGTAAACGTAGTGCTGAGACATACCCTGATTAGCCAAGGTTAGGCCAGGACAAATCAGACCGCTTCCCTCACGAACACACAACGCAACTGCAAGTCATTCATTTTCAAAGAGTGAGAATTTTCTGGCAACATTCGTGATGTGATGTGTGTCCAGGGATGTGACAAAGTTGAGAAAAGTTGAATGTTGTGTAAATGAGTAGTGATTCAATGTGGTGACTATATATCAGTTTGCGCAGCATGTTTCAAAGTGAAGCTCCTGGTGTTTTCCGCATCTCAGAATGGCTCAGTTCACAGTGAAAGAATGCAATGAACTCCATCTCTGCATGTGCTGTGAATTTACCGTGCATTTGGGAACGCAACGGGCAGCAGTTACGCTTTATTTTCACATTCACATAATGTCCAACATTATTTTGGGCAAATGATTACAGCCAGATAATGCACAGATAGACCCAAAGTGGTGCTCAAGCACCTCCCCTTTTGGCTTAGATAAGTGCCCTTTTTGCAAGGCATTTTTTAATTTTATATTTTAGTTGTTGTTTAAATATGGACTGTGTCAATTCACAGCGTGTGGAAGACAACTTATTCTTAATAATTCTATGAGACTGCACGAGCCCCTCCCACTCTCCTACATTGCTCAACATCATTCATGTCTCCCAGACCTGCCTTCATTGACAACAGCCAGGTAATGATCGTGTTTGCCCTAAACTTTGGTACTGTTTGAGATCGCTGTGAAATTAAACCACTATTAAAACATCTCAATATAGCCTGGCAATAGCCCTCCATTAAGATTAACAACAACCAAGCTAGTCTAACGTTGATGTAAAATAGCTTCGAGCTACGTCAGACATGCCACCAAAATTAACAAAAATGCCCCCCAAAATACAAGATATGAATCGCCCTTGTATGAGTTCTTGTATTTTGTGTTTATAACATAATATAGTTAGGCAATATCACACCAGCAAGAGTGCCAATTTTTCGAATATATCAGCATGATTGTAAAATGAAGTGACCATTTTTAGACAATATTGTCAGTGTTTTTGCCAATGAAAAAAGTTCCAAACAAAGCAGAAAAGTTGCATCTCCCAGCAACACACTGCAGTGTTTCGTTCTTGAAAGATTCACCATTTCTGAATGAAACAGGTGAGTCAATGATCCAATGACCCATTCATAAGGTCAGTGGACACTTGCTTCTTTAATGAATGAATCACCAGTGTGAATGTAAAGTAAACTGCGATACTATAGCACAACTAAAAAGAGGTTTGAGTCCACTTTAAAGGTCCCATGGCATTACATTTTCATTTTATGAGGTTTTTTTTATGAGTTCCCCTAGCCTGAATATTGTCCCCAAGTGTCTAGAAATTTTGATCGGTGTAAACCAAGTTGTGGCTGTCTCTCTCTGCCTTTGAGAAAATGACAGCCCAGACGAGCTGATCTGGAATTTTCCTGTTATGAAGTCATAACAGGAACGGTTACCTCCCTTTCCTCCGCCCAGAGAAGCTGGCACACCCATGCAAGCGCTATATTTGTCCTCGAGAGATCATGGCTTGTGAACAAGTTGAATGCTGGCAGTTTCTCAGTGTTTGGATGTACAAATGAAAACAGAAGTCTTTTTTCAGTTCCTTCTGATCTGTGATCAGTGATTTCTGATGTGTAGCTATTTATTTATTATTCATGCACACGCTGCGGCTTCTCTCTCTCCCGACAGAATGGTGTTTTCGTGTTTTCTATCTTGTGAGTCCATGTTTTTGTACGTCCTCGTCGCGTCTACCTGTTCTAATATGTGCATACAACATCGGCAGAGTCATATCTTTAGAGATAAACTTCACGCACGCCGAAGCTCGGGCTGCACTGGCCGGTCGGCCTTCAACATCACCGACCCCCAGTACTGCATCTGGCCCACAGTGGAGGCGCCATACGCGGCGCGAGATTAAGCAGAAGGGGGGTAAGCGTGAGCGTATCCGGGCTAGCCAGCCTAGCTCCACAATAAACTGGATTACATTCAATTACTGCTGTTGTGTCTTTGTTTGCGCTGTGTACTCAATGCGGGTCACTGACGCTTTTAATATGATAGGAAAATATATAAAAATAATGCTATAATCAACACTTATCAACTCGTTCATCTCGACAGCTGTAATGGTACATTGCATGAGTTACAAAGTTGGTAGAATAATGATGAAGACGGACTCGGTGTGACTGGGACTCGTGTTTATTCAGAACTCTAAGATACAAACAAAATAAACTTGCGCTGACAGCGCTCACAACTCTGTAGTTACTATAAATAACTTTGTTAGCAATCGCTCCGTCTCTGGTACATTAGTGATGTCCGGTTCGCGAACTCATCATTCTTTTGAACTGGTTCTTTTTAGTGAACCGAATCAGTTCACCAAATCGGACTGAATCGTTCTAAACGGTTCGCGTCTCCAGTCAGCGCTGATCCATAATTTACTAAAGTTACTAACTTTCTGACATGAGTATTAGCCCCTCCGACTAGAAATAAACTAATAACCTGAAGTATATGCTAGTAACTACAACAGTTCACTGAACTGAGACGTGCTGAGAACTGATGAGAAGTGAACTCAGGTCCATCCGTCTCTCTGGCAGACTCGTGCCTGCTCGCTGGAAGACCTCGTTAAACCACGCCCCCTCCGCTACAAGATCTGATACTCATTTCAAATGCAAAGATGTCAGCCAATCACAACAGTGGGCATTTTTACTGAAGTCTCACTGCAGACACGCCTCTTGAAACAGGGCATTCAGCCACAGGGCAAACATCAGTATAGAAAAAAATGCCTTTTATTTCTAAATTATGACATTTTATGATGAAAAAATCATACTAACAATATAAGTACACACCAGGAAACATTATAAAATAATAGAAAAATGCCATGCCATGGGACCTTTAAAGTTCAAGTTACCGGCTTTTCCCTTTGTTCGATTTGCAGACTGAACACGGGTTGGAGCTCTTCATTTTGAACTCTCAAATTGCACCACATTAATGAATTTAACTTTAAAATGTACAAAATCTTCTATTTTGAACTGATTATGCTATGCAGTTCAATATGGTACAGATAGTTCGATTTTATTTCTTTGGTTCAGACAGACAGCAAATTAACTTAAGTGCCTTCTGACTTTCTGTGTTTCCAAACATTGGAACATCTTTATTTGGTGGGAGATGGAGCTCTACCTCTGCCATGTTAATCTATTTTCTATGTACAACTGCACATGCGCAAGTGAATTGAGCGCTTGAAAACAAAAGTCCACTAGAATGCATGTGCGAATGTGTCTTTCCACACTCATGGCCAAAGGAGTACAGCTTCAGTCATTACAGATGCATGCAGTGGATAGATTATAAGCATTAGCATTCCACTGTATTATTCATTCATTTAATGAATTATACTTTGAAAGTCTCACACGCGCATCTGTGCGTGAGACAGAGCAGAGCGTGGAAAGTGAAGTATACCCAGGCCTCAGGACACGCCTCAGTCTCTGTGATATGTCATATTCACGTAGCAGCAGTGGTCATGAGAGAATGCGCTTGAGAAACAGTCTAGAGAGGAGAAATCAATCTACGTATAAAATATTGTCACAAATTATTGGTCTCTTTCTAAATAATAAAAGTATTGCGCATCTACTTATAATTATATAAATCAATCGTTTTTTTTCCAGTACAAATCTTAGAAACTATGCAAAATGCCAACCCTATCACATACATACATACATAGGCCTACTTACATTTCAGCTTTGATAAGTTTTAGAATGATCTTTTCTGTTCTGAGATGTTTTTGTAATCATGTGAATCAATTTGATATTGGGAATCATGGAATATACAATGACTTTCCCCAAAGAAACTGATTCCTTGTTAAAGTAGAATGATGCCAGATTTTTTTATTTGTGATCAAACTTCAAAAGCTATGGTCAGTTGTGCAGCCCACCAATAACGTTAAACTATCCAGGAGTCAATGCCTACTACAACCAACAACCCAGCGACCTCCAGTTATGAAATCCCTTTATGTCTGAACAGGGCGTAAGGTTTTCCTTACGAACGTTCTCACAGAAACTTTCCAGGGCGTCACCTTTACCTGCGGGGCGCTGGTGCTTTTCAGCACAGAGTACTATGGAATTGATTGAAGCATCGGAGCCGTGTTTTTGCCACACATGCTTACCGCTCAAACATGATCTGCGAGGATGCGGCACTGCGGTTTTATAGGTCAGCAGGCACGAGCGGCTTCTAACGGAGCTATTTTGAGTGATGATGGAGAAAGTTGCTGGCGTGGAGAGCCGTGATTTACTGGCTCGTCCGGCTCGGTAATGAGGAGTAATTCTGCCTTGACACCCCCTCCCCTCCTTCCCACTCCGCACCTCACCACCCACCCCTTTTGATGAGCGGTGTCAGAGAAACAGCGGGACGGTCAGTGCTTCTTCACTATGTCTTCTGCAGGAAAGGAGAACCTGACACTTGTCTTATTAACCACAGGATCCAGCATGTATCTTCATTAATAGCCTATTAAAAGCGACAGGGAAAATATGAGAAACTGACCTCTTTTACACAATTTCCGTCAAAGAAAGGGGGGAGAACTTACATGATTTATGTTTCCAGGAGAAAAAAAATAAGTTATTTAGCTGAAGTTCAAAGGCTAAATAAATCATCATTAGCCCAGCAAAGGAATGAAAAAACAAACAAATCTTTAAGGTACCAAATGCGACAAAAGCAGAGTTCATCCCAAAAGGCATTCCGGATAAGAGCCAAACCATCATTTGCTGGTCTAACTCATGAGTCAGGCTGTGCTAGAACCCGCAATAGCCTCGAGGTCAGACAGGGAGTAAAACTAGTGTTCCAGAGCCTTTTTACCGCACTCCACAAAACATTCAATACATCCTGCGGGAAGGGATGCTGGGAATTGAGGTACAGGTGATAAATGTCAGTGTACATTTATATCAAAAGATATCCATTCATCTAGCTGTGTAGTGAATAAGAACGAATTAACCTCGATCACCTCGAATAACTTGAAATTGAATGCGTCTGCAATGCCTGAGGTTTTCATACAACAAACGCGACAATCTAATCAGGCATTAGAACATACAGTACAGATCAGCTTGTGCAGGTCTACTGTATATCATGACTCCATAGGTTATTAATTCATCTGAATGTAATTTAAGTTCATGTAGCTCATGCGGTGCAAACCAAAAAGACAAAATCACGAATCGTAAGAATCGTATCAAAGCCATGTTGTTATTTTTCCAGTATTAGTTCGGTGTCCCTTCAGAGAATGAGTCACATGCAATCTCATTCACACAGAGAACAGCAGTGAATCGAAGAGGACGGCGTCCTTTCCTTCTTAAGTCTTAATTAGTTGTAGTAAAGCCAGATACACTCTGCTCCTTTGAATGGATTCACTCTGAAAGGACCGAAAATCATCAAAAGCGTAATTTTCGGCTGTGTCAATTTGGGAGAACAAGAGAAAATCTTGCCTCTTTTCCCTCAGAATGGTTTTAATTCAGTATCCACACACCCGGATATTATCTTTATGACACCACTCCATCCAAGCTCACACCTCATGGATCTCTGCTCATCAACAATTTAGTAATTAATTCACAATTAAATGCCAGGGCTTATTAGATCAACATACTGTACTATCTCCACTATGAGAGGGTATATTGCTGTAAGTAAGGTCAAAGAAGGTCAGGCCTGCTGAGCCTGGAGACACTTGGGTTGACCAAATTGCCTTTGAGGGCTCATAGTCCACACGGTGGAGGCATAGAAACAGAACAGTAGATGTATGGATGGCTGGGTAAATACTTTCTTTTTTTTTTTAAATCCCCCCTTGCAGTCTGTTTGGAGGAGATGCACATGAAATACCCTAGGGGTGAATCTTGACAGTGATGGTCTGCCACCTGAGTTTATTTGTAACATTACTTTACTTCAAAGGATCCTCCTGTTGGATATTGCCATTAAATTGGCTTTCCACTGGATGATCTTATCATAGCAGTACACTCTTCAATCCATCAACCTTCACATCTGAAACATTTCAAGAGGTAAAATCAAGCATTTGCTTTATGAAAAGGATTTTGAAGGGTGAAGCAGAGTTGATGCTTTTCTCTGGCGGACCATGAGGTGCTTGCCAAACAGTATCCTGCGGACTTCTGCTAATCATTATCATAATGCTGCTTAAGGAAAAAGTAATCACACTTGCTTTACAATCCATGTCAAAGAATTCACTTTTCTATGAACCTATAACAAAAAAAAACTGTGCCGTTCTGAAGCTTGTACAGAATTGTGTGTAACAGACCAGTGTCAGAAATGGACATTACATTATAGTTCATCTCACTTCTTTCTTAACTTCCACTAATTTTTGGTAAGTTTTTTTTTTCTCATGGGGGGAGGGGTCAAAAATAAAACTGTCAGCATGTGAGTACAGTTGTCAGAGGGCGAGAAGTGATTTATTTTTTACCTGCCATACTTGAACCTACAGTGGAAAGAAGCTTTAAGTTATCAGGCTCTATTACATTAATTTCCAATGGATTAAACAATATGTAAATATCATGAACTGAAAGCAATGCACATGTTTCTATTTCATAAACAGTTGGGGTTCAACTTAAAATACTTCACTGTGCCTGTGCAGGATACAGCGCAACAGAAAGGAGTGCAATGTTTATGACAATGTGTGTTCCTTCGGAACATTTTATCTCTGACCAACTGACACCTACATTTTGTGCTGTTGTTTCTATTTATCTATAATTCAGTGATTTTACTCTGTCCTGCTGCGTTCAAACTGTGTTCCTTTTTTATGTTAAAAGTGTTTATAACAATTATATTTTAATCACTTCTAACTCTTTCTCCGCCAGCATTTTTTAAAAAAAAGTTGCCAGTCAGCGGCAGCATGTTTTGTCATTTTCCCAAAACCTTCATGGCCCCCAGAATATTTTGTTGTACAAATATCTGAATATGCAATATATCAAAAGAAAAAAATATTTGGGGAAAAAGCGGAGAAATTTGCGCCCGGATCAGATTCAGAAAGATGATCAAAAAATAGATGGTGTTCCATCAACACCCCCAAAGCTAGCACAGGTCCTATACCTCTTCCTGAGTCTAAATTTCATTCGGTAATATTAGGCAGATTTTGATTAATAAGCTAATAATTTATAATGTTTGATGAACGCATTATTTTATATCTGCGTAAGCAATGCTTCAATGATTGTTTCTGCTACTTTTTTGCCCAACCTGGTCTCATTGGCAAAACGTACATGTGGCAACGTTTTTGCAAACCCCAAAATACGTACCAATACATACATATCACTGCAGTTTCCAACATAAATGAACACTAGAGGCAGTAAAACAGCAAGCACTTTTTAAGTTTTTTTTTTATTTTTTTTTTTTAACCATAGTCCATGATTTGTAAACGACTACATTTTGGAGTTTGCATCACTTAACCTGCTCCATATGTTCGGCTTTTCTGACATACCAAGCTTGCTCAGTAGCTCAGCTGGTACAGATTTGTACTTGCAATGCTGAAAGTTTGGGTACGAATCCCGTGAAAGATGACTCATGATAAAAGAGCTCAAAGACGAGTTAAAAACACAAGCTAAAATGACATGGTTACAATTGTATTTGTGTCACATTTGCTTTTGTTAACACTATTTAGGGTTTAGTGTAGGTGTGCGTTAAAAAAACCAATGTAACAAAACGTTGCCAGATTCACGCTCATCTGTTCCGGAAAAGAATTAAGCTTTTAGCGCCACCCAGTGGACATTTCACTTTGAAACTGTTGCGATATGTACGTATTGGTACATATTTTGGGGTTTGCAAAAACATAGCCATAGGTACGTTTTTTCCAATGAGACCAGGCTGTTTTTGACAGTGTTTCAATCCGGAGATTCTGTACTCTTGTACTCAGAAGATGCGTAATAGCTCCCCCTACCATATAACAGTGAAAACATGTATTGCCGGAATATTCAGTCAATGGCGGGGAAGCATTGTCTCGTAAATGATGGAAAATCCCATAGTAGGAAGGGAAATATTTAAAAAAAATATTTGTTCTTTAATAACATGGCCCTGGATGTAACATAATGATGCATTATTTGATTGCATCATTATAATTTGAAGTATTTTTAAGTTACAATGTTTCTTTAGTAATACAGTTTTGTTTTAAG
Source organism: Gobio gobio (assembly GCF_949357685.1). NCBI lineage: Eukaryota > Metazoa > Chordata > Actinopteri > Cypriniformes > Gobionidae > Gobio > Gobio gobio. The sequence goes on along the minus strand of NC_137109.1, from coordinate 26,482,225 downwards.
TCAAAGCATTCAAGTAGAGTATTCCAGTGGAAATTTGTAATTCCACATTAATAATACTCTTGAAATTGAATGCGCCTGCAATGCCTGACGTTTTCAAACAACAAATGCGACAATGTAATCAGGCATTAGAACATTCAGTACAGAACAGTTTGTGCAGGTAGGTCTACTGTATATAGTGACTCAATAGGGCATTCATTAATTTGAATGTAATTTAAGTTCATGTAGCTCATGCGGTGTAAACCAAAAAACAAAATCAAAAATTGAAAGAATACTAAAAGCGACAAAACTAAAGCCATGTTGTTTTATTTCCAGTATTAGTTTGGTGTCCCTTCAGAGAATGAGTCAAATGCAATCTCATTCACACAGAGAACAGCAGTGAATCGAAGAGGACGGCGTCCTTTCCTTCTCTAGTCTTAATTAGTTGTAGCGAAGCCAGATACACTCTGCTCCTTTGAATGGATTCTCTCTGGAAGGACCGAAAATCATCAAAGACGTAATTTTCCCCTGTGTCATTTTGGAAAATCTTACCTCCTCTTTTCCCTCAGAATGATTTTTATTCAGTATTCACACTCGGATATGGTTTTTTTGACACCACTCCATCCAAGCTCACACCTCAAGGATATCTGCTCATCAACAATTTAGTCATTAATTCGCAAATAAATGCCAGGGCTTATTAGATCAACATACTGTACGATCTCTACTATGAGAGGGTATATTGATGTAAGTAAGGTCAAAGAAGGTCAGGTCTGCTGAGCCTGGAGACACTTGGGTTGACCAATCTGCCATATAAATATATATATTTTTTTAATCCCCCTCTGTTTGGAGGAAATGCGCATGAAAGACCCTGGGGGTAAAAAATCGAACTGTACTGAAACATGACCCCAAAACCACAATTAGATAAATAAACACTGTAAACAGAAATACAGACTTTTAAATAAAGTATTAAAACTTGCATTACTAATATTCAATCAGCTAATCCATTTCAACATTGCGCATGCATGCATCCATTATTTTTATTGTAAGCCTAAGTGAGGATTGCCACCATTGGTCTCTACAATCAACTTGGCTCACGATGCTTTTGAGAAACGCAGCCCTGGTTTGTTTGTAAAGTTTCTCGAGACGATACAGGTTATTCAACACTTCTCTGCACTGAGTGTATTATAAATATATCTTAAAGAAAATGCCCACAGTTTGCCCTTTTTTTCTTTACATGGATCTGCCAAGCTATTGTGTTTTTAGATCTGTGCATCTGTGTGTCTATTAGATCTCCCGGTGTTAATCCCTCTGGCCACATGCAGACTGCAGTTGTTTCATTACAGTTAGCAGCACACAAGGCGAAAGGACAGCTTGCAGAACAATTCATCCGCGTTATGTCTCTATTCCCGGGTTCATCAGGAGCAGAGGAAGGTCACTGTCAACCTATGAGGGAATATCAAAGGAGCTCTCTCTCTCACACAGTCTTTGAGTCTGCCTCTCTCAAACTTGCCCCCCGCCCCTCAGCCCAGTCAAGATGCTGCCTCCCGATTCCACATTCAATAGAAGCCTTAGCCAAGCAAATAAAATACAGCTCTCTTCCTCTCACAGCACTCCCGCATGCAGAATAAAAGCAATGTCTATATAAAAGAGAAACTGCAAGACATTTAACTAGCAGACATTTTTAACAATGAGAAGGAAAATTGCCTTCATGCACAATTTGGAGTGAAAGTATGTGTCATACAAAAAGGAGGACATGCCAACAAGGACAAGAGTTGTGTCTTGACCCACTCCTTACACCTTGAATAGGAAACTGATTCGTTTCGACTGAACGTGAAAGCAGGGTATTCATGCATCAGTGAGATGTAATCATCTTTTACTGGGGAAAAAACATTCAAGTTTCACGTTACACTTATTGCTAGATATTTTCAGTGCTATTTACCATTACCGAAGAAACTGAGGGGTTGATTCCCTGTGCTTGACTGCTTAACTGAAATACACCTTGGGATAATTGCAGTGGAAGTGTATGGGAGTAGCATATTGAGGTTGTGCGGTGCCCTACAGCCTATTTATAGATGTGCAGCGAACTGCAATATGAGAGTGAGCTGAACCTGTGGTTACTTGTGTACCCATGTGGATGTTCACATACAGCAGTGGAAGAGAGGGGGAGTGTGTGTGGGTAAGTGTGAATGCATCTTTGTGTGTTTGTGAATAAACAAGTGCATGGTCTGTTCACACACAAGGTCACATCTTTCTGCTTTGTTGCTGTGGTTTTAATAGACAAGATCATCAAGAATATGAATGCCATCTACAGCATTCTTATATGAAATCTTTTTTTTTGTTTTTTTTTTTTGTGATGGCTTCAAGGCTATCTATACACAGTACTACTCAAAGTAGTAGTGGGCTACTCTTTATTCTACTCTTACAGGATCACATCACTAAAGCACAGGTGTTCTGGCGTGTGACAGGAGTTGGCGCTAGTGAGCATCCGATAAAGATAAAGCCACTTTTAAGGAGAAGTCACGCTGTTCCATTGTGCTCTGAAGCACAATATTGAGTGTTACTGATTTGATGGGTAAGATAACTGAGGTGACATCGCTGGTGACTATGTTTTTCAAGTGTTTATATTAATTGTGTAATCGCTACCATACACAAATAACCGCTCAGGCGCTCCCTCGGATGGTTCTGTCCCTCGGATGGCATGTAACGTTACTGTAAGTGTGGATGGCCAGATGCTCAGGTTACAGTGGCCTTTATCATGATATCAAAAATAATTATTGATTGTGCATTAATATGTTAATGTTCAAGTTTAAATTTGAGTTTACGGATACAATGCATCAACAATAAAATATTTAATCAGAAAAAAATACTTCTGTGTGTGCATTAATAATTAATAAATACATGATTCACAGGTGTTCACTTTACATTAAGGTGCATTTTCACAGGTTATTAATGTTTGTAACTAATTGGTAAATGGTTCACATGTTTTCACTTTACATTAAGCTGCACTTTCACAGGTTGTAATAAAGTTTGTTAATTTAATCTTGATAAGCAAGAATCAGTTTTATACACTGCTGTGGATAGGCATGAGCCTTTTGTGGAATATCATGGGTAAGACAGTAACTTCTGGTAAGGAACATCTTAAGAAAAGTGCCACCCTCTGACCAGAGATGTATAGTAACGAAGTAGAACTACTTCACTACTGTACTTAAGTACTAAAAGGCAGTATCTGTACTTTACTAGAGTATTAATTTTTTTCTCCTACTTCCACTTTTACTTCAGTACATATTTTCGATGAGTTTAATACTTTTACTCCGATATTTTTGTATGTGCTGCATCGTTACTCGTTACAATTATAAAAATGTTATGAATCATTCCATTCCAAACCCACATTACCGCGCATGAGAGAGAGCGCGCGCGAGAGTGCGAGAGAGAGACAGAGCGCGAGAGAGCCCCGCGAGCGCGCATTCACTGTCTTTAAAACAACACGAGCGTCTTGCGCTCAAATTGCTCTCTATTTGTTTACATAGTTAATGTGCACTGTGAAGTAACATATACAAACAATGAACAGCTGTATTTTTATTAACTAAGATTAACAAAGATTAATAAATACAGTAACAAATGTATTGATTATGGTTAGTTCATGTTAGTTATTAGTCTAATACATTAACTAATGTAATGTTAACAAATCAAACCATATTGTAAAATGTTACAAACAAATCATTTACTCAGAACACCTCTTGAAATGAGAATATAAGTGTGCTTACCCCATTTTTTTTTTAGTAAGAGTGGTTATAGTAAGATTTAATCTTAATGAACTACAGTATTTTCAGGTTATTTATATGACAATATGTAGAAAAATTACCTACCAACATTGTGATTGTCCTTTAGCTTAATAATTTGAAATAATAAAAACAATATGATGTTCAAACTTTTGACTACTTTCTTTAATAACTACATAACACAATACTTGTACTTTTACTTTCAGTACTTGAGTAGTACATTTTAAAATAAACTACTTGCAATACTTAAGTACAAAAAATGTTGAATACTTTAGTTCTACTTAAGTGTGGTGCTTAAAGAGCACTTCAACTTCTACTCAAGTCACTTTTTTTGATAAGGAACTTGTACTTTTACTCAAGTATGTGTCTCTAGTACTTTATACATCTCTGCCTCTGACGTCTGAGCTGTTTTGGGGCCTTTTAGAAGTTGACATGCTCTGACATTTGTGTTTTTTCAGTTGCTTATAAGCAAATGAATGGCAAAAGTGTCATTAAACTGTATTCAGCAAAAAACTGGGTTACCATAATATGTATGTACATGCTTGTATTTTTGAGAGAATAATGTTTATGCGTGGTTTTTGAAAACACAAAAAATGTAAGTCACTGAATTAAGGCCTCAAAACACAATATATATGTGTCCACAAGACTTTTGACTAATGGGTGTTGTTGCCTAGAGTTTTTGCTTCAAACTGATGTGAGAATCATTGTGCTCAAAGGCCATATGCGAAGGGATGTGAATGATCATGAATAATGCTGTGATTCATACCTGAGGAGACAATAGAACCCATAATGAACCACATAATGACCTGCAAAATGAATGAGCCTCTGGTATGTGACTGAGAGAGCTAAGCAAAAGGACAAAATAAATATATTTTGTTGTAGTTTATTTAGAATTTAGTCAACAAAGGCACATTACAAAGGCCTATTATATTTTAAATTATCAAAAGATTTGACTACTATTTTTTATGTTTTTGAATGAAGTCTCATGCTAAAAAAACTGTAATATTGTGACACTGAACACAATTTAGTATTCAGTAAATACAAATCACTGAATAATTGGTAATGATGAATGTTATAAGTAAATTATATGGGATTTAAAACAACATGATGCAATTATGATTTCAAAGAGTATAGGGTGAATTCAGGTTGATTGGGACACTTTTTCCCCAGTCATTTCAAATTTATTTGAGTTGATGTGGGCATTGAATTTGCTCTCATTGATCGCGTAGTATTTGAATCTCAAAAGAATGCGAGCGCTGTCGGCGTGGCGGCATTAGCGGAGAATGAAGAGGCTCACAAACTACTGACATCTATCTCTTTTCAAACAGATTACATAAACAGAGAATATTTGTTGTCGTTTTGATTTACATTATTTAAAACCTGATATTTCAATGTTTCTTTAGACATATGTCTCATGTTTTTGTGATAAGTTTTCGCTAAGTTACAGTTCATTTTCTGAAGACTATCTGAATGAATGTCATTGAGAGAGAGGCTGCAGATTGTGCATCATGTTTGTTTTTTGTAACATTTTGTTTTTATTGTGACTGTACACAAATAAAAGTAGAAACTTAACAGATTATAATGATGTATAAAGGCCCTTTCACACTGGACGGGTAATGAAAAAGCGAAGCGGAAAAAAAAATATTTCGCGTGCGAATAGTTTGCGTCAAAACCATTCACATCAGCCGCGACGCGAGTGTGCGACGTCTGTGACGTTTCAGAGCTCCAACATTCCAAAACGTTCGCGGCGACAGCTGAGAAAACACGGACACTTCATCAGCCAGTGAAGATGAGCTTTTCATTTTTTTTAAAAGACAGAAGAAGGCTTTGAGTGCACCCAGTCTTAAAGAACAGAGAGTCTGAAGGGGAGTATCATGCTAATCTTGTACAGGAGCTAAAACTTTATCATGGCCGGTTCTGCACTTAAGTTACTTCAAATGTCCGTGGGACAATTTGTGGAGCTCGAGAGAGACAATAGCACCGCATCTGACGAGACACACACACTTCAGGAACCAATCGATCCGGAGCAAGTGTGTTTCCAGCTATGTTTCCAGTTGAGTGCCACAGTCATCCTTGATGGAAACACATTCACTTTCCATAGTCGTGGACACAAGGTTTAGAAAAAAATCAACGAGTTTTAACTCAAAAGGTGATGTTATCATTGTCTGTAGCCTACAGTGGGCAAACACAACTACAGCTGTAATCCCATGAGAAATGCGATACCTGGCAAAGGTTAATGTTGATTGAATAGCTAATGACATCAACTTGACATTTTGGGACCTTTGTTTTCTTGTATGTGATTGGTTTAAGCCTTTTCTGTCGCTGCGAGTGTTAAAAAAAAATCGTAATCGAAACGGAAAAAATAAACATTGTTTTATCGCCACAGCACATTCGCGTTCGGTGTGGAAGCACTCATTACACAAACAGCTGATCAAAAAATAAAACCATCGCGTGATTTATTTGCGCGTCAAAATCGCGTCCAGTGTGAAAGGACCTTAACACTTGCCTGATTGATAAAAGAGTCTCTTTGGCACCGATAAGAAAAAAAGCGAGTTGATTGTGCCGGCGCAACGGCCGACTCAAGGGGGTTAATGAGAAAACCACAAATACAACACCCTTCAGTCTCACCAAGATAGTCTATTTTTGCTTCATCATGAAATAAATCAGGAATCTGGTTGTGAGTTAAATAAGCGTGAATAAATACATTTATTAAGCATTTATAACATGCGAGTTAAAAAGGGCTCACTATTTGGCAGGTATTGCGTTAAAGTCCCCCTTTTTATTCATGCAGTTATAACTGCTTATCAACGATCTATAATGCATTTTTTACATACACGAGTTATTAGTCATTAACAAACACCTTTATGAAGGGAACCTTAATGTAGAGTGTTATCCTTTTTTTTTTTTTTTTTTGAGATCGACCAATAGTGGATTTTACCAATAACAATAATTTGCCGATACCCAAGCTGGCCAATAACCGATTAATCAACAGATAGTTAATCAACCAAAAGCCATTTCCTGACATGCACGCTCCGATTTCAACAATTAAAATGTCAAATAAACGCATACTCAGAGAGCTCTCCACAAGATATGTTTGATTATGCCATCTGGATGCTCAAATTGATCGGGAGAATGCAGGTTTTAAACAGCTTATTATACACGTCAGTTAATCGTCGTTCTAAACTACACACTGCATACATTGCAACGCACACAAATAGCTCACACATCACGCAGAGATCGCGTGCGCCACACACAGAATCAGTCGGTAGCGCAGAAATGTATTGTCAACACTGTTTCTGTGATTTATCAATAATATAGCTTAGAAACTGAAAAGTTCTAGCATATATTTATTGATAACTAAAACCCACAGCTTCACTATTAGTAGAGATATGCTGCCAGGTAAAATGAATTCAACCGCAATCGCTCTCCCACTAATGCATTCATATAAATGTAGTCTAATCTTTACTGGGCTACTTTATCTGTATCTGATTCAGAACGATGATAAATCTGTGAGAAATATAACGACCCAAAGACAAAAGAACTGATAAACAAAAGCTGTTATGTAGGAGAAATAACCTTTTGGGCAGTGCTGTGTCATCAGCTGTGTACAAAAAAAACCTGCGTTCAGTCTCAGCTTGAGGTTCAGGCTTATTTGTTCATTAATGACGTCATCATCGACTAGGCGACGTCGACGTTCATCACATAAATGTCGACTTTAAAAAATTTGAAGTCGTTCAACCCCTACTTTATAATGATATGAATCCATGTACGGTAGTGTATTGTATACATACAGTATGATTTCATAGTCTGTTTTAAATCTGCATCTGAAGCGGATTTGACCTCGTGGTCAAAACAAGCGGAACAAGGCATCAGTGACATTTTTTATTTCACCTCTAGAGGCCACTCTCGTACTGTAGAATGACAGCAGACCCTTCTCAGTGCTCTTGTTAGCCTGACAAGCCAGACCCACATCAAGATGTTGGGTCTGGAAACTCACCATTGACAGGGCTCAATCCGAGGGGTGGGATAAAAGGTTGTCTTTCAAATTCCCTCTGCACGCAATTGAATAGCGCCATGAGCGCCACAACCAACCAGAGCAAAGAAGAAGGTGAGGCCGAGCTAACGTTAGTTGATAGACTTTCTCCGTATCCGGTATGCAACACTTCGAACATATCTTCTTTTCTTAAGAATGACTTCAGTGCTGTTCTTTGTTCTTTTCTCAAAGAAAAGCTTAACTCCAAGTCTTCCAGAGTTATGGCCAAAGCCGATTCAAAAGACCGCTGTTTGTCAGCTTCTTTGTTTACAAGTAGCACGCAGAACCTCCGCAACTCATAATGCCGTGATGTGCCGTCATTATGTTAAGCCCGCCCACCGACTCTACACACGCTGTGATTGGCCTGACCAGAGTTTGGTTTTTCCAGGTCTCAGGTCTACCGAGAGTTGCTAGACTACACTCGCGGCAAAATAAAAGTTCTGCTGCTAGGGTGTGTCTAGATTTCTAGGCTATGCTCTTGTACTATATAATGAAAAAATATTGGTATGCATTTTTTCCGATAACCCGATTGCTGGCAAAACCGTTCAAATCGGTCAACCTCTATTCAGAATCATGGGTAATGTAGTTTGCACCAGGAATTCTGTAAACCAATATTTGAATAATTTAAAATAATACAGGTTTGTGGCTTTAACAAAAGCATATGCTATTGACGACAAAAGCATATACTATCAACCTTGTAGCACATTACGTATGTCTTTAAAGGTGTATAAGTTATTTTTCAAAATCAGTACCCCATGGAGAAAATAAATGGGGTTTTTAATTCCGGAAGTCAAATGTTGAATTCAATGTTTTTAGGCGATAAAGGAGGAGTCATTCGTTATGTCCTACCCAGACATTGTTTCAATTGAAACATGTGTTAGTACATGAAATACCCTGTTTATCAAGACATTTCATGGAGTCTTGAAAAAACTAGCTAACTAAAACTTGGACAACGCCAAAATGAGTAATTGATTTCTCACATGCTATTTTTGCTTGCACATTCCCCAGTGCTTATAGATCTTTAACAGTTCACACAAGATTGAAGTTTTGAAGAAAAAAACGAAAGAAAAAAAAAGCCATTATGGAAAGTTTTCATTCAATTACTCTTACCCACTAAAACGTTTTCTTGTTCTTACTCTTATATAGTAAAACTGTTCTCCATGCTCTTGGTATCTTCTGGTAATAAATTAAAACAATTGCTCATACAGTGAATAGCACACAATGTGAAAATAAATACAATTATTACAGTGTAAAAGATTTTATTTGAGATCCGGAAATGCAAAGCATCTTTTTAAAAAGAAAATATCTGCTTGAATGACCCAGAAGCCTCTGGCTTGACGCATAATGGCAGAAGAATCCTGAAGCGTGTCTGTAGATTATATTGTACCATGGAAGATAAATCAAATGTAAGCTGACTGAGCAAACACGCATTTCTCTGCTGCCAAGGTGATGGTAGATAAAGCAATGCATTAAATAATTTTCAGGCTGAAAGCTACGCAATAGTGTTCAAACCACTGATTAGCAATACCTTGAATTTTCTAGGATAAACACGATCTGACTGAACGAAGATGAAGTGATTCATCTAAGCCTTTAATTTCCTCATCATGCAGATCAGGACCAAACTAGGCTCTTAAAACTACACATTATATGAGAAACACTTTTCAGAAATTGAAATTGAGTGATACATTATCAAGATCTCTGCAAGCCACTCATAAGATCTGACGGAATAATGGAATAAACTGACAGCAGGTTCAAGGATTTAACATGTTTGTGAAGCTGAATAAAAGTTAAGAAACCAGCAATGCATGAGTCATCCATATCTCTGTTTTGCAATACTGTAGTCAACAACCAATTATTAATTGGGTTATTAAACACCCAATTATTACTACCTTAATTACAATTCCTAGGGTTTATGAATGTGACTTATCACTGTCCTTACCTATGACTCATTCGTGAACATGAATTTGAATACTAGCGAGGGTCTTAATCTACTAAACTTTGGAACACTGATGACTCAATTACCTGCAACACGATTAGTAGGCTGTGCTTTAAAACGTTGCTGGTATTTATCAACAACATCGCTGCTTAATCCCATCGTTCATCTTCATTTTAGCTGTTAAAAAGCACAGTGCCATTATGCAATATACACTTGTCCTACATTTTTTACATTAAGCTAAACAGATGATGCACACATATAATGGCAAAAATTTTGGTCCCACTTTATAATGGGTGGCCTTAACTACTATGTCCTTGCATAAAAAATTACGTACAATGTACTTATTGTGTTCAAATTGTATTGCAAAACACTTTTGCTGATATTGAGGTGAGATATGGGTAAAGTTAGGGACAGGTGTGGTGGCATGGGTAAGTTTAAGGGTAGTTTTAGGTGTAAGGGAAGTGTCAACAGTGTAATTATAAATGTAACTACAGAAATGAATTACAGATGTAATTACATGCAGGTAATTTTTAAAAATGTAAGTACAATGTAAAAACACGTATATAATAAGTGCAATGTATCAAATGATTAATTTAAATGTGAGTACATAGTAGGGCTGGGAAGTATATCGAGTTTATATGATATATCGATATATTTTTAGAAACGATATGGAATGAGGCAATACTATTTACATCGATATACAGATTGAAACAAGCGCATCTGTAAAATAGCAGAGTAGCTACTCAGAGTGAGCTGATGCAGGGAAAGTGCTTGATACAACTTGTCCTCAACAATTACACATGCTTTATATTAAGGGCTTCAAAATAACTGGTAAGATATAGTTAACAAGTATAGTTTAAAGCAGCTTGCCCTGTCATATGCTCTGAGAGATTTGCTCAGCTACTTGTGCTGACAGACAGATAAATACTTGCGGTGTTTAATGTGTTTGAAATGTGGTGCATAACTTACATTTCACAGGTATATTCTCCATCTGTAAATGTTAGAAAGTCATGCAAATATGTCAGTTTTCCTGTCTGGAGAGGACGAGCCTTCTGCAAGTGAATCTCCGCTAAAACTCCGGCTTCCGTGAATGAGCGCCACCGCATGCATGCATGGAAAACAGACGGAGCGCAATAGAATAGGAACGCAATTATTCTGACTAAAGTATACATATTTCTAAAATATTTGTTGTTGGACAATAAATGTGCCATATGTGGAATTTTAAACCTAAATATATTTTTATGAAAGTGACCATTATAATGCGGCAATCAAATGTAGGCTAAATTGTTTTTATTTTCATTTCTAGTTAAGTGAATTATTTATTATTTTGTTTTTAGATTGTAATGTTACAATGTTAGAATGTGATTTTAACCCCATTTTTGCACATAATATATTGCTTGGGCCTACATTACATTCACTGTATTTGTTTATAGCCTTCAATATAGGACATCATTGGGCAGGATGTGAAATAAAATGAATTATTATTCAAATAAATCCTTTTTTTCATACTTTTTTTAAATCGCCATTCAACCAAAAAATACAGAGGTATGATTTTTTGGCCATATCGCCCAGCCCTAGTACATATGTAACCCCTCCTGTTTGATCCACTCGCTCCAAGCGGGACTCTAATCGGGGTCCGCCGGCATGAGAGTCGGACACTCTAACAAGGAGGCTAAAGGCTGCAACCTCTCGCATCAGTCGCTAGAGCGTCTCTTGAGATCAGAGGAGTGAGGTTTACTCACACGGTGACTACTAGCTGGCGTCCATTACACATAGTATTAAGGCCACCTAATATAAAGTGGGTCCGTTATTTTTTGGGTCAAACGAACTCTCTGTAGTGCACTTATTACTTAAATAGAGTTGGGATTGAGAAACACCCTATAATTCTCAACATTTTAACAACAGGCAAAATGCTCAAAGATATTATGTAAAATCCTGCCATTTCGCTTATAAGTAACTGCAGACTTCTTTGACTTAATTGACTCTCCTTTGAGGTATATGCTGAGTGAAATGAAATGAAAGCAACTGTTCATGCAATGTTAATACTTAACTTTCCCCTATGGGTACAATTAGTTAGTGGACAAAAGAAACAATTGCATTATTCAAACGATTTCAAAAGGTTGAAACAATTAATGGAACATCAGGCCCTTAGGTCACAGCCAAACAAAGGTAAAGACAATCCCTTGACACCATATATGATGGTCTGTTTGAAAACCAAGACCATGCAATGACTGAAGAGTGCGTTTCAATGTAATCTAGAAGGCACTTATTTTAGCTATAGCACATGTGTGGCTACTGATACTTAATTAGCTTTACAATCTTGAAAAACTCATGTTAGTGGTAATTAAGGAAAAACATAGCAATTAATAATATTTTTGCCATGAGAAGACTGAGCATTTTGACTAGAAATGTATACTTCAAGTCTAAAAGCTTACAAAATGCTAGAGCTGTGTGGTGAGCAACTGGCACAGACAAGGACGTCGCAAGTATTTTGTGAATATCAAATTGGACACGGCTGTCAATTTGGATTTGGATTTGTTTTGTTTTATACGAATGCAGATAAAGCATATCTGCCTTACATTGGCTGCTGTGTGGATGCAGTGGCTCATTTACCTACAGCAGGTGATAGGTGCGTGCCAGTGTGGAGATAAGCAATAATCGGCAGGAACAGATTGGAGAGGGCTTATTAATGTGCAGGAGGTGGTCAGACCCATCCATTTTTCATTAGGCCCACTACATGAGTGACATTTTCAAGTCATTGCGAGGAGTGACATTTCATCCCTACATCCACAGTTCATTGGCTAGGTTCAGGCACTACAAAATGTACCCACAATGCACTGCTTCATGCTAGGATCTTTGACAGGCCTTGCAAATGTTAGAAAACTGGAAAATACTATTACTTGACATCGCCCGAGGCACTGCATATTTAAACAAATCATTCCCAGTCTTTTTCACGCAAGTAACAAGAGCTATGAAAGCCTGCACGATATGGTATTTTTAGTCGCGGATATGATTGAGTGATAGCTGTCTGTGAATGAGATTTCTGTAATATTTAAAAACGCTATATTGCCTATTATGGCTAGAAAGAATGTAATCAGACTTTCCTGTTTTGATATAAAATGTCTTGAAATGAAAAGCTTTTAGAAAAATACATGAAATTGTTTTCCTTTCATGAAAACAAAGTACATTCACCACACATTTAAAAGCATTAGGTTTATGGTTCCCTCTTTAAATCAAAAGTGCCTCTGCAATATTTATTTACTGGCTTTTCCAGGGCATGGGCAAGGTAATGTGTACACGTATCGCAAAGAGAAAATTAAATGATCGATACCCACAAATAAGAGAAATCTTCAGGAGAGTACTCCATCATTCTTTGTATTAACTGGGCTCAGCTGTGGATGTTCTGTATTGACATGCTTGACGTTCATGTATTGGCTCTGATCTATGGACTTCTCCTGAGAGAAACAAGCTTTCTCTATCTGTGTTAGTGAAGGCGCTCTGGGTAAGAGGCAAGACTTATCTTAATGTTCTTGTGAAGCCGTAACAATGTTATCAATGCCACAGAAGAATAAAATGGTGATCCTTCAGTTGGAGGCTTCCCATCTTTTTTCATTTGTTCAGTTGATATCCTGGTAGTCTTTGTGTTTGCTCTGTTAAATTATGATTAGGACAGGCCTTTCTTCCATTAACAGACATACAGCTAATCTGATTTTGACACAGACTAAAAAAAAACAGTTCTGTCTTGTAGGTTTGACTATGGGGAGTCTTGATGCTTAATGAGTTCCTGCAAATCAAATAGTAGTCATTTATATGAACCAAATCAAATACGTAGATAAATAAATAATACATAATTGAATTTATTGTAACTAGTTAAAAAAATTAAGTTATTATTATTATTATTATTATTATTAATTATTAATAAATGTAAAAAGGTAAGAGAAATGCTCAGAGTATGTTTTTTTTTCTTCTTTTAAATATTATTCTATAAACATATTTAAAGGATTAGTTCACTTTAAAATGAATATAGCCCATGATTTACTCAACCTCAAGACATCCTAGGTGTAAATGACTTTCTTTTTGAGGAACACAATCGGAGCTATATTAATAAATATCCTGATGTTTCCAAGCTTTATAATGGCAGTGAACAACGTTTACAAGTTTGAAGCTCAAAAAAGTGCATCCATCCATCATAAACGTCTCCACACGGTTTGGTGTGTGTGTGTGTGTGTGTGTGTGTTAATAAAGGCCTTCTGAAGTGAAGGGATGGGGTTTTGTAAGAAAATTATCCATATTTAAAACCTTAAAGGGTTAGTTCACCCAAAAATGAAAATTCTGTCATTAATTACTCACCCTCATGTCGTTGGACACCTGTAAGACCTCCGTTCATATTCGGAACACAAATGAAGATATTTTAGTTGAAAGCTGATGGCTGAGAAAGGCTTCAGACAGGCCTCCATTGGCATTCAGTACATTGACACTTCCAAGATCCATGAAAGGCACTTAAAACGTCGTCAGTAGTTTTTTTCGCACAAAAACTATTGTTGTCGCATCGTAAAATTATTGTAGAGCCACTGTGGTGAGATAGACTTTGTAACGATGTTTTAAGTGCCTTTCATGGATATTGGAAGTGTCAATGTACTGAATGCCAATGGAGGCCTGTCTGAAGCCTTTCTCAGCCATCAGCTTTCAACTAAAATATCTTCATTTGTGTTCCGAATATGAACGGAGGTCTTACGGGTGTCCAACGACATGAGGGTGAGTAATTAATGACAGAATTTTCATTTTTGGGTGAACTAACCCTTTAAGAAGTAAAACCTTTCACCAGACCGCCTTCCATATTCAACTTACGCAGAAAGTGTTATGCCTCTCGCAGTTCAAATGCTACACTATAAAAAAAGTCTTTAAGAATAGGGCACAATGTACTGTATAAATATGAAGGAATTTTGCACATTGGTTTTTTACAGGTGTTTTACCTGTATTTTGAATTACAAATTGCATTAGTTTGTGTTTTAATGGTTAACGGAAATTTCCGTAAAATTACTGGATAATGTCCTGACAGAAAATGACCAGTACATTTTCCGTTTAAATTTTTTACAGTGTATGTCTGATGGCGCGGCAGTTACGATTTTTCTGTAATTTGAAAACGTAAGGCAGTCTCACGGAAGCTAGATATTTTACTTTACTTACGTGTTAAATATTGAATATTTTTCTTACACAAACGCATCACTTCGTTTTGTTGGCTTTTATCCCCCCCAAACCAAAACCCCCTCCTCACCCCCTTTTTTGAGCTTCAAACTCTTGAGCCCCGTTCACTGCCATTATAACGCTTGGAAACATCAAGATATTTATTAATATAACTCCGATTGTGTTCCTCGGAGAGAAGAAAGTCATTTACACATAGGATGTCTTGAGGGTGAGTAAATCATGGAGTAATTTTCACTTTAAAGTAAACTAATTCTTTAAGCCTGGGATATCTATGATAAACGAACTTTGGCTTTTAGCCGAAATGTCCGATTTTTTTTACTTTCCTTGGAATGACATCCTATTAGCATAATAAAGTGAAGAAAAAAAACCCTGAAAAAAAGAGGTCACCAAAACAACGGTCTTAAATTCTATGCATACATGTGTTGTTATGTATTGTATGCGTTTCTATATGTATTTTAAAGAGGAAATTAAGCAGCCAGTCAAGTTTATATAATTTAGTAAACTGATTTTCACTTAAAAAAAAAAAAAATTTAAATAACAAACACGATTAATGTAACCAATTTAAAGAAAAAAATGATGTTTTGTTATAGCTTTTGGAGCAAGGGCACCGACATCTTATACCACAACGTGTAACGTCACTGGGTTTGTTTGCTCCGTTGGCCAGTGAAGTAATAGCATCTCTTTACTTTTTGAACGCACGCTTGTTTTGAAATGGAGGAAGAGAAACTTGAAAGAACTGTTGAGCCCATAACAAGTCCAATTGCTTATCCATTTTGACCCGGAACAGCGAAGGGACCGAGCAGTTCTATACAAGTCGCAAACCTGCTGGTTTGGGGTGAAGAGCGGGTCAGAAACACTAAGTGTAAGTGTGGATGGTGTACGCCAATGCCCACCGTGTCAGAGTCCATCTGCTGTCAGAAGGCTGATCTCGACCATGTATTGCAATGTCACTCCGGCATCACCATGGTGTGTACATTTAGCTTGCCATGCCGTGAGGTGGACATGTTGGAGGTGGCAATGCTTTCTCTTGAACATAAAATGTTACATACCACTACGAATGAGCCAGTGTAATGCAAATATGTCTGAAAGGTCTGACATAAGAAGCCACATGAACGATATTGTATGAAGCGTGGTTTGTATACATTACGATCAAAACTCTGTGATGTAGACAGTTTGATGTTGGATATTCATCCAAATCATGGTGGACACAGTGGGCATCGGCGTACACCATCCACACTTACACCAGGTAGTGTTTCTGACCCACTCTTCACCACAAACCAGCGGGTTTACGACTTCTTCCACCTGTAATGGTAGTACTGCTCAGTCCCCTCGCCATATCGGCTCAAATACATGAGCAATTGGACTTGTTATGGGCTCAACAGCCCTTTCAAGTTCGTCTTCCTGCATTTCAAAACAAGCATGTGTTCGAAAAGTAAAGAGATGCTTATATTACTTCACTGGCCAACGGAGCAAACAAACCCGTGACATCTCACGCTGTGATATTGCAAGACGGTGGCGCCATTACTCCAAAAGTTATAACAAAACATCCCTTTTTCTTTAAAAGGGTTACATTAATCGTGTTTGTTATATATTATTTTATTAAAGTGGAAATCAGTTTACTAAATAATGTAAACTTGACTGACTGCTTCATTTCCAATTTAAGCTTGCATATGCAAAGTCATACTAACAATACTGGATTACATGACATGTTAAAATCATTACTAATATGTGAGATATCATATTAGATGTGTCATGACGAAAATTAACCTTAGGGGAATGCAGTTTGAAAAAACATTTTTTTTTTAATGTCATATATTCTCTATACAAACTGAATACTCTGGGGTATGCAATGACTTTGCAGGCAGAGAAAAAGGCAAAATGAAGATCCCTGTAGATTGTTCATGGTATCACAATCTGCGGTGTTCGCGATGATGACAATGTTTCATAATGCATTAGATGAATAATATTAAGAATGGTTGTTCAAACAGAGGGAAATGTTAAAACGGATTGTGCATAACTTCCAGTCATAACATTATGAAAGAGCAACGCACATCTGGTCATGATGAAGATCACAGTGTTTTATTACTAATGATTATGTGACTACATAATGTGCAACATGAAACTAAATGTTACAGTGAAGTTGCATCACAGCTCTCTGTCAGTCAAGAGCATACTGTGTGTAAGCCACACCAAAGTTTCATGCTGAGTTTGACATTGAATCTGGTCCAATTATTTGGCAGACAATCTTTAGTTGGACAGATAGTTCAATTTAAAACAAGTGATTCTAAAATACGCTCAATCTGAAGACATAAATATTACTGATCCTTAAGTTTTTTTTTTCATTTTAAGCCAAATGTTCATGTCTCAGACAGAATTAGAGAGTGAAAATCATAAATCACTAAATATTTAAGAAATCTCACTGATACAATTCTGTTACTAGGAACCACAAACGGATTCTAAAACGATTTGTGATCTACATTTATTTTATTAATTAATGAGTTAACTGACTAATATATATATATATGTGTATTTTTTTTTTTTTAATAATAAGTACAAATTTATAAGGAAAACAACTGTATAGCTAAATATAGCTTCAAATAAAGGGGAAAAAGAGACTCCAAACTTTCAGTTTCTTAGAGTGTATATGATACACTTTAAATATATGAAAGTTTTCCAGACAAGAGCAATGCTTTTTATATCATAGAAGCATTTGGAGATCAAGAAGTTCATTTAACCGCTTGCATGGAGTCAGCCAGGCACAGCAGTATACAGTGAAAGCCAATCAGAGTGAACACATGTGACGCGTGAGGGTTTGAAAGCAGACATCTGTCAGTAAGTCAGTTTCGGATATTACATTTATACTGCATTCCAAAAGGCATAAATTATGCTTTTGTAGAAATTTTGACAAGGAAAATTAAAAACCTATGAGAGAATAGGATAATACTTGGTCGAGATACAGCTATTTGAAAATCTGGAATCTGAGGGTGGCAAAAAATCTAAATATTGAGAAAATCGCCTTTAAAGACCTGAAGCTATTTTAGCTATTTTAACTGTCACCCCCCCCCCCCCATTATATATTTTATAAATATATTTTTTATAAAATATATATTTGATAAAAAATATATATTTTACAAAAATGTTTTAATCTAAATTTATTATAAATTCAAAGCCATATATCTAACCAAGTTGTGTTCCAAATTTGAAGTTGATATCACAAAAATTGAAGTCCCCATGAGATTTTGTTTAGGCGCAGTACCAAAAACAGCCACCGGGTGTCATTGAAATTCCATTGATTGTTTTTTGATGCATTTTCCTGTAAATTGCTGTCCAAATATCACTTCCATCACAAAACGGTCACCAAATATGGAACCTTGAGACTCAGACCTTTCTGACGATATGTGTTTTGTCAAGATTAGAAAAGATTTTGATCATAAAGTTAAAATACATGTTGTAATATGAAACATGAAACAGCCAACTAGGGGAGGAGCCAGCTAGAAGAATTTAAAGTACCATTTCCATGGTAATGCAAAGTAAAATTTCAAAACGGTTTCCACAGGATGAATTTTGAGTTCGTAAGCTTTCGAATGATACCTAATTTATGATAATTACTAAAATATATGATACGAAAAAAAGACGATCAAAAAAAGAGTGCCAGGTGTCCCGCCAGCGTGACGGTGATAGTTAAGAGGTTAGAGTAGTTTTTTTTTTCTGAATGACACATACAAAAGTAAAAAGACTCATAACTCCAAAACTATAGTAAGGAGAGTCAAAGGGTAGGTATCATTTGATAGAACCCTTTTAAAAAAAAATTTAAAATATAAATGACATTATAACTGGACATTCTCATGCTGAGAAACTGCTGAGAAAAAAAAAATACAATATATAATATATATATATATATATATATATATATATATATATATATATATATATATATATATATATATATATATATATATATATATATATATATATATATATATATATATATATATATATATATATATATATATATACTAAAGGATTATTAGGAACACCTGTTCAATTTCTCATTAATGCAATTATCTAATCAACCAATCACATGGCAGTTGCTTCAATGCATTTAGGGGTGAGGTCCTGGTCAAGACAATCTCCTGAACTCCAAACTGAATGTCAGAATGGGAAAGAAAGGTGATTTAAGCCATTTTGAGCATGGCATGGTTGTTGGTGCCAGACAGGCCGCTCTGAGTATTTCACAATCTGCTCAGTTACTGGGATTTTCACGCACAACCATTTGTAGGGTTTACAAAGAATTGTGTGAAAAGGGAAAAACATCCAGTCCTGATAGAAGAGCAACTTTGACTGAAATAACCACTCGTTACAACCGAGGTATGCAGCAAAGCATTTGTGAAGCCACAACACGCACAACCTTGAGGCAGATGGGCTACAACAGCAGAAGACCCCACCGGGTACCACTCATCTCCACTACAAATAGGAAAAAGAGGCTACAATTTGCACAAGCTCACCAAAATTGGACAGTTGAAGACTGGAAAAATGCTGCCTGGTCTGATGAGTCTCGATTTCTGTTGAGACATTCAGATGGTAGAGTCAGAATTTGGCGTAAACAGAATGAGAACATGGATCCATCATGCCTTGTTACCACTGTGCAGGCTGGTGGTGGTGGTGTAATGGTGTGGGGGATGTTTTCTTGGCACACTTTAGGCCCCTTAGTGCCAATTGGGCATCGTTTAAATGCCACTGCCTACCTGAGCATTGTTTCTGACCATGTCCATCCCTTTATGACCACCATGTACCCATCCTCTGATGGCTACTTCCAGCAGGATAATGCACCATGTCACAAAGCTCAAATCATTTCAAATTGGTTTCTTGAACATGACAATGAGTTCACTGTACTAAAATGGCCCCCACAGTCACCAGATCTCAACCCAAAAGAGCATCTTTGGGATGTGGTGGAACGGGAGCTTCGTGCCCTGGATGTGCATCCCACAAATCTCCATCAACTGCAAGATGCTATCCTATCAATACGGGCCAACATTTCTAAAGAATGCTTTCAGCACCTTGTTGAATCAATGCCACGTAGAATTAAGGCAGTTCTGAAGGCGAAAGGGGGTCAAACACAGTATTAGTATGGTGTTCCTAATAATCCTTTTGGTGAGTGTATATATATATATATATATATATATATATATATATATATATATATATATATATATATATATATATATATATATATATATATATATATATATATATATATATATATATATATATATATATATATATATATTTATTTATTATTATTTTTTTTTTATTATAATATTACATATATTTTCTTTTTTAGACATGCAATAATTCAGGAAGGCAATACGATTATCCTACATGTGAGCTGCATTTGGATAAAATTTTATGGTGATAGCATAAAATAATCAAATGTTGTGTCATTTTCCACGATCTGTGCATGTTTCATCAAGTTAATCATCGAGTAAAAATGCCACTTGAAATTTACATGTTTATTTTTAGTTAAATAAATTATGATTTTTTTTCTATTTCTCAGCAAATCCTTCATGCATTGTAAAGTTTAGACTCTAAGCTTTCAAATGGCACCTATTCAAGGCAGTAGTTTTGAAAAATATGATTATTAATGTTTCCGTTGCTAGGTGGCGCCGTCGGGCAGTACACTCAGGTATATAGGGACTACTCAAGAGTTGATCAAAATGGTTAGATGCATTAAAAGCAGAGTGTCAAAGCTTTAAAATGATACACAATTTGTGTAATTCCACTATTTTGTGTAATTCCATAAGCATGGACGGTTCCTGGAACATTGGATCACACATTGCTTCCCAGTAAGATGCCAAACATGTTTCGTCACAAGTAATATCTTGTGATCGACACAATGGATTATTTTGCTTTTTTTAATTGTAAGAATCTGTTTTAAATGGTGATGTGCCATGATCTGGGGCCTCATTTATAAAACTTTGCGTAGGATTTGCGTCAAAAGTGGCGTACGGATGAAACATAGGACGTGCGTACGCACAGAAATATTTGGATTTATAAAACCGTGGGCACGCACATCCTACACAGTTTTCCCTTCATAAATCATAATCAATTCTAAATGTAGC
This sequence comes from Gobio gobio, assembly GCF_949357685.1. Classification (NCBI taxonomy): domain Eukaryota; kingdom Metazoa; phylum Chordata; class Actinopteri; order Cypriniformes; family Gobionidae; genus Gobio; species Gobio gobio. The sequence continues at coordinate 26,461,177 of NC_137109.1, read as the reverse complement.
GCAGCTTTTGCGGCTTCATGTCACGCGCCCATAAATAGTCTGTGAAACGGCCACAAGTTAATATTCATAGATTGCGAAATCATGGCAAACACAGAGAGGAAATAAAAAAAACGTAACTTCACTCAATGTGAAGTAGAAGTTATCGTTGGCGAGGTGGAAAAGAAGAGAAAAATGTTGTTTGGAGGGCACAGTGTGGGCATTACTAATGCCAAAAAGGCACTTGAGTGGCAAAAGGTTGCAGACGCCGTAAATGCTGTAGCCTCACAACCTTGGACCGTGGCCGAAATAAAAAAGAAACGGTTGGACATCAAAGTCGAGGCAAAAAAGCATCTAGTGCTCCATCGAAAAAATAAAACAAACTAAATGCATAGCCTATGCATGAATACCATGATTCCGTAGCTGAAGAAGAAATTTCTACTATGAAAACAACTTTCCCCAGAGAACAATTAATCTATCTATCTATCTATCTATCTATCTATCTATCTATCTATCTATCTATCTATCTATCTATCTATCTATCTATCTATCTATCTATCTATCTATCTATCTATCTATCTATCTATCATCTATCTATCTATCTATCTATCTATCTATCTATCTATCTATCTATCTATCTATCTATCTATCTATCTATCTATCTATCTATCTATCTATCTATCTATCTAATTGCATCTATATCTGCTCCGCCAGACGGACACATTGACGAGAATATCAGTTTTGTACATTATTTCGTTCTGTTTACCATATTATTTATGAGGATGAATTGCATAACATGCCAATATTATTTCAGAACATATTTCACTTTTCTTTTTGCAAATATGTGTTACAGTTTTTTTTATTCGCTTTGGTACTATTTTAGTAAGGTGTACATTTTCAAAACTCTAGTACAAAAATCTAAACTGATGATCTAAACTGAAATCTAAATCTAAATCTAAAACCTGATGTAATACTTTCATTCAGTGGCACATATTTTCAGTCCACATAATCATTGTTTCAAACACAAGATTATTGAAATATGTAATGAGAACATTTGGTTTAATCACTGAAACACAACAGTATGATCTTCTGTCAGTTTAGTACTTTTAACAATCAGTTCATCCAACAGCAAACAATGCAAGATACATGTTTCAAATCACCCTTGTTGCTGAATTATCTACAGTAACACAGGCTACAGATGCCACATAAGAAAATACGCTTACATTACCTAATTTATGTAATTTAATCTATAATGTTTGTAATAGTATCTATCTATTCAGTGTGTTATCAAAAGGTGTGATGAAGTTACGACACAGCCATGAGGTTCTGGGCTATAGAACAGAGTTTGCTGCCAATACAGTAAATGCTCTCACTGTACCATATGACTGAATCTATACTGTAGCTTTATAAGGGTGAGTTACAGTAATGTGGCAGTCTCTACCATGGTAATCCGTTTACAGTATCAAATGCATACATACTGTAATGTAAAATGCTGTTTTTGATGCCATCTGTCTCCCTTCTTCTGATGCATTTCTGATCAGTCTGATGTTACATCGTCATTGACTATTTCCTTTCCCTTATATTCTACTCTGCTCTGTTCACTCACACACACACACACTCACACCCACATGTCTGGTTCACTATCTTTCTGGGTATAAGCAGGCATAATGCACTCTTAAAAAAAAGGGTTCCTTGAGGTTCTACATAGAACCCTAGGGTTCTATACTTGGCCAATAGAACCTTTTACAAAAAAATGGTTCTATGTAGAACCCTTGGAGAGCAAAGAACCTTTTTTATTAAAACAGTTCTATAATTCATGTTTTATGACTGAAGTGTAAACTAAAGATTACACAATAATTATAGGCCTACACAACACATTCACAAAGCTTTTCTTTAGAACACCTCAGCCATCCAAGGCCTCCAGTAACCCTTAGTCTGAGTTACCTGGCTCTCTGTTACCTTACAGTCTCTTTTTACCAAGGACGGTTGACCCAATGTATCATAACTTAGTACAACAGGCTGATGTCTCAGTCTCTGGGGTCGCGGTCCTACCGCCTGTCGCTCTCCTAGCGTCCGAACCAGCGGGTCGGCCTCTGATTCAACATTCTCAGACCTGTCAGAACTCACATCAGGTCTCTGAGATTGTAGTGGCACATCCTCTTCGCTATGTAGTAGCACATCCTCTTCGCTATGTAGTGGCACATCCTCTTCGCTATGTAGTGGCACATCCTCTTCGCAATGTAGTGGCACATCCTCTTCGTGATGCTGAGGACTCTGCTGAGGCTGAAAAGGCTCTGCTAGAGGATTCAGTAAACCCTGTCTTTGCCGTCTCCCTCGGCCAGGTCTGAGATGCCACTGGTAGTTGCCACTGTATTCGTCGCTGGAGGTATCACTCTGCTCTAGCTGTTGCCAATGCTGTCGTTCTGGCTTGGTTCTTTCCTTTGGAAAGCCCTGGGAGTCCTTCTGTGGCTGACGAATCTCTGCTGGTGGCTGGTCAAGGGGAAGGAAATCACAGGGCAGCAGAAGATTTCTGTGAACCACTCTGTCTCTTCCTTTACCATTTTCTGGACTGATCTCATAAACTGGGCTCCCATCAGCTTTCCTCTCCTTCACCTTGTACACTTGGCCCTCCCAGTAGGACTGGATCTTTCCAGGACCCCCTCTGGGAGTGAGGTTTCTGAGGAGAACTCTGTCGCCGGGGTGAAGGTCTCTCCCCTGTACTTTTCTGTCGTAGAGGACTTTTCCCCGAACCGCCCCCTTGACAGCTGTTTTTGCCGCAATCTGGTATGCCTCTTGCATTCTCGTCTTCCAAAGACTCACATAGTCATCATAGGTGTCATGGGCCTCATCTTTTTCCAGATTGAATAAAAGATCAATAGGCAGGCGAGGAGAACGTCCAAAGGTAAGGAAATAAGGCGCGTAACCCGTTGCCTCATTCTTTGTGCAGTTGTACGCGTGGACAACTTTCGCGAGGGACTCCTTCCAATCCTCCCTCTCCTCGTCCTCCAAGGTACGCAGCATGGACAACAGGGTACGGTTAAACCTTTCCACCTGCCCGTTACCCTGGGGGTGATATGGTGTTGTGTGCGAGCCCTGGATGCCAGAGAGTTTTTTTAAGCTAGCCATCAGCCTGTTCTCAAACTCTTTGCCCATGTCGTGATGTAGTCTGCTTGGGAACCCGAACTTGAGTGCAAAGTCATTGAAAATCTTGTCAGCTACTGTTTTGGACGATTTATTCCTTGTCGCGTAGGCCTGCGCAAACCTCGTAAAATGGTCCATTACCACTAATATATACTCATAGCCATGCTTGCATTTCTCCAAAGCAGGAAGTCTATGGAGACGAGCTGGAAGGGATAAGTGGTCTGGATGGGCACCAGAGGTGCACGGCTCTGCTTACTCGGCTTCTTCTTCTTGAGACATTCGCACACATTACTGACAAAATGTTCAACATCCTTGCTCATCTGTGGCCAGTAGAACCGTTCTCGAATCAGGTCAAGCGTCCTTTCGACCCCCAAGTGACCCATGTCCTGGTGTAGTTCTTTGAAGACCAGTGGATGATAAGCTTTGGGGAGCAGCAGTTGTTCTCGACGGGAAGTTCTGCGGCGCAAGACACCATCTGGACCAACTTGAACCTTGAGCCACTGTTTCAGCAGTATGGCCACTGCAGGGTTCTCCGTTTTCACTTCAGTTCTACTCGGCCTCCTGCTCTGTGACTTGTACCAGAGGACTCTCGACAGGATTTCATCCTCCTCCTGTGCTTTGCGAATTTGATCTGCGGTGAGAGGTTGGCTGGTTTCACTGTCCTTCACCATGCTCAAAGCACTGACCTGAATCAACCCCACACCCCGGCAAGGGTTTCTCCTTTCCGTTATGACCCTCTCCATGGATGCACTGATTACATCTTGACTGGCCTCAGCCGTACAGCAAAGCATGTAGTCCTCAATATCCGAGGGCATCCGTGACAACCCATCTGCATCGGAGTTGTTCTTGCCTGGGCGGTACCGGATGGTAAAGTTATAATCGGCCAACTCCGCCACCCATCTGTGTCCTGTTGCGTTGAGTTTTGCGGTGGTGAGTACATATGTTAGTGGGTTATTATCTGTATATACCACAAACGATGGGGCATGGTAAAGATAATCCCGGAAACGTTCACAGATGGCCCACTTCAACGCTAAAAACTCTAGCTTTCCAGAGTGCAGATGGTACCTCTTCTCTGCTGGACTCAGGGTGCGGGAGCCATAGGCGATCACTCTCATCTTCCCCTGCTGTCTCTGGTATAACACCGCGCCCAGACCAACTTGGGATGCGTCACAATGTAATACGAATGCCTGGGTGAAATCTGGATATCCAAGGACAGGGGGCTTTGTGAGTGCATTTATTAACTGGTTCAACACTTCTGGTGAGAGTTGGTCCACTGTACAGGTGTCTGCGATGGTAAGTGACCCTTGTTTTTCTTTCCTGTTGTACGGGGCTTTTTCACAGTCGGGTCTGGAGTGCACTTCTCGGGGTTGGGGACAGTGAGTAAGTTATACAGCGGGTGGGCCACATGGGAGAAATTGGGGATGAAGGGTCTGTAGTAGGAGAGGAACCCAAGGATCTGGCGCACATCACCCACTGTGGCAGGGGTCTTCTCTTTTAACGCCTGCACCGGAGCCATCTCTGCAGGGTCCATTGTGTAACCCTCTCCTGTCACCAACTTGCCAAGAAACCTCACACTCGATCTAAACAGCTCACATTTCTTTGGGGTCAGCTTCACACCATGTTCCTTGTAACGCTGGAGAACAAGACGGATGTGCTCCAAGTGCTCCTTAAAACTCCTACTGTGTACCAGGTTGTCATCAAGGTATGGGAGGCAAATTGTGTCTCTCAGGTCTGCCAAACAGTGCTCCATACTCCTCTGAAACTCTGCGGGTGCCGAGCTCAGACCAAAGGGTATGCGCACCCATTCATAAAGCCCCCAGGGTGTGATGAAAGCTGTGAGAGGGCGGCTCTCCTCATCCAGATAACCCTGGTGGTACACTTTACCCTGGTCTAAGACCGAGAACCACAAGCTTCCACCCAAAGCATCCAACATATCCTGAATCCTCGGTATCGGATGGCGATCGGGGACTGACTTACGGTTGAGTTCTCTGAAGACAACACAGAGACGAAGACTAACATCCTTCTTACGGACACACACCACTGGCAATGAATAAGGGGATCGAGAGTGTGTGATCCACCCTCTTCTCAATAGATCCTGCAAGTACTCCTTAACCTCATTGTGAAGAGGCTTTGGGACAGACATGTAGGTCTTTTGAACAGGGCTGGTATCTTGGAGGGTTATATGCATCTTGAGGGATGGTATACAGCCCACATCATCACTGTCAAAGGAAAAGGCTTCACATTCCTCCCTCAACACCCTCCTTACCGCCTCCTGCTGTCCTTCTGGGAGATGACAGAGATCTACAGGGGGGTCCCATGACATTGGTCTTCCTGCCTGCTTGTTATCTGGCTGTGTTCTACTTGCTTCTCTAGACTTTGTCTCTTCGTTGTCCTTCATTACGGCTGTCGTCTCATTCTCTGTTGTTCGCACAGGTGCTGTGTATACGGTCTTGATGGGCTCCAGGTGACCAATCATTCTGTGACGGTCGAGATAGATGGTGCGATCCGTAGTGTTGGTCATGGAGATGGGTATGTATGGTACTCTTTTTTCTGGGATCTGCACCAGTACATCATTGTATATCACGCCTTCTGGTGGGGGATTAAGCATGTCAGGTGAAAAGAACATCTGTTGGCCTTGGGCTCGTGAACTTACATGCGCTCTTATATAGACAGTGGTGACTTGTTTTGCTGGTATGGGTACTCTTTTTCCGCCAGTACGAACTACTCCCGTCTCTGAATCAGCGTTCTGCATCAACTTCACCACACGGTGAGCAGTCTTCACTGTTATCGCAAAAGCTTTACTCACTTTGTGTGCCAGGTGCTTCCTTTCACCTTCAGTGTCTTCCTCTTTTCTGTTGAGGATGGCCTCAATGACGTTGTAACCGATAATGGGGTCACTGGCAACTGCTGGGTCACTTGACACTAGTACTGGCACTTGTAAATCATTTGTCTTGGTGTGGCCACTGCCTAGTCTGAAACTGACTTCAATCCAGCCGATATATGGAATGGGGGTGTCATTAGCAGCAAAGACTGTCAGTGTCTCATCCCCCAATAACTCTGAGATGGGTTTGACAACAGTGTGGGGTAGGTGGTTCAGTCGCCAGAGGTCATTCACAATGCTGGATTGTGCTCCCGTGTCCCACAGGGCTCTAACTGGGCAATTGTCCATAACGCAATCTACAATGCATCGGCTACCCACAAGGCTTATCAACTGTGGCTGGTGTCGAGACGGTATGTAGTTAATCACACTTACAGCTGATGAGGCTCCAGCTGCTCTCTTTTCCAAGGCTGTTGTTGGTTGCATGACAGGGCTGGGTGGTGGCTGCTCGTTTCGGGGCAATTGGCTTTGGACTACTGCTGGCCCCACCTCAGCAGTCCCTGCCCGTTTCCCGACGTGGTTCTGCACCCGCGAGAGAAGTGGCCCTCCTGCCCACATTTGAAACAATGCGAACAGTTCTCACCTGTTCCTTCCTCCTTGCACTTTTTGCAGCCTCTCCCTCCCGGCTTCAGTCCATGAGGGCGGGGACTTGCTTCCATTACAGCCCGAAACATCTGCTGCATTTCCTTGCGAAGCTCTTCCGTCATCTGCTGCGCGTTTATGTTGTCAGACTTAGTCTCATTCCGCTTTACTGTTTTAATTGACGCTGTTGAGTCGGACTCCATGTGTTTAGAGGGGCTCTGGGCAGCTGTGGATTTTACCTGAGAGTCTGCTTGAAGCTCTTGTACTTTGGGAGTTTTACCAGCAGTAGATCTTTTTCGTTTCTCTTGTCTCTCACTTTCGACTTTGGCCGCCTCATCCACTTGCTGTATCAGTTCCTCATCTGTTATGCTCACATCACTGAGATGGGGTAGAATTTGGAACTTTACAGAATCGCTCAACAGTCCAGTTTCGATCGAGCGGAGGAACTTGCGTTGAATGACAGCTCTGCTGTACTGCTCATCGGTGTCTTCGTTCGCGGCTTTCCACAACAGTTTCTCTTTCAGCTCGATCGCACGGAATACAAAGTTCAGGGCAGTCTCTTTGGGCTCTTGGGAGATGTTAAGAAGCTGGTGGTAAAGCTCTGTCGAACTGTCTACTCGATAGTGGCCCTTTAGGATGGTGAGGAGTGCACTGAGCGTCAGCCCACGCTTGATCTCTAACATGTCTCTCAACGGCAGTCCTGGACTGACAGCCCTGATTACAGCCTCAACCACTTCAGTCTGTGTGTGCCCCTTTTGTATTCCCAGCTCAATCTGGCGGACTAAACTGAGATACGACAATTTGTCCCTCTGACCACTCTCTCCAATTTGCCCACAAATTTTAAACTCCCTTCGCATCGTTACCTCCGGCAATGGGCTAACTGGCTCTAGCCGGCTCTTGAATGGTGAATCAGTCTTTAAAAGAGAGGTGTGTGGCGAGAAATCTTTTTTTAGTTCTTCTTTTGTAGCTGGCTTCTCTGATGGGTACACTTTATCTGACGGAATACGCCCCCTACTTTGTCTTTCAATGAATGATAATAAATCAACACAGTACTGTTCACCTTCATCGCCATCTAGTTTCTCTTCAAGCTCATCCAATTGACGCTCGGTCATCTTGATGAGCGCCCTCCGTGTCCTGCTGCGGGGCTCTCCACTGTCCAGGCTATCACATTTCAGGTACCTGCAGACATCAATGAGAGAATCTTCCCCTAGCTGCCACAGAGCTGCACTCACTTTGTCACGTACATTCTGACTGGTGTCCATTTTGTTCAAGGTTCGACTCGTTGGGAAGGAGGGGATTAATGGTGCTGGTCACTCTGTCGCCTCCTCCTGGCTGGCTCGCCAAAATATGTTACACTTTTAGGAATGAAGCGATGTCACTTCCTGAGGCAACACATTTATGTATCTGTATAAAACACAAAAAAATCACCGTTCAAACAAGGAGCACATTTCTCTGCACTTGCGCGCTTCATCTCGTACTGAATATTACTTCTATGCTCTTGTCCTGTGATACCTTTACAAATTATCATAAAAAAATCACATGTCTGATAGTGCAAATGTCTAAGCTGGTATGTAACACTAGGCGCATAACTCTTTATACAGTACTCAATTCTCAAGAAATACATGCCCTAAATACACAAACATTAAAATAGATCTAAACATGTGCTGTGCCCGCTATAAACAACATAAAAGGAAAGGTCTGATGAATACCATCATTAAAGTATTACAAACTTTCTTTTTAAAATGAATACAAGTGAATCATTAAACATAACCATGAAAATAGCATTTAGAATTAGTAACAGTAGATATTCAGATCTCAGTAATAGTTTAGTCTACATTCACATTACTCTAGCATTGATAACTGCACACATATTTTAATTCTCTTTCATATCACTGTTTTAATTATCTTTTAATCCGTTTTTACTCTTTCATGAAATAAGCTAATGAACTGAATATATCATGAACTATGTTTCAACGGTTTAACAGTTACTGTGTTCTCACTATAAACTCAGAAAATGATTAATAAAAGTGTTTTACCTCTGAATCTGACTGGAGTTCTTATTTAACAGTACTGAAATCGTTTTTACATGTAATGGCTGACGAAGTAATGGTAAATGAGGGTAACAGGTTTATGCACGGACCAATAACAGACACGTGTGCCTCGTTAACTCAGACTGCCCACACTCTAAAAAAAAAGGCTCGTAATCATAGGGGAACCTTTTTTAGTGCTATATAGCACCAATTTTGGTGCTTCAGTGGTTCTTCAGCGGTTCTTCAGTTCTTAGTCAAAGAACCGGTGAAGAACCTCTGAAGAACCGCTGAAGAACCTCTGAAGAACCGCTGAAGAACCACTGAAGCACCAAAATTGGTGCTATATAGCACTAAAAAAGGTTCCCCTATGATTACGAGCCAAGAACCATTTTTGGTGCAATATAGAACCTTTTTTTTTTTTGAGTGCAGACACGTCAATACACACGACTTAATAATGTTCGTACACATCTATTTGGTTAATTATCCCTCGTCACGCACTCACATCTCGAGTATATATCTTTTTAAGCCTTTATTCCTCCGTTTTGTTCACATTAAGAGTTACTAATTTCCCCGTTGAGTTGTTAACACTATCGTCCACCATTTCACGCATGACAATCGTAATCACAGTAAAAACTCAGCTTTTCTTCACATCTCAGGCACGAACTACAGCTCTATAAGAATACAATACTGTTATGAATTTACCAGTAATAAGATTATTGTCAGCTTACCTGTATAAAACACAAAAAAATCACCGTTCAAACAAGGAGCACATTTCTCTGCACTTGCGCGCTTCATCTCGTACTGAATATTACTTCTAAGCTGCTAGCTAGTCAGCCACTCATGCGCCATGCAACTCCCGGCTGCCCCCTGCTGACGACTCCTAGTTTCACCAAATTGAACACAATGCAATAAAGTAATACAGGTAACTAACAATAACTTTAACAGTTTGAAATTTAAAGGGGGGTGCACTGATATCTGTCCCGTTTTACATTCTTAGTGCTACACACACTCGTGAATAACTTGCATATACATATAAACTTGAGGCACGCATAGACCTATAAATAGTCGCATATACATATAAACTCCCATGCATATACACCTATAAACACTCGCACATACATATACACTCACTGCACGCAGACACACCTATACACACTCGCACATACATATAAACTTCCATGCATATACACCTATAAACACTCGCACATACATATACACTCACTGCACGCAGACACACCTATACACACACTCGCACATACATATAAACTTCCATGCATATACACCTATAAACACTCGCACATACATATAAAATCGATGCGCGCATACACATCCATAAAACACTCGCGCACACATACAGAATAAAACGTGGATGCATGCTTTAGTTGTGTATATATGTATATGCGAGTGATTTCATATGTAGATGTGCGTGAACTTTTCAGTGCAAACGGAAGGCATTTCAGTTTAAAAGGAAGTCATTAATGGGGTCTTCCTCATGCAGATCGACATGAATTTCAGAGTGACCTTAATAGCTGTTACGAAGTGTTTTATTTGCTTGTTCAAGGTGCAATGAAGACGATATGAGGCCTTTTAAGTTTTGAACTGAGTTCAGAGTGAGATTTTGGCGACGGCAGCAGGGGATTGGGTGGGGACGAGGTTCTGATCTGAAAAATGACATTTGTGATAATGAATGAAAATGAAAAATGATATTTTTTTAATTTAATTTAACATTTCTGTGTGTGTGTGTGTGTGTGTGTGTGTGTGTGTGTGTGTGTGTGTGTGTGTGTGTGTGTGTGTGTGTGTGTGTGTGTGTGTGTGTGTGTGTGTGTGTGTGTGTGTGTGTGTGTGCGTGCATAGTATTAATTCTTGCATTTCTCTATTTCCAAGAAATATGTCAGGGAAGAGGCAAATTAATAATCCATAATAATTTGGAATATTTATTTTCAGAATTTACTGTGTTGTAAATATAATTTATTCTGAAGCAATAGTCTCACCAGTGTTCAATCAGCTTTGAGATATTTAAATCTGCATATCTTTGATATTTTTACCTTTTATGAAGTGCATTTTCCCATCATTTTATTAAATATAGCCTATTATTCAGCTTTCATTTTTAGGGGTTCAAGCACGAAGTGCTGAAACCCTATTGTATTTGTGCTGATTTTTAGGGGTTCAAGCACGAAGTGCTGAAACCCTATTGTAATTGTATTGATTTTTATTATTAGGGGTTCAAGCACGAAGTGCTGAACACCTATTGTATTTGTGCTGATTTTTATTATTATTATTATTATTATTATTATTATTATTATTCAGACCTAAAACGCATCGTGCAGACCAAACTGTAAGGGCTAGAGACTTGAAACTTGGCCAATAGGTAGTACAAAAATCGAGGAGAGGTTATCAAATTATGACCCCGATTGGCCTATAGGTGGCGCTATAGCAATCAATTGCGCAAAACTGCTCATAACTCCTAAACTGTATGTTGTAGACTCAAGTGTCTTATATCATTGGAAAGCTGAATACCTGACATAAAAAACGTATATCTCCGATTTCATTTCCGGTATGCAAATTTTTCCGCCATTTTGAATTTTGTCAAAAAACTACTTTTGCGAACTAGTCCTAGGTTTTTTGTCCGATCAGAACCGAACCAGTGCCAAAATGTTCTCTGGCGTCTGACTATTAATAATCATTGAAAAAAAGTCATAATTTGGATTCACGGTTGTTAGGGGGCTTAAAATTGATGTTCAGGGCGGAGCCTATTTTACTAAAAAGGCTATAACTCTAGATCAAAATAAGATATCTTCACCAAATTTGGTACACATATGTATGGGCGTGGTCTTTGGTCACGATAAGACAATCTCGGCGATTGGCCACTTGGTGGCGCTATAACATGAAAATAACATGAAAAAGGCTATGACCACCTGACCATTAGTCCAATTGACTTGAAAATTGGTATGCAGTGTCTTGGTCCAAGGTAGCATATATGTCTATGAGGAAATTGGCGTATCTCAAAAAACATGACCGCCACAGCCAATTAAATTTGAGCACCTATTAGACAAGGTTAACAGAGGCCGATCATAACGAAACTCGATGGGCATGTTTGACTCATGGTCTTAGAGGTCTGTAAGAATTTTGAAAGAAATCGGCCACTAGTTGGCGCTAACGAGTTTTGAGGTTCTGTAATCACGTGGTGTTGTACACATCCCCGAAATATGCATATCATTTGATAGATCTCCTCATACTGAACAACTTTGCCTCTTGAACTATTGCTGTCAATCAAATAGTTCATTAAATATTTGTGATTATGTTTAAAACCTACTTTTGCAAACTAGTCCCTGGATTTTTGCCCGATCAGAATCAAACCAGTCTAGGACAATTCTCTGGACTCTCTAGATCAATAATTATTGAAAAAAAGTTGAACTTTTGCATTTGGATGGCTATAACAGGGTCATTTAGAAGAGGGGCGTAGCAAAATACACTCAAAAGCCTATAAATCCTAAATGAAAACTCAAAACTTCACGAAAATTGTTATGTATATGTGACATAACATGCTGAAGAAGCATGCAAAGTTTCATGGAGATCGGACCATAGGTGGCGCTATAACTGTTAAAAAGCTTTGAAAACCATGTATTCCCTATGGTGAATTGCCTGTATTGGCTGTAAATAGTATTTTCCATCTCTGTAATCAGGTGTGGTAAAAAACATCCACATAATATGCAGAAATTATGGTAGATCTCCTCATACTGAACAACTTTGCCTCAAGAACCAATACTGTCAATCAAATTGTTATTTATTTATTTATTCACAATTATGTTAAAAACGTATTACCTAAAATTGCCACCAGATGGCAGCAGAAGACCACTAATTGGTTCATTCTGCTTACTAAGCATATTTAAACTTTATAAAATCATTATAATAAATGTTGCAAATGACATTTTGTCAATGTTTATCAATTAATTTGTTCATTTGATTAATGTTTTTACAATAATTATTAAATTACAATTAAAATAATGCCTGAAAATATGTTTTAAAGGGGAAAACCTGGAATAAGCTATTTGTTACCCATCATTTATTTCAAATATCTATATCTCCAACAAAATGTGCATGTGAGTTAAGCACGTTTGAAGACATTAACTTGGAAAATGTGCCCATTAAATGAAAAACAGACATTTAAAATGAAAATGAGCCAATGAGTGGTTCTCTGCTGCCACCTGCTGGGCTTAAATTGTCATTTTGTCATACTATTTACTTATCATGTTCTATAATTCCTATTTAGATATTATAAAGTCACTATTACAATATTTACAATTACATTTTGTCAAATTAATTTATTTCAAATATATTATGGCGTATTACCTAAAATTGCCACCAGATGGCAGCAGAAGACCACTCATTGGCTAATCCTCTAAACTAATATTGTTCAATCATATTTAAACTGTGATCGTGCAGACCAAAGCGTAAATGCTAGAGACTTGAAACTTTATCAGATGGTAGTACAAAAATCGAGGCTAATGTTGTCAGAGTATGAACCCGATTGGCCAATAGGTGGCGCTACAGCAATCAAAAGCGCGAAATGGCTCATAACTCCTAAACCCTATGTTGTAGACTCAAGTGTCTTATATCATTGGAAAGGTGAGTCCATGGCGAACAAAACGTATATCTCCGATTTCATTTCCGCCATGATAGATTTTCCGCCATTTTGCATTTTGTCAAAAAACTACTTTTGCAAACTAGTCCTAGGTTTTTTGCCGGATCGGAACCAAACCAGTGTCAAAATGTTCTCTGGAGTCAGATTATCAATAATTATCAATAAAACGTCGAAATTTATATTCACGGTTGTTAAGGAGCGTAAAAATAATCGTTCAGGGGGGAGCCTATTTACTAAAAGGGATATAACTCAGGAACAAAATGAGATATCTTCACCAAACTTGGTACACATGTGTATAGGCTGAGTGTTTGGTCACGATAAAAAAATCACGACGATTTAACACTTGGTGGCACAATAACTTGAAAAAACATCAAAATGGCTTTAACCACCTGACCGCTAGTCCGATTGACTTGAAAATTGGTATGCAGTGTCTTGGTCCAAGGTACCAAGTATGTCTATGAGGACATTGGCGTATCTTAAAAAAAATGGCTGCCACAGCCAATTAAATTTGAGCACCTATTAGACAAGTGTCATGGCCCTAGAGGTCTGTAAGAATTTTGAAATAAATCGGCCACTAGTTGGCGCTAATGAGTTTTATGGCTCTGTAATCACGTGGTGTTGCACACATCCACGAAATATACATATCATTTAATATATTCTAAGGGAAAACTCAAAACTTCACGAAAATTGGTGGGCATATGTGACATTAGATCCTTAACAAGCTTGCAAAGTTTTATAGAGCTCGGACCATAGGTGGCGCTATAACTGTTAAAAACCTTTTAAAACCATATGTTTCCTATGGTAAATTGCCTATATTGCCTGAAAATTTACTTTTCCATCTATTATTTCAGTGTTTAAAATCTTGCTAAATAAAACTTAATGTCTTTTGATGCTTGTGTGCTTAAAGGCCTTAAAGGCTTGAACCCCGCTAAATGCTGCTTGCAGCTTTAATTAGGGGTTCAAGCACGAAGTGCTGAAACCCTATTGTAATTGTATTGATTTTTATTATTATTATTTTTATTATTCTGCCGTAAAACGCATCGTGCAGCCCAAACCGTAAGGGCTAGAGACTTGAAACTTGGCCAATAGGTAGTACAAAAATCGAGGAGAGGTTATCAAATTATGAGCCAGATTGGTCTATAGGTGGCGCTATAGCAATCAATTGCGCGTAACTGCTCATAACTCCTAAACCATAAGTTGTACGCTCAAGTGTCTTATATCATTGGAAAGCTGAATACCTGACTTAAATAATGTATATCTCCGATTTCATTTCCGGTATGCAAATTTTTCCGCCATTTTGAATTTTGTTGAAAAACTACTTTTGCGAACTAGTCCCTGGATTTTAGCCCGATTGGAACCAAACCAGTGCAGAAATGTTCTCTGGAGTCTGAATATCAATAATTATCGAAAAAAAGTAGAAATTTCGATTCACGGTTGCTAAGGGGCGGAAAACGAATGTTGTGGGAGGAGCCTATTTTACTAAAATGGTTATAACTCAAGAACAAAATGAGAAATATTTACCAAACTTGGTACACATGTGTATGGGCTCAGTCTTTGGTCACGAAAAAAAAATCCCGACGATTGAACACTTGGTGGCGCTATAACATGAAAAAAACATGAAAATGGCTATAACCACCTGACCGCTAGTCCGATTTACTTGAAAATTGGTATGCAGTGTCTTAGTCCAAGGTAGCAAGTATGTCTATGAGGACATTGGCGTATGTCAAAAAACATGGCCGCCACAGCCAATTAAATTTGAGCACCTATTAGACAAGGTTAACAGAGGCCGATCGGAACGAAACTCTGTGGGCATGTTTGACTCATGGCCCTAGAGGTCTGTAAGAATTTTGAAAGAAATGGGCCACTAGTTGGCGCTAACGAGTTTTACGGCTCTGTAATCACGTGCTGTTGCACACATCCACGAAATATGCATATCATTTGATAGAACTCCTCATACCAAACAACTTTGCCTCTAGAACTATTGCTGTCAATTAATATGTTCATTAAATATTTGCGATTATGTTCAAAACCTACTTTTGCGAACTAGTCCCTGGATTTTTGCCCGATTGGAACCAAACTAGTCTAGGATAATTCTCTGGACTCTTTAGATCAATAATTATCGAAAAAAAGTTGAACATTTGCATTTGGATGGCTATAACAGGGTCATTTAGAAGAGGGGCGTAGCAAAATACACTCAAAAGCCTATAAATCCTAAAGGAAAACTCAAAACTTCACGAAACTTGTTATGTATATGTGACATAACATGCTGAAGAAGCATGCAGAGTTTCATGGAGATCGGACCATAGGTGGCGCTATAACTGTTAAAAAGCTTTGAAAACCATGTATTCCCTATGGTGAATTGCCTGTATTGGCTGTAAATGGTATTTTCCATCTCTGTAATCAGGTGGGGTAAAAAACATCCACATAATATGCAGAAATTATGATAGATCTCCTCATACTGAACAACTTTGCCTCAAGAACCAATACTGTCAATCAAATTGTTATTTATTTATTCACAATTATGTTAAAAACTTATTACCTAAAATTGCCACCAGATGGCAGCAGAAGACCACTCATTGGTTCATTCTGCTTACTAAGCATATTTAAACTTTATAAAATCATTATAATAAATGTTGCAAATGACATTTTGTCAATGTTTATCAATTAATTTGTTCATTTGATTAATGTTTTTACAATAATTATTAAATTACAATTAAAATAATGCCTGAAAATATGTTTTAAAGGGGAAAACCTGGAATAAGCTATTTGTTACCCATCATTTATTTCAAATATCTATATCTCCAACAAAATGTACATGTGAGTTAAGCACGTTTGAAGACATTAACTTGGAAAATGTGCCCATTAAATGAAAAACAGACATTTAAAATGAAAATGAGCCAATGAGTGGTTCTCTGCTGCCACCTGCTGGGCTTAAATGGTCATTTTGTCATACTATTTACTTATCATGTTTTATTATTCCTATTTAGACATTATAAAGTCACTATTACAATATTTACAATTACATTTTGTCAAATTAATTTATTTCAAATATATTATGGCGTATTACCTAAAATTACCACCAGATGGCAGCAGAAGACCACTCATTGGCTTATCCTCTAAACTAATATTGTTCAATCATATTTAAACTGTGATCGTGCAGACCAAAGCGTAAATGCTAGAGACTTGAAACTTTATCAGATGGTAGTACAAAAATCGAGGCTAATGTTGTCAGAGTATGAACCCGATTGGCCAATAGGTGGCGCTACAGCAATCAAAAGCGCAAAATGGCTCATAACTCCTAAACCGTATGTCGTAGACTCAAGTGTCTTATATCATTGGAAAGGTGAGTCCATGACGAACAAAACGTATATCTCCGATTTCATTTGCGCCATAATAGATTTTCCGCCATTTTGAATTTTGTCAAAAAACTACTTTTGCGAACTAGTCCTAGGTTTTTTGATTGATCGGTACCAAACCAGTGCAGAAATGTTCTCTGGAGTCTGACTATCAATAATTATTGAAAAAAAGTTGAAATTTCTATTCACGGTCGCTAAGGGGCGGAAAACGATTGTTGTGGGAGGAGCCTATTTTACTAAAATGGCTATAACTCAAGAACAAAATGAGATATCTTCACCAAACTTGGTACACATGTGTAGGGCCTCAATTTGTGGTCATGATAAAAAAAATCGCGATGATTGAACACTTGGTGGCGCTATAACACGAAAAAAACATGAAAATGGCTATAACCACCCGACCGCTAGTCCGATTGACTTGAAAATTGGTATGCAGTGTCTTGGTCCAAGGTCCCATCTATGTCTATGAGGACATTGGCGTATCTCAAAAAACATGGCCGCCACAGCCAATTAAATATGAGCACCTATTAGACAAGGTTAACGGAGGCCGATCAGAACGAAACTCAATTGGTATGTTGGACTCATGGCCCTAGAGGTCTATAAGAATTTTGAAAGAAATTAGCCACTAGTTGGCGCTAACGAGTTGTATGGCTCTGTAATCACGTGATGTTGCACACATCCACAAAATATGCATATCATTTGATAGATCTCCTCATATTGAACAACTTTGCCTCTAGAACCATTGCTGTCAATCAAATTGTTCATTAAATATTTGTGATTATGTTAAAAACCTACTTTTGCAAACTAGTTCCTGGTTTTTTGCCCGATCGGACCCAAACCAGTCTAGGACAATTCTCTGGACTCTCTAGATCATTAATTATAAAAAAAAGTTGAACTTTTGCATTTGAATGGCTATAGCAGGGTGATTTAGAAGAGGGACATAGCAAAACACACTCAATAGCCTATAAATCTTAAAGGAAAACTCAAAACTTCAGGAAAATTGGTGGGCATGTGTGACATTAGATCCTTAACAAGCATACAAAGCTTTATAGAGATCGGACCATAGGTGGCGCTATAACTGTTAAAAACCATATGTTTCCTATGGTAAATTGCCTATATTGCCTGTAATTTGAGTTTTCCATCTATTATTTCAGTGTTTAAAATCTTGCTAAATAAAACTTAATGTATTTTGATGCTTGTGTGCTTAAAGGCCTTAAAGGCTTGAACCCCGCTAAATGCTGCTTGCAGCTTTAATTATTATTATTATTATTATTATTCTCCGCTAAAACGCATCATGCAGCCCAAACCGTAGAAGCTGGAGCTTTGAAACTTTGTCAGATGGTAGTACAAAAATCGAGGAGAGGTTATCAAATTATGAGCCAGATTGGCCTATAGGTGGCGCTATAGCAATCAATTGCGCAAAACTGCTCATAACTCCTAAACCGTATGTCGTAGACTCAAGTGTCTTATATCATTGGAAAGCTGAATACCTGACGTAAAAAATGTATATCTCCGATTTCATTTCCGCCATTATAGATTTTCCGCCATTTTGAATTTTGTCAAAAAACTACTTTTGCGAACTAGTCCCTGGATTTTTGCCCGATCGGAACCAAACCAGTGCAGAAATGTTCTCTGGAGTCTGAATTTTAATAATTATTGAAAAAAAGTTGAAATTTCTATTCACGATCGCTAAGGGGCGGAAAACGAACGTTGTGGGAGGAGCCTATTTTACTAAAATGACTATAACTCAAGAACAAAATGAGATATCTTTACCAAACTTTGTTCACATGTGTATGGACTGAGTCTTGGGTCACGATAAAAGAATCGCGACGATTGAACACTTGGTGGCGCTATAACACGAAAAAAACATGAAAATGGCTATAACGACCCGACCGCTAGTCCGATTGACTTGAAAATTGGTATGCAGTGTCTTGGTCCAAGGTACCATGTATGTCTATGAGGACATTGGCGTATCTCAAAAAACATGGCTGCTATTGGCCAATGAAGTTTGAGCACCTCTAAGACAAGGTTAACGGAGGCTGATCGGAATGAAACTCGGTGGGCATGTTTGACTCATGGACTTAGAGGTCTGTATAAATTTTGAAAGAAATCGGCCACTAGTTGGCGCTAACGAGTTTTTTGGCTCTGTAATCACGTGGTGTTGCACACATCAACCAAATATACACATCATATGATAGGGCTCCTCATACTGAACAACTTTTCCTCTAAAAGCATTGCTGTCAATCAAATCGTTCATTAAATATTTGCGATTATGTTTAAAACCTACTTTTGCGAACTAGTCTCTGGATTTTTGTCTGATCGGAAACAAACCAGTCTAGGACAATTCTCTGGACTCTCTAGATCAATAATTATCAAAAAAAAGTTGAACTTTTGCATTTGAATGCCTATAACAGGGTCATTTAGAAGAGGGGCGTAGCAAAATACACTCAAAAGCATATAAATCCTAAAGGAAAACTCAAAACTTCACGAAAATTATTATGTATATGTAACATAACATGCTGAAAAAGCATGCAAAGTTTCATGGAGATCGGACCATAGGTGGCGCTATAACTGTTAAAAAGCTTTGAAAACCATGTATTCCTATGGTGAAATGCCTGTATTGGCTGTAAATGGTATTCTCCATCTCTGTAATCAGGTGGGGTTAAAAACATCCACATAATATGCATAAATTATGATAGATCTCCTCATACTGAACAACTTTGCCTCAAGAACCAATACTGTCAATCAAATCGTTATTTAAACATTCACAATTATGTTAATAACCTACTTTTGCAAACTAGTCATAGATTTTTCAACCTGATCAGAACCAACCCAGGGCAGTACAATTCTCTGGACTCTTTAGAGCAATAATTATTTTTTAAAAAAGTTAAACTTTTGCATCTGAATGGCTATAACTGGGTTATTTCAAGATGTGGCCTTGACCAAGTGTCCCTAAATGCCTATATCTATTCAATGAATGCTCAGATATTCTTAAAAAAAAGTCAGAATATGTGTACTATGCCTCTAAACAAGCATGAAAATTTTCAGACAGATAGGACCATATTTGCCTCTATAACAGTTAAAAAGCTGAAAATTATGAAAATAATGGTATATTAAGCCAATAAGTGGTCGTTTGCTGCCCCCCGCTGTTCATTTTATTGTACTACACTCTAATATTGATATACAAGTCATTTTCAGCTTTAAATAAATCACTATTTTAACATTTGCTATCACATTTAGTTAAAATTAATCTATTAAGTATTACTATTAACAATTGTCACATTGAGAAATGTGAATCTTGAAGGAGACTTGCAGGAAACATTTTGTTTACTGCAACATCATAAAGTTCAAATGTCTGTAACTACAACAAAATGTGTGTGTGTAGTCCTATGTTTCTGAATACATTTTTAAAAATCTGATTAATAGTTACAAAGAGCTATGTGAAATGATTATAGACCATAGCATTAAAAAAGTGTGTGTGTGTGTCTGGCCTTGACCAAGTGTCCCCAAATGCCTATATCTATTCAATGAATGCTCAGATATTCTTAAAAACAAGTCAGAACATGTGTAATATGCCTCCAAACAAGCATGACAATTTTCAGACAGATAGGACAATATTTGCCTCTATAACAGTTAGAAAGGTGAAAATGACAGAGTTCATATGAAAATAATGACCAATATGTGGTCTTTTGCTGACCCCCGCTGTTCATTTTATTGTACTACACTCTAATATTGATCTATGGTTATAGATACCTGGTTAATCATAGTAAATAATACTAGAACGTGGTGCATTTCACAAAAAAATGTGACATGCTCATAGACCATTAAAAGATATTTTCACAATAACATATCTCAAAAATATTGTGTGTGTGTGTGTGTGTGTGTGTGTGTGTGTGTGTGTAACCATGCATAATGGAACAACTGGTTTGAAGCCTGTTTCAGAGCCTATTTTACTAAAAGGGCTATAACTCAGGAACGAAATGAGATATCTTCACCAAACTTGGTACACTTGTGTATGGGATGAGTCTTTGGTCAAGGTAAAAAGAATTGTGAGGATTGAACACTTGGTGGGGCTATAACATAAAAAAACATGAAAAGGGCTATAACCACCCGACTGCCAGTCTGATTGACTTGAAAGTTGGTATGCAGTGTCTTGGTCCAAGGTACCACGCATGTCTATAAAGGAAATTGGCGTAGCTCAAAAAACATGGCCGCCATTGGCCAATGAAATGTGAGCACTTATTAGACAAGGTTAACAGAGGCCGATCGGAACAAAAGTTGGCGAGCATGTTTGACTCAGGGTCCTAGAGGTCTGTAATAATTTTTTAAGAATTTGGCCACTAGTAGGCGCCAATTAGTTTTATGGCTCTGTAATCACGTGATGTTTCACATATTCTCACAATATTGATATAATTTGATAGATCTCCTCATACTGAACAACTTTGTCTCTAGAAGCATTGCTGTCAATCAAATCGTTCATTAAATATTTGTGATTATGTTAAAAACCTACTTTTGCAAATAAGTCCCTGTTTTTTTGCCCGATCGGAACCAAACCAGTCTAGGACAATTCTCTGGACTCTCTAGATCAATAATTATCAAAAAAAGTTTAACTTTTGCATTTGGATGGCTATAACAGGGTCATTTCGAAAAGAGGCGTGGCAAAAAACCCTCAAAAGCCTATAAATTCTAAGGGAAAGCTCAAAACTTCACGAAAATTGGTGGCCATGTGTGAGATTAGATCCTTAACAAGAATTAAACGTTTTATAGAGATCGGACCATAGGTGGCGCTATAACTGTTAAAAACCTTTTAAAACCATGTTTCCTATGGTGAATTGCCTGTAAATTGAATTTTCCATCTATTATTTCAGCGTTTAAAATCTTGCTAAATAAAACTTAATGTCTTTTGATGCTTGTGTGCTTAAAGGCCTTAAAGGCTTGAACCCCGCTAAATGCTGCTTGCAGCTTTAATTATTATTATTATTATTATTATTATTATTCTGCCATAAAACGCATCGTGCAGCCCAAACCGTAAGTGCTGGAGCTTTGAAACTTTGTCAGATGGTAGTACAAAAATCGAGGAGAGGTTATCAAATTATGAGCCAGATTGGCCTATAGGTGGCGCTATAGCAATCAATTGCGCGGAACTGCTCATAACTCCTAAACCGTATGTCGTAGACTCAAGTGTCTTATATCATTGGAAAGCTGAATACCTGACGTAAAAAATGTATATCTCCGATTTCATTTCCGGTATGCAAATTTTTCCGCCATTTTGAATTTTGTCTAAAAACTACTTTTGCGAACTAGTCCCTGGATTTTAGCCCGATCGGAACCAAACCAGTGCAGAAAAGTTCTCTGGAGTCTGAATATCAATAATTATTGAAAAAAAGTTGCAATTTCTATTCACGGTCGCTAAGGGGCGGAAAACGAACGTTGTGGGAGGAGCCTATTTTACTAAAATGGCTATAACTCAAGAACAAAATGAGATATCTTTACCAAACTTTGTACACATGTGTATGGGCTGAGTCTTGGGTCACGATAAAATAATCGCGACGATTGAACACTTGGTGGCGCTATAACACAAAAAAAACATGAAAATGGCTATAACCACCCGACCGCTAGTCCGATTGACTTGAAAATTGGTATGCAGTGTCTTGGTCCAAGGTGCCATGTATGTATATGAGGACATTGGCGTATCTCAAAAAACATGGCTGCTATTGGCCAATGAAATTTGAGCACCTCTAAGACAAGGTTAACGGAGGCCGATCGGAATGAAACTCGGTGGGCATGTTTGACTCATGGACTTAGAGGTCTGTAAGAATTTTGAAAGAAATCGGCCACTAGTTGGCGCTAACGAGTTTTTTGGCTCTGTAATCACGTGGTGTTGCACACATCAACCAAATATACACATCATATGATAGGGCTCCTCATACTGAACAACTTTTCCTCTAGAAGCATTGCTGTCAATCAAATCGTTCATTCAATATTTGCGATTATGTTTAAAACCTACTTTTGCGAACTAGTCCCTGGATTTTTGCCTGATTGGAACCAAACCAGTCTAGAACAATTCTCTGGACTCTCTAGATCAATAATTATTGAAAAAAAGTTGAACTTTTGCCTTTGGATGGCTATAACAGGGTCATTTAGAAGAGGGGCGTGGCAAAATACACTCAAAAGCCTATAAATCCTAAAAGAAAACTCAAAACTTCACGAAAATTGTTATGTATATGTAACATAACATGCTGAAAAAGCATGCAAAGTTTCATGGAGATCGGCCCATAGGTGGCGCTCTAACTGTTAAAAAGCTTTGAAAACCATGTATTCCCTATGGTGAATTGGCTGTAAATGGTATTTTCCATCTCTGTAATCAGGTGGGGTAAAAAACATCCACATAATATGCAGAAATTATGATAGATCTCCTCATACTGAACAACTTTGCCTCAAGAACCAATACTGTCAATCAAATTGTTATTTATTTATTCACAATTATGTTAAAAACTTATTACCTAAAATTGCCACCATTGCCACCAGATGGCAGCAGAAGACCACTCATTGGTTCATTCTGCTTACTAAGCATATTTAAACTTTATAAAATCATTATAATAAATGTTGCAAATGACATTTTGTCAATGTTTATCAATTAATTTGTTCATTTGATGAATGTTTTTACAATAATTATTAAATTACAATTAAAATAATGCCTGAAAATATGTTTTAAAGGGGAAAACCTGGAATAAGCTATTTGTTACCCATCATTTATTTCAAATATCTATATCTCCAACAAAATGTGCATGTGAGTTAAGTACGTTTGAAGACATTAACTTGGAAAATGTGCCCATTAAATGAAAAACAGACATTTAAAATGAAAATGAGCCAATGAGTGGTTCTCTGCTGCCACCTGCTGGGCTTAAATGGTCATTTTGTCATACTATTTACTTATCATGTTCTATAATTCCTATTTAGATATTATAAAGTCACTATTACAATATTTACAATTACATTTTGTCAAATTAATTTATTTCAAATAAATTATGGCGTATTACCTAAAATTGCCACCAGATGGCAGCAGAAGACCACTCATTGGCTTATCCTCTAAACTAATATTGTTCAATCATATTTAAACTGTGATCGTGCAGACCAAAGCATAAATGCTAGAGACTTGAAACTTTATCAGATGGTAGTACAAAAATCGAGGCTAATGTTGTCAGAGTATGAACCCGATTGGCCAATAGGTGGCGCTACAGCAATCAAAAGCGCGAAATGGCTCATAACTCCTAAACCCTATGTCGTAGACTCAAGTGTCTTATATCATTGGAAAGGTGAGTCCATGGCGAACAAAACGTATATCTCCGATTTCATTTCCGCCATGATAGATTTTCCGCCATTTTGCATTTTGTCAAAAAACTACTTTTGCAAACTAGTCCTAGGTTTTTAGCCGGATCGGAACCAAACCAGTGTCAACATGTTCTCTGGAGTCATGTTATCAATAATTATCAAAAAAACGTCGAAATTTATATTCACGGTTGTTAAGGAGCGTAAAAATAATTGTTCAGGGGGGAGCTTATTTACTAAAAGGGATATAACTCAGGAACAAAATGAGATATCTTCACCAAACTTGGTACACATGTGTATAGGCTGAGTCTTTGGTCACGATAAAAAAATCTCGACGATTTATCACTTGGTGGCACAATAACGTGAAAAAACATCAAAATGGCTTTAACCACCTGACCGCTAGTCCGATTGACTTGAAAATTGGTATGCAGTGTCTTGGTCCAAGGTACCAAGTATGTCTATGAGGACATTGGCGTATCTTAAAAAACATGGCTGCCACAGCCAATTAAATTTGAGCACCTATTAGACAAGTCTCATGGCCCTAAAGGTCTGTAAGAATTTTGAAATAAATCGGCCACTAGTTGGCGCTAATGAGTTTTATGGCTCTGTAATCACGTGGTGTTGCACACATCCACGAAATATACATATCATTTGATATATTCTAAGGGAAAACTCAAAACTTCACGAAAATTGGTGGGCATATGTGACATTAGATCCTTAACAAGCTTGCAAAGTTTTATAGAGCTCGGACCATAGGTGGCGCTATAACTGTTAAAAACCTTTTAAAACCATATGTTTCCTATGGTAAATTGCCTATATTGCCTGAAAATTGACTTTTCCATCTATTATTTCAGTGTTTAAAATCTTGCTAAATAAAACTTAATGTCTTTTGATGCTTGTGTGCTTAAAGGCCTTAAAGGCTTGAACCCCGCTAAATGCTGCTTGCAGCTTTAATTATATTCTTAAATTTGATCTATAAATAAGACACTGTAGGGCTGTTGCCAATCAAATTAAATCATTAACACTGAAAAATGTTATGAGATTGTTTTAAATATTTTTGAACATACAATTAAGAATATTTTTGAATATACAATTAAGAAATGTTGGAAAGAAAACACTAAACTAAACCACCAGTAGGTGGCAGAATGTAAATGTTTTTTGTTTTTGCGGGAATATCTAAATCTTACCCGGATACAGCAATGCTATTTTCTGATTGGCTGTTCGGTAGCTGTATTTTCTATTTGATTGGCTGGTGCGTGGCAGGGACTTCTGAACTCTATGTGGAACTCACTTGATTCCTGTCTAATAGCAGCGCAATTTGGTGGGCATTATCCTGGAAATTTCTCTGCGTGAGAAATACAAGGTGTGGCGTGTGAGCAGGTTGAAATGCGTGTGTGAGACTTGAGGGCCCTGCGATATATCCTACTGCAGATGATGTTGGCCTGTTATTGATGCTTTGTACAGCAGGCGCCGATGGCCAAAACAAAGTGCGCAATTCAGTTTCTGATTCTGACTGCAGTTGAGCAGAAGGCGACACATTCGATTCAACTGAATTAGCAATTGATAATAATTGCTTCAGTTGTAGCACGATCCCTCTCCATGAGTGCAAAGTTGCAAATGCGGTAAATAGGCAGGTTACAAATGACTTCCTTTTACACTGAAATGACTTCCTTTTACACCGCAATGCCTTCCTTTTACACTGAAATGCCTTCCGTTTGCACTGAAAAGTTCACGCACATCTACATATGAAATCACTCGCATATACATATATACACAACTAAAGCATGCATCCACGTTTTATTCTGTATGTGTGCGCGAGTGTTTTATGGATGTGTATGCGCGCATCGATTTTATATGTATGTGCGAGTGTTTATAGGTGTATATGCATGGAAGTTTATATGTATGTGCGAGTGTGTATAGGTGTGTCTGCGTGCAGTGAGTGTATATGTATGTGCGAGTGTTTATAGGTGTATATGCATGGAAGTTTATATGTATATGCGAGTATTTATAGGTCTATGCGTGCCTCAAGTTTATATGTATATGCAAGTTATTCACGAGTGTGAATGCATTCATTACTAACATAATATGTATTGGTGTGGATTTCATATTAGTGTGCACGTGTATTTCATATATGTATTTTGAACATCCAATAGTATACATGTATATGCGAGTAATTTATAGGTGTATATGCACGCGTGTTATGTATGTATTGATAAGCGAAGTTTGATTTAAATCCTACGTGGCGCCTCATATAAAAGTATTGCTGGTTAGCACTGAGAGGCTTCGTCAGCCGTTGGTTCAGAAAGCCCTGTTAACCCTTTAAGACCTAAGGGTATTTTTACAATTAATTTTCCGCCTGGTGTTATTTACTAAAAAAGCTTGTAAAACATCAACCCTGTTGTGCACAGACAATTGACACAAAGCTGCACTGTCAGTATATTTGTGTTGCATTGATGTCACCTGAATGTAAAATAAGTTATGGGACCATAAAGACAAATGAAAACATAAAACGGAAATTGAATCACTCAAATATTTATTGAAAACACACACAAATAAATAAAAGCTAAGCATATTTCCTCTGGAAAACAGTTTGTTCAAGTCTTTGGAGTCCTGGAACTCAGGAATAAACATGATAACTTATACAGAACCAAAACTATTTACATTTTTCCAAAAAAAGTCCAGGCGCTTTTGGCCTCTTTGGATTTTGGATATTTACTGGTGCCAAGCCTCAAAACAGTTCCTATCAGGAACTTCTCCTCAAACTTTTTCCTCAAACTTTCTCCACAAAACTACTAAAAACTGCAGCGCCTCTCTCTCTCTCTCCTCACTACTAGCCGTGCGTCTCTCTCTCTTCACAATAACAAAGCTGTGGTTCATGCGTAATGACGCA
Source organism: Gobio gobio (assembly GCF_949357685.1). Lineage (NCBI taxonomy): Eukaryota > Metazoa > Chordata > Actinopteri > Cypriniformes > Gobionidae > Gobio > Gobio gobio. The sequence continues at coordinate 26,434,356 of NC_137109.1, read as the reverse complement.
CACCAACGTGGATGACGGATCAGCCTGTCACTGGTCAAACCCTCATCCAAAATGGCAGCTAGCATCGCGCTAGCGGTAAAAATGACGGAAAATTTATAAATTATGAACATCAAGTGGATATATCTTGGATGTAAGCGTTTTGATTTATTGCTGAACAACTCCAAAAAGATGCACATGTTCCAGGCTGGATAGAAAACCTTCTGTAAAGGCTACAAAGACACCAAAGACACCCCCGTGATGGCTAGCTCGTTAGCTTTCTGCTGGAAAAAACGGTAAGAAAATCGATAAAAGTTTCATGAAATAATATAGATATTTATCGGAGGTGCCGTGTGACGTCGTGGGCGATGCCGTCGGGCTCTGAGGGTTAAAATGATTTTGCTCGGTTTTTAAACGAATTAAGTTATAGTCTCCCTTTATTCCCTTGTCAGTGTTAATTATGTTAATGTTAATGTCAATAACAATAAGACAGCTGTGTTTAGAAGGAGACTAAGTGTGATTTTATTATTTCAGTGAAGCGCGCGCGCGCTGTTTATTAACGGTAACTAATTGTACAATAACGTTAAGGCCCTTTCACACCGGACGCGTAACGAAAAAGCGAAGCGGAAAAAGCGAATATTTCGTGTGCGAATAGTTCGTGTCAAAAGCATTCACACCAGCCGCGACGCGAGTTTGCGACGTTTCAGAACTCCAACATTCCAAAACATTTGCGCCGACAGCTGAGAAACACGGACACGTAATCATTTAGTGGAGACAAGCTTTTAATTTTCTTTAAAAGACAGAGAAGAAGGTTTTGGGTGCACCCAGTCTTAAAGAAAAGAGAGTCTGAAGGGGAGTATGCTAATCTTCTAACGTTACAGGAGCTAAAACTTTATCATGGCCGGTTCCGCACTTACTTTCAAATGTCTGTGGGACAATTTGAGGAGCTCCTCCAGACAGAGACGGTATCAGCGCATCTGACGAGACACACACGCACACACACGCACACACACACACACACACACACACACACACACACACACACACACACACACACACACACTAAAGGAACGGCTCGATCCGGAGCTGTTGTGTTTCCAGTTGAGTCACAATGTAAACATTTAAGTGCCACAGTCGTACTGACGGAAACACATTCACTTTCCATAGTCGCGGACGCAATTAGATTAAAAAAAAAAAAATTTAATTTATTGATTATAATATCGAAGCGTATAGTGGGCAAACACAGCTGCATCTGTACAGCTGTAAACACAACTACAGCTGTAATCTCGTGAGAAATGCCATACCTGGCAAAGGTTAATGTTGATTGAATGGCTAGTGACATCAACTGGACATTTCGTCACCTTTGTTTCCTTGTATGTGATTGGTTTAAGCCTTTTCTGTCGCTGCGAATGTTAAAAAAAATCGACATCGAAACGAAAAAAATAAACATCGTTTTTTCGCCGCAGCACATTCGCGTTCGGTGTGAAAGCTCTCATTACACGAACAGATGATCAAAAAATAAAACCATCGCGCGAATTATTCGAAAGGACCGAAAGGACCTTTAGGCGCCGATTAAAAAATAAAAGCGAACCCGTTGGAAGACGGAGGGATACTTTGTGAAACCATGAAACATTATCTACAGATCAAGCATAATAGTAACATTGAATCATCTTGGAGAGAGTTTCGTCGTGTTGACTGTCGTAACCGAATGCGCCACGCAGTTTGAATAGAGGATGACTGACAGATGCAGTGGAGGGAAGCATTGACGCAAACTTGAATTTATTTATTATATTGTGCACAAAGCATTAATGATGCAACCTCCAGTTCGTGATGACTAATTTGTTGTGTAATTTGGATATATGCACCTGAAGTAAACAATGTTTTGTATTTAAGATGCTGCATGAAATGACAATGAGGTTTGGAACAGACTTGGCAAAGAACATGGAAACCTCTCTAAATGAAATGGCCCCAAACATCATCAGGAGTGCAAAAGAAGGAAGTAAAAAAAAATCTATATGCCAATCTCTTTGGACCAGCAGAGGAAATCACAGAAGGTAACTTCACCAGGGTTTTTCCTGCATAACTTTTATGTCCGGCACACCCCGGGTACCCCTAGAGCAGTGGTTCTCAAACCTGTCCTGGGGACCCCCAACCAGTGCACATTTTGCATGTCTCCCTCATCTAACACACCTGATTTAAATCATCAGCTCATTAGTAGATACTGCAAGACTTGGGACGTTTCTCAATATGCGTACTTGTCTGTACTTGTGTTCTCGTGGACTTGTGAAACGTCATCAGTGGCTGCACCTATAAATTGTTGACCTATAAGTGTTAGTATTAAATTAATAGTTTACCCAAAAATGTAAATTCTGTCATCATTTACTTACCTCTCGTCATTTCAAATCTGTATGACTGTCATTGTCAGAACACAAAATAAGATATTTTGAAGGATGGTAAACGAACAACGGCGGTGCCCATTGACCTACATTGGTTTTGTGTCCATACAAATCAAGTGAATGGGTACCAGCGTTTTTCAGTTTCCAAGATTCAAAATATCTTTTTTTTTATATATGCTGTAGAAAGAATGCCATTTATGTTTGAAATGACGAGAGTGAGTGAATGATGACAGAATTTTCATTTTTTGGGTAAACTATTCCTTTAATTGAATTCAGTGCCTGATGTACACTAACTTGTATCTGTTTGTAGGTCTTGTTAGGAATGCTGCACTCATTTTATTGCCAGCACTTTTCAAAGAAAACGCCAGCTTCCTCTACTGTGTAGATAGTGTAAGTATAGAGTCTTCTGTAGTTTCATTAACATTTGAGGGACTTGACTTAATAAAGGAACTGTTCATTTAAATATAAAAAAATATTACTGTTTACTCACCCTTACACCAAAGTTTTAAACAATTTTCAATAAAACTTATAATTTACTCAATCTCTTTCTTAGTAACAAGCTTTGTAATGTCATTGAATAGCACCCCAACTTTTGAAACTCCCAAAAAGTGCTCTCCAGGGGTTAAAATTCGTCCCTGGACAAACCCTGTGGATGTTTTTTGCTGGAGTAAATAAATGAATAACTAAGCACAATCACACATCGGCACATCAGCTTCACATAAATAGTTTTGAGTCTTGTTGGTTCTTGCATGTCGCGTGCCTATTTGTCATATTTTATGTTGTGTCACGATTCAGTCACAAGAACGAATGAACCAGTGGGATTCAAAGTAATCAAAGTGGCATTACAAAGCTTGGAATGATTATAATTAAATATAACTCAGATTGTGTTGAACTGAAAAAAGCAAGTCATAAATGTCTAGGTTGCCTTGTTGGTGAGTAAATTATGGGGTAATTTTAAGTCTGTTTCTATTAATTGGTGAAAAGCACTTATTGTTTGTAATTTTTGTTTTACAGGAACCCAAAGGTCCTGCACCAACTGTAGTGCTTAACGGCTCTCCTGATCCCCTCAAGGCTGAAAGTGTCAGCATTATAATGGACAACGTGAACATTATAAGAGAGGCAGACATTGACATGACACAGGCTGTGGAATGCCTGTTTGTAGCCTATTTTCTTTTCAATGTTCAGCTTGCCATTAAGAACACAAAGATTTTCATTCAAAAATACATGCTTAAACTAAGATCTCGTCATGACACAAGAATACCAATACCTGTACTAAAAATGTACAGTCAACTTGTGTAAATAATACTATTTAATAAATGTGTTATTTTTGTTAGGATTGTGATTAGTTTTCTCAGTTCAGAGACATTTAAAAGAATGGTATATATGTACATAGGGTATATAAGCAAGCTGGTATATATTAAAAATTTAAAATGCGTGAATGTTTATTAAATTGAAAAAGAGTAAAATTTTCAATTACAATTTTAAAAAAGTACAATTGCAGTTAATATTAAATGGTTGTATGTAATTAAACATTTCAAGTTTAGCTGTCTAACACAGATACAGAGATGCAATTTTAAATGTTTATGTATGTTTTTTAAAAAGTGAAAATGCTTGGTCTAATACAGAATATACAGATTTTAAATGTTTATGTATGTTTTTTAAAAAGTGAAAATGCTTGGTCTAATACAGAATATACAGATTTTAAATGTTTATGTATGTTTTTTAAAAAGTGAAAATGCTTGGTCTAATACAGAATATACAGATTTTAAATGTTTATATATGTTTTTAAAAAGTGAAAATGCTTGGTCTAATACAGAATATACAGATTTTAAATGTTTATGTATGTTTTTTAAAAAGTGAAAATGCTTGGTCTAATACAGATTTGAAATGATAATATTTATTCTATTTTTTTAAATAATACATTTAATGAATTTTAACTTTTTGTACTGTCTGGATTGGTTATATTATTAAATACCGGTGATAACTTAATAATAAAGAACCATCTAACTTGGATTCAAAGAACCATTTGGGGTTCTTTTTAATGAACCGTCTAAGGTTACGTATGTAACCTCTGTTCCCTGAGAACAGGGAACGAGCGCTGCGTCTAGCTGACGCTATGGGGAACGCCCTCGGCGTGACTGGTGTCTGAAGCTACTATCGAATCACGGCAAAGTCTTTGACCGACGTCAGCCCATGACGTCATCATCGTGCGACCCGGAAGTATAAAAGGGCGCCGTGCCAACACATACACATCTTCTCGTCTGAAGGGACTGTATGGCAGAAAGGCCCTGAAGCATGGCAACGCGATGCAGGGAACAGAGGTTACATACGTAACCTTAGACGTTCCCTTTCGAAAGGGAACTCTCGCTGCGTCTAGCTGACGCTATGGGGAACGATATACCAACGCCGCCATGCTGAGGGGAGTGTCTGCCTCTTGGCAGTGACAACTGTCAACACAAGTAATTCCACTGAAAAACCTGAGCGACTCCCCCTCAGGTCACACTGGGCTGACAGTGACAGCACTCCCTATGGTCATAGCCCAAGCTATGCAACTAAACGGAACCCTAGCGCACTGCACGGGGTTCCATCTAGACAGCTCGAAGGCCCGGGACCACTACTTCCAAAGAAGGGGTCCCTTTAAGGGAATGTGGCTAGGGGACCCGAAGGAACCCCAGCCAGTCACTACTCGGGAAACCAGTTCTCCCGAGTGCCACCAGGGAGGCCTGACCTGGTGCCCTAAGTGTTATGGACACTTCGGTTTAGCCAACCCTGTCTGTTCAAAAACAGAGCCTCTGGATGGTGCCCAGGGGGCATCCAAACTAAGGGACTGAAACAAATGGCAGTCCTACTTAGCCCGGAACTCAGAGACGGGTTATCCAAGAGAGCAATACTCAGCGTAGCGCTTTAGAACCCTTGCTAGCGAGGGGAATCTGCCTGCTCAAATCAAGGATCTACCAGGTGCTTGTGTTTCAAAGCAGTAGGGAGGCCGAAATGGCCTAAGGACTGATCTAACAGGGAGGCCTCATGAGAGGCCTACGACCGTCTGACCAGGCTCAGGCGGCTGAGTGCTCATAGACGACCCTTATTGAGGGGAGCAGCTGAACCTGCCTGGCGGGTAACCTCCAGCTGTAGGCCCAACTACCACAAGTTCTCCACAGAGAACTGGTAATCAAGAAGTGCCTAGCTCAGGAACTTCACCTTCAAGGAGGCCCTGTGGGCCTACTACTTGATAGCGGGTTTTCCAGGGAGGCCTATAGAGGCCTACTACCTAACAGCAAGCCATGCTGGCAACCCGAGCATCCTGGCCCGGGACTCCATCCTCAGGGAGGCCTAGTGAGGCCTACTACCTGACAGCAATACCGCCAATTTCCAGAGCGTTCAAGCTCACTTCCAGGGAGGCCTAGTGAGGCCTACTACCTGCCTTTAGCGGAGCATAGTCCCTTGCTGAGGTTACTCTTATTTTCTCAAGGAGGCCTAATGGAGGCCTACTACTTGACAGTCAAGCTACGCAGGCTATTCGAGCACCTGATTAAGGAACTCGCCCTCAAGGGAGGCCTATTAAGGCCTACTACCTGATAACCAGCCTTTAGGGAGGCCTGGAGAGGCCTGCTACCTGTTTGTAATTCGTGCTAACTGCATCAAATGACTGGATCCCAGGAACGCCTTAGGGAGGCCTGATGGGGCCTACTACCTCGTTCGAGTGACCACAACCTGGGAGCTCACCCTCAGGGAGGCCTATTGAGGCCTACTAGTCGACAGTCAAGCCACGCAGGCTATCCGAGCATCCTGATTAAGGAACTCGCTCTCAAGGGAGGCCTATTGAGGCCTACTACCTTATAATCAGCCTTTAGGGAGGCCTGGAGAGGCCTGCTACCTGTTTGCAATTCGTGCTTAACTGTTTTAGATGACTGGATCCCAGGAATACCTTAGGGAGGCCTGATGGGGCCTACTACCTTAGAATTGAACAGCAGGCCTTCAGGGAGGCCTGATGAGGCCTACAACCTACCTCTGGGAGTGACCACAATCTGGGAGCTCACCCTCAGAAAGGCCTAGTAAGGTCTTAGAGTTAACAGCAGGCCTTCAGGGAGGCCTGATGAGGCCTACAACCTGCCTCTGGTAGTGATCACAACCTGAGAGCTCACCCTCAGGGAGGCCTAATAAGGCCTTACCACTAACAGCGGGCCTTCAGGGAGGCCTGATGAGGCCTACAACCTGATAGCCGCCAGGCTAGCTGTCCCGATGCGCACATCGGTACATACATCCAGTGAGGCCTGGTTGAGGCCTTCCAACTGAAAACACGCCTTGTTCAAGAGGCCTACAATTGACTGGGACAGACATAATGCAAATTGTGGGAAGTAGTAATATTAGACCCTACGGTTCGTCTTCATGGAGGCCTGCTGAGGCCTAACACATGATAGCTCCCCATTACGATGGGGACCCGTTCCAGGGAGGCTTGTAAAGCCTACAAGCTGTACGAGTTTTGCAGAGACGAGAAATAACTGCCAGACAAACAAACTGACTGCTACTTAAACCAACGACTCTCATTGAGAGGAGGCCTCCGATCTAAGTGGTACAAATTACCAAAGGTGGCGGTGCCTCAGCAACGCGCCTCCTTCATCCACATCCCAACTGACGCCTCAGCGTTCAGTCGTAACAGAGAAAACTAATCCAACCTGCAGTGGCTTAGGGAACCGAAGACACATAGTAACCCTAAGCGGTAGCAAACACTCCATTCTATCAGAAAGTGTGCTACCGCCTAGTAATCCGCAAACATTTCAAAGAAAAGAGCGGCGGCCTAAACACAACTCTCAATATGAGAGGAGGCCCATCTTCTGATAACCATGCGCGGTGGCCTAACTGGCGCCATCTTGACCAACCAAGGAAAGCCAACACACGCTCCCTACACAGCCCAGAGTCTGGTGCTGTGCTAAGCCTAACTAAGCAGTGGAAAGACAGTTCTCTCTGATGAATACCCAACTCTATACAGGAAACCTGGGGTCTGTAAGAAATACATATTTTTAGTGTAATACACAAAAATGACCACTCTCACCTAAGGCATGTTGAGCGAAGACTCATAGTGCAGTTCTCACCACCATGTTCTACCGCCCTTGAATGCCTGAAAGGGGCGTTCTCACTGAGCAAGTCCGGGCGGGCCATCAGAACATAGTTCAACTCATCATGGGCCCGCCTCAGGCCTGATGTAAGAAGCGCCTGGGTAAAAATCATAAAAAGATATTAAAAAGGAAAAAGGAGAGGGCTATGATGTAACCGCCCTCAAGGGAAGTGATCCATCACCAACGCCTTCGTTGAGAACGTTTGTCCTGAATCACCTCCCTCAGATCCTTTTTCCCGCGGGAATCCCGTCTCCTCTGTGCCTTGCTCCTCCATGGAGGAGGGGCACGAGAGGAGACGCTAGCCCTCTGGTCCTGTCTACGGTCCTCAGACCGTGAAGGACCAGGTCCCGCCTGCCTGGGTGGGGGCGCAGATCTCAGCGGTATGCATGTCTTGAATGCCGCTGAGCGCGCCTTCGCCTCCCTGAACTTTCCAACCACCGCCTCCACGGAGGTGCCGAAAAGTTCAGTAGGCGAAACTGGCGAATCGAGGAGAAAACCCTTTTCTTTCTCCCCGATATCAGCCAGGCTCAACCACAGATGCCTCTCCGTAACCACCATAGCCGCCATAGAGTGGCCGATAGCAGAAGCAGTCTGCTTGGTGGCCCGGAGAGAAAGATCTGTGGTGCGGCGCAGCTCAGCCACCGCCTCAGGGGACAGCCCGGCCCCCTGGTCGAGATCCTCCAGCAGGTCCGCCTGGTACGCCTGCAACACCGCCATCGTGTGCAGGGTCGCACCAGCCTGACCTGCTGCCGCGTATGCCCTGCCATTCAACCGCGAGGTAGTTTTCAGCGGTTTGGATGGCAGAGATGGAGCTCTCAGCGTCGACACCTGCCCAGAGACGAGATAGTTCGCAAACGTCTCGTCTATGGGAGGCATCGACACATACCCGTGCTTACCCACTCCCTCGACATCAGCGAAGCTTGCCCGCTGATGTCGGTGAATGCGGGCAGAGAACGGGTTCTTCCATGCCGCCTGGACCTCAGTATGCAGGTCCGGGAGGAATGGAAGGCTCATCTGAGGTGCTGGTGCATGACCGGGGAGAAATCGATCGTCGAGCCGTCCACGAGCGACTTCTCCCCCAGCGCGCCGCCAGGGCAGCCTCAGCCTGTCCGTGGCGCGCCCCATAGCATCCAGCAGCTCGGCGTACGCGGGACAGGGTGGCTGAGGGGGTCCAGGCTGGTCCTGGTCGCTATCACCATCCTCCTCAGCCATCTCCTGCCCGTCCCGAAGAGCACCCGCTGCAGATCTCGGCGGAGAATGGTCGCTCTCCACGTCGACCTGCAGATCGCTCTCGTCAGCCGTTAGATCGTCCGAGAGTACCACACCTCTCTCCAGACGATCAGCGAGCTCCATCTGGGAGCCCCACGACGTGCGCCGCCGCTCCGCCTCAGCGCGAGCGGGACTCACATCGGCAGCCCCAGATGTTGTGCCCTCTTCCCTCGAGAAGAGGGCCAGACGAGAACGGAGCGTTCTCACGGGGAACTGCTCACAGTTTGCACAGGCAGCTCCCTCGAGAACTGCCTGTGCATGCTCTTCGCCCAGGCAATAAACGCACAGAGAATGTGTGTCTCCCGGTGCCAGAAACCTCTCACACGGGTCGGCACACTTCCTAAAGCTCTGCTTCTTCTCTGTGCGTTTCATCTTTTTCCTTAAAGTAATTAGCTTACCAGATCCGTAGATACCGCTTCAAACAAACAGTCCCTGAAGACGAAAAAGATGTGTATGTGTTGGCACGGCGCCCTTTTATACTTCCGGGTCGCACGATGATGACGTCATGGGCTGACGTCGGTCAAAGACTTTGCCGTGATTCGATAGTAGCTTCAGACACCAGTCACGCCGAGGGCGTTCCCCATAGCGTCAGCTAGACGCAGCGAGAGTTCCCTTTCGAAAGGGAACCTTTAATATGGTTCTATATAGAACCATTTTGGGGTTCCATATATGAAGCAGGTGATAGAACCATTTCTGGTTCTAAATAGAACCATTTCTTTTAAGAGTGTGGTTACAAACTGTATATTCTCTCCCCTTACACTAACCCTACCCATAAACCTATCAATCACACAAAACTTTCTACATTTTTACTTTACAGTAAAACAAAAAAAAGTCCCCGCAAGGACAAGGAATTAGGATACTGCCATCTTTATATGGACATTTTGTCCCCATAAAGTAGAGTTTACCAGGCCACACACGCGCACGCACTTTGAACATAGTAGTCATAATCTAATATAAATCGCTTATAATGTAAAAATAATTAATTACATACACTCTAAAAAAAAAAAAAGGTTCTATATGGCACCAAAAATAGTTCTTGGCTCGTAATCATAGGGGAACCTTTTTTAGTACTATATAGCACCATTTTTGGTGCTTCAGTGGTTCTTCAGCGGTTCTTCAGAGGTTCTTCAGCGGTTCTTCAGAGGTTCTTCACCGGTTCTTTGACTAAGGTGCTATAGCACCTCTGAAGAACCACTGAAGCACCAAAATTGGTGCTATATAGCACTAAAAAAGGTTCCCTTATGATTACGAGACTTTTTTTTTAGAGTGTATGGTTATCCATATCGGAAATTGCAAACAAAGTAGAAACTATGTATATCAACATCTAAAAGAAATCTATAGGTGAACCAAATGATTAATTGATTAACCATTAAGATCAGTTGGATTAAATAATAGACAAATGTATTAAACTGAATGAGAAGAGATGCAAATCAAAAGTTTTATAGTAAGAGCTTTGTGAAAGGCAGTTACTGTGAATGAAACATTTATATAGATGAAACAGTTATTTTTTGTGGTGAAAAAGATACTTTGTAGTTTTGTGTATTGTACTAACACAATTGAAAATATGCTGAAATGTTTGAAAAAAGTGCACTTTTGATGATCTGTTGTGATATTAGTACCATGAGTTTTGAAAATGCACACTTTGCTTGTGAAAATAGTACCAAAGCGAATAAAAAAAAACTGTAATTAGCATTTCTGTTGTAATTTTCGTTTCATTTTGTTTGTTTAACACTGCAGATCGATCAAACGGGTGTTCGTGTAGGCTGTTAATTGTAAGACTTGCTTTGTGAAGTCTTCATGTTATTTATGAGCGGCAGTATTGCCATTTCTTTTACACAACGGTCTACAGTTTCACACACTTTCACGTGTTTCTTCCATCTGCCGACGGTGTCGCCATTTCTCATTTCACCCGTTTTTGTGCGTACGCCTGGGTCAGAGCTTGCATGAAGGACCGCACATTTTCCCGCCAAGTTTACTTTTTATAAATACCAATTAATTTGTAGAGAGCGGCGTACGCAACGTTTATAAATGAGGCCCCTGATCTGTGCAATTGTCATAAAGTTATGAGCAAAAAACGCCACGTGAAATCTACATTTGCTTTCAGTTTATGTTGCAAACTCAATTTGTGCAGACTCATTAGAGGGTGAAAATAATACAACAGAAGCATGTTGGAGGCATGATCTGAACGTGTAAAGTCTCTGACTTTGTATGCAAAAATAATTATTGTGCTAACTACCTGGTTTCAGTTACTATTGGCTCTCAAAGCGAGACATGCATATTACTTACAAAAATACATTTTTGATATATTTACAGTAGAAAATTTACAAAATATATTCATGGAACATGATTTTTACTTAATATCCTAAATAATTTTGGCATAAAATAAAAATGTATAATTTTGACTCATACGATGTTTTGTTGGCTATATATACCCATGCGACTTGCTTTTGTGGTCCAGGGTCACATATGAGCAATTTCACACAAGTAGCCGTGCGATATCTCTCTATTTCAGCACAGCTGTCATACGGTCATAGGCACGAGGCTGCAGGCAATCACAGTCATGCTGATATAGAGCCATATTGCATGGCTACGAGTGTGATATTGCGTTTATACAATAGTTCAACAGCACAAGTGTGTAGGGGAGAGCGGGGCACAACCTACATCTGCCATCACAACTGCCATCACTTTCCGTAGGTGAGGTAAAAATTCTGGCCGGGTCATATACATAGATTCCTCATTAGTGCCTGCGTGGATCATGGCGTGGATCGCTCAAATGAGGAATCTACGTATATATATCTATGACCCGGCCAGAATTTTGACCTCACACACGGGAAGTGAAGGCAGTCTGCAGAGCTGAAGCGTTCGTCTGATATGAGGTGATATATTTGCATAAATACCGCTTGGTTTCTCTCAGGCGTGAGCAAATGACAGCTTAAAATGTTACCTGACATAATCAAAAAAATACCCAAGACAAAATAAAATATTTTGTCAATAAAATACAACTATTAACTTTTTAAAATAAAATAATGGCATTTTTTGATAATTAAAAATATACTAATTTTTGAGTTTGACAACAAACACATCGCTAAATACAACTAAACAGCATATTTAAAAACATAATAATAACGAATAATTTTTGAACGTTAACTCTCAGTCATTATTCACCCTTTTTTCATGGTTTCTCAAAAAAATTCATAAAAGTATAGAATATAATAGCGTAGTTCTAATAGGGGCTCATTGTAACGCAGTGTTACAATGCACCCCATCTGCAAAACTGGGATTTAACCCGCTGCTCGTGTCTTCTGCTGGTTAGATCAGCATTAAAGAACAATCTCAACTGTTCAATAACATATATAAGATTATATTAATATCAGATATATCTTATTTTAAATAAACACAAAAAATAGAAATGAAAAATTAACTTAGGTAAGAAATAAACTTTCGCTATGGTTAAATAAACAATGTTAAAAATAATGTTGATATGGCAACTAATGATGTTTCAGTAACAAAGTTCGGGAGGAGCACGTTCAAATGATCTATCTAATCATCATGTCATTCCAACCAGCTGTCAGCAATCAGTAATCAACATGTCTACCCAATCAGCATAAGTGGAGGATCATATAAATACCCAGTCAACTCACCAATGTTTCTCGACAAGTTTTGCAGCATCCCTCCACCACCCCATCTTCCTCACACTCACCTGGTTACTTCCTAAACCAGACATACGGGGGGAGTACTCTGGGTTCGGGCCAAATACCGAGCTCGGAGCCCTCTCCTCGGACAGCACGCCAAATACGCATACCATTCTTTCTATCTGACTTATTTGTAAGTGTGAACTCGTGAAGTAAATACACTGAGTTTCGTCATTCTGGCGCGTGTGGAAAGTGTTAAACCATGCGTGTTACATCTAACCCCGCGTTAGGTTGTGCCCCGCGCTCCCCTTAATATAAAAGAAACAACAAAGGAGTGTCTTTAAAAACCTATTTTGTGCGGAACAACTTCCTTCCGCCACAGATTTAAATCTCAAGTTGACAGCTTGACACAGAGTAACCCAAGCCTCTGTTACTAATTCTAAAACGTCACTTTAGAACTAGTAACGAAGGAACGTTGAATCGCTTCATTGAAGCCTATTGTATTATGTAGAGAAGAGTATGATGAGAGAAAGATCGACTGAGCGAGTGCTTTTCCTGCATCTAGCTGATATTCAAGTCAATCTTATATTCATAATCACAAAATCAGTTTGAATGTCAACTGAGGAAAGAGATATCTTTCAGCTAAGGGGATTTCCCATGACAGTGTATTTGTTACATCTTATAAGGTGTGTCTAATAATGTTTAGTTATAGTACAGGATTTCAGTTAAATAATAAAAAAAAGTTAAAATAAAAATTAAAGAAACTTAACTTTGCCCGTAGCCAATCAATTTGTTCTGGAACAAGTAATAGATTAATAAGACCAAAGAATTCCCATTTGGTACCCTGGAGTTCACATCTTTGAGGTCTAAATAACATTCTCGCCTAAAAACTAACATAAATTATGGTGAATTGCTCATCCGCCATGACTCGCTGTGAGAAATGTTGCAAGCGGGGTGATACAAATGGTGAAATGGTTCCCATGGTGATACTGGTTGTATGGCTGGAAAAGGCTCAGATTCGGGAACCAGAACAAAAAAACAGGCATATGTATCTATGTATCTATCTATGTATATTATGTATGTCTACTACAGTATCTAAGCCACACTAAAGTTTCATGCCGAGTATGACAGTGAATCTGCTGCAATTATTTTGCAGAGAATCTTAGTTAGAGAGATAGAGACAATCAAAACTTCAAAAAATACTGACCCTTGATTGTTTTGTAATATTAAGCCAAATTTCCACATCTTAGCATTCGAAAGAGAAAATCGTAAAAATCACAAAATAATGAAATCTCACATTGGCAAGTTGTTGATATCTTTGAAATAATTGTGATGGAAACAAAATATTGTTTATTGCTTTATCCAAGCCACTTTGGGCAGAACTGATTAAAATATATTCAGGTGTACTTTTTTACAGCTGTAAAAAAAGTTTTATTATTGGTGTCTGTTGGTGTATCTTATTGTAACTAGAACAAAGGGCATGAGAAGAAGTTGGAGAAAGAGGTTGGTTTCTTTTCTTTTCTGATTGAACAATCCTTTTAATGTGATCACACTCATCTAACGTCTGACATTTTTGGCACCACAAAAGTATACATGACTTCATTCCTGTTGTATCTTGTTGTCATGGACAGACCATGTACAGATAAAGAACATGTTGGGGAAGTAGAGATGGCGCTGCTCGACTGAACACATCTCCTCCAGCAGCGCTGTGTAAGCTAACTGAGATCATGTGATTCACACATTCCACTACAACTCCATCCAGCGCTTTTGCCCGGCGGAGTCATAACACAGTCTGGTACCACGAGATGGTGAATATTCCAGCAAGAAAGTGCAGAGATTGCTCGGCCAGACCACGAAGCAGGCCTTGTCACCTTGTGCAGGGTGCAGAAAGCAGAATTGGGAGGGTAAAAATGAGAAGTGACAGGATATTGATTTGCTTATCGCCACACTGCAGACACACAGGAGTGGAGGGTGAGTGGGAGGTTGGTTATCAGTCGTCCACGTCTGATAGAAAGAGAGAAAGTGAGAGAGAGTGAGAGGAGAGAAAGAAAGATTTCTCAACTGATTGGTTTGCCTCATTTTGGACTCGACTTTCTCAGTGTGTGTAGTGCTGACAGGCGTGCACTTTTACAGTAAATGAAAGTAAGCTTTCTGATGTGATAGGATTATGCGCTTATATAGAGCAGATTGAAAATAAAAGAATGCTATCGCTTCTTTTGTGGATTTGGCAGAATTGCCTGCAATTAGGTGGTTTGGACAAAAAAGTGGATGGCTTTCAAGAATATACTTATGGACCTGCTGAAAAAGGTACAAAAGAAGAATATAATTTCACCAACGAAAGAGGCCAAGTGCAGTCCATCTAGGTCAGATACACTTCATTCAGCCAAACCTAATCTGCATGCTTTAAAACTCCTTTAGCCTATCTCTACTCGGATCAAACAGAAACTTGGCATAACAATGAGGCCAAGAAAAGAGACCCTGCTATCGCTCTAGGTATTTTCTGTAATCAACACGAAATGAGAAAAAAAAGTATTATATCAATATTTAGCCTGCCCATTTACTGCTGCACAGCATCGAGCTGTTTTGCATGTGCTGTTCATGAATTCAGCCAAAACAAGCCCTATGTCGAGGAAACAAGGAACGCAATATTACCTCCACAGGTGCTGCGTTGATGAGAATGAGGTAGATTACGTATGATGGCCTGCTTAAAATGCAGCGCTATGTCAAGAGGTACAGCATGTGAATGGTGTACAACAGGAACTCATTTCCCCCTCTTTTCCACATGGAGTCCCTGGGCTCCTCACGTTCATTTTCACGTTTGATAACAAATAGGGGTTCAAAGCCCAGATGGGAAAAGACACCATTAATGAAATCTCTCCTGCATGAGACTGGGATCGCCTCTGAAGGTGCTTGCGGTCAGGTCATGATAGATCTCGGCATTGGTATGCTACAGAAGTTGCTGGCTCTTCCCAGCACTTGTCAAAATAAAGTTGGATTTTTGTGAAACGAAAAGGAGCCCTTGTCCGTAAAGTGAGGTGATTAACTGACAGAGGTTGCCTTTTTCATTAGGATCATTATGATGAAAGTGCATTCATGAATGAATCTTACAAATCCCATCGTTTTCTAGGGAGAAATGGACAAGTCAGCTATATGTGAACATATATAAAAATGATTATACTCAGAAGTGAAGCAGGCCTTGAGGCATCTTTCATTTCTGACTGAACAATCCTAATCAGAAAGTGTATTTACCTGGTTCTGCAAGGATAATTTCCTTCTGCCTCCAGTAGTACATACATTGAAATTACACTTCGTTGTTGAACTAAAAAGAAATGGCCTGAAATCAAAGCTAAAAAGAAATTCGGACCCACTTTATATTAGGCGACATTAACTACTATGTACTAACATTTAAAATAATAATTTGATACAATGCACTTATTGTGTACACAGATGTTTTACATTATGCTTACATTTCAACAAATTACCTGCATTTAATTACATCTGTAATTAATTTATGTAGTTACATTTGTAATTACACTGCTGACCCTTCCCTTACAACTAACCCTACCCTTAAACTTACCAATACCACTACACCTGTCCCTAACTCAACCTGATCTCACAGAATTCCGTGAAATGAACACGGGTCCCTTAACTCAAAATCCGTTGCAGTTCAATCGATTTCGGAATCACAGAAAATTCCGTGATGGGTCCACGGAAGTGATGCCTATGTAAGTCAATGACAGTATACAGACGCGTTGGACATGGTTATCATCATGAAACTATGATTTTTGCCATTATGACATGGAGTGTGATTCTCGATTTAATCAGCCAGCATAATTTTATTTACAATTATTTTTTTATTTTGATTTACAGTATTCAGACACGTTTTGAACACGTAACCCAATCCCTTCCCTAAACCTACCCATTTGTGTATTATAAAAAACAGGATATAACAGGCAGATACGACTGCAGGCACAATTTATTCCAAAAGTACAAATATTCCAAGTGTTCCGAGGCCAAACGATTAATTTGTGTGAAGAAAATCCCCAAAAGCGATCAGCAGCATCGAGTCCATCCGCCAAAGATCAAAAATACATTTCAAATTTGCCGCCGGGAGAAATGTTACGTCAGCTTTCACAGCATTGGCTGTCGTATGTCTTGTGACCAATTGCATCATTACATCGGCTTTGATTGTAAAATGCCATTGGCTCTCGTGTGTCTCGTGACAGAGTGCGTCACGTTAAAGAGTAGTGTGTATTATTTGAATGAGATATGAATGAGTGTGTTCATGGAGCGGCGGGATCATCATTTTAGCGATTAAAACATTAAGATCAACTCTGTTCTTTACATGACATCGTGTGACTTCAGAAGACTTGGAATGCAACATGAGTTAATACTTTTATACTGTTTTTGGTCAGTTTTTGCAATAAATACCTGTGACTGTACTTGTATTTGCCTGTTGTGTGTTTTATATTGTTGAGAGTGGGTAGGTTTAGGGTAGGAGTGGAGTTAGTTGCTCCAAAATATAAAAGTAGCCTATATTCATAAAATCATGTCTGCTTTTTACTGTCATTGACTTGCATAGGAATCACTTCCGTGGACCCATCACGGAATTTTCGGCGATTCCGTGAAACTGCCACGGATTTTGAGTTAAGGGACCCGTGTTCATTTCACGGAATTCTGTGAGATCAGGTTGCCCTAACTTTACCCGTATCCCACCTCAATATCGGCAAAAGTGTTATGCAATACAATGTGAACACAATATGTACACTGTAATTATTTTTGATGTAAGTATATAGTAGTCAAGGCCACCTAGTATAAAGTGGGACCAGAAATTCTGTTTTTAAAAATTAAAGGAAAAATTATGCCCCTGTCTGTAGAGGTTGTAACCACACATCATTGACTCTAAAGAGTCTTTCCTCTTTGACAGCCATTTAAAATAAGTTGTGTATAATGATGACTAATTTCATCTCATTCACACTGCAGTTTAATGTGGTACAAATCTGTTTTTTCCCCCTGTGACATGAGTTGAAACTAAACGCTGGATCTGGCCCACTTTCATACTGTTTAAATGTGGAACCAATGTCACTTCAGTGTGAAGTGTTCATGTGCTTTATACGTCATTCTAACCTGAAATTGCACTTCATTACCATAGCATAGCAGAGGTTCCCACAATAAGTCCATAGAATGCCTATCCTATAATTTAGCAACCTTATTATTAATTTATGTATAATTTCACGCCGGCCTTCACTGAACATCAGTTTGCAACAATAGCTTTCATTTGTTTTGAGATATAATCAAATCTTGGCCACATTCAGTTGTGGAGTGAACAAAACCTTATTAAATCAAAAATATTGTATTGCAGTATGCACTGCCTTCTTTTTAGATCTTTAAACAAAAAATACCTCCTTTTTTCCCCATTTCTGCCGCCTTTTTTACATCATGCCCAGGAAGGTCTCTATAAGGGTTTGGAAAGTTCTTGTGGTGCCTTGAGTAACATTTACGGTCATTGCCTCTGAAACCGGTTATTACCGGTTATTATGTGGTCAAATATAACATTTCAAATCACATACTGCCAACTGCCATTAAAATGAACAGTAATGTAACATATAGACGTATTCATGTATTGCAGACCTCCATAGACATACCACACAGAGTGTATGTGATATTAAAAACATTCCATCCAACTCAAGTATTTAAAAAGATAATAAAGACAAATTCCCAAACCGCATATTTCCTCTCTCTAAATCCTCTTCAAACATAACATAAATGCTCTTCATCTCATGTGGGCCCTTAACCTTGGAGACTATGCGAGTACCTGTCATCACTGAAGAGTGCTCCAAATTTAGTTCACTATGAACACCAAGTACTTCACATTACGGATCAGCAGCATTCATTAATTTAAATATGTATATGCATACCGTATGTACACAAGGCGATCATCGACGGATCTTAAGCCTTTCGTGTCAATTATAGAAAATCATTTGCAAGGCCTCTGAACTACAGCTGCAAAGTTTGTGTTCTTACAAGGTTAATCTTCAGTATCTTTGTCATTGAGACAATAGAGTTGTCAGCCTATTTAAAAAAAGCCTAAATTGATCCCTTAACAATTCTGTTAATAGAAAGATCTCTGGGACACAAGGGAGAGATAGAGGGAAAAAGGAGGGCTGATTAAATCGTCTTCATTTACTTAACTTGCAGCTAATAATACAATTAGAACATCTCCAGGCAAGAGTATTGTAGGGTTAAAATGGGTGCTGCGGAAAATGAGTCCCTCAGATTAATGGGAGGAAATGAAGACACCCACACATGAATGCTGTCCATTCCACCAATTCATCACTTCCATCCTCATTGAAGCCACTCAGTTATTACAGAGGAAGTCTTTATCACCACGCTACTTATTTCATTTCACCCTTCACAAGGGGCATTTGCTCACCGATGTGGACCTCTTCGGATCTGACTAAAAAGTCATTTGAACCGTCCCGTGCCCCCCTTCTGCCGCCCATCCCCATTACCATAAACCCACTCAGTCATGATAACCATTAATGCAGCGTCTTATTAAAAACCTATCAATACACACGCTGCCATTGCGCTAATGGGCAAGAATTCCTCTCCGTTAGGACCGGACTTGCGTTTCCTCTCCGGGCTAATGAGAGCCATCCCTCAGCATCTCTTTGAGCTAAATCACCTTTATTTGTATCTGCCTACTCGTACCACTGGTAATTTATAGAAGTGTGCACAATGGGAGATGCATTAGAGCTGGCCTGGAGGGGGGGCATGCTTACAGGGTGATTCAGTTCGGCACTGGACTCGTGGTGAGCTGTTAATTGTTCTTCGTCGGAGCTCTGGTGATAAAAGAGAAGGAGTCACTGATGCGACAGCTGATGAGGTTTTATTTCACTCGAGTTTATTTCCAAAGCCACGTCAAAGGGAGGATGCCCCTCCAAGAAGTTTGCCCTCTAACTCAAGGGAGGAATTGAATATTGCTCTATCCGTCTGAGCATTTTACAGCTTTTGCTCGCCAGCCGTGAGAAATGTGGGGGTGTATTTACACTGGCGTTTACAGTGCGAGACAGAAGCGAGGCTCATCCTCCATAAACTTTGCCAGGAGTCAGCGAGGCTAAATGGCGAAGTTTAAAAGATGTTCGGGATATAAACATATGTCTGTAGATGAAAGCAACATTAGGGTGCCTAGGGACACGTCAGATATGCAGCTAAATTGCATATTCTGCCTTAAATGTTGGCTTATTGATTGAGTTCAATGTGTTGTTTAGGAGAAAGGTTTATATTCGTTGTTGTCACGGACACGCAGGTTTTAAATTGTATTTCGTCTCAGTCACTCTTGCAACATTTTCCACAAATAACTACAACTTGTCATCCTGATTATTGAGATTTTACAAAACAACAACAAAGGTCTTACTTGTCCATGTAAGTGGTTACAGTGATAGCAAATAAGTGGAGCTCTCACTTAAACTGTCAACAATAGGCAACTAAATAGCACTGCAATCTGAAAAAGAGCCTGACAACAGTCTGCAGCCAAAAGGAGCTATGAACAAACAAGACGTGTTGCACTTCAACTACTCAGCTTGATTGCCGCCCGAGTGTCGGACCCTGTAGATAGTGATGTATAGATCCTGGTGAATCCATGTACAACGTCCCCTGAGATCCTTATAATGGCCATCGCAAAACAAGGCAATAATGTCTCATGCAATCATAATCATGTTCCACCTTGGGACCGCTACGAGCCGGCGGTGAGGAAAGGCTCCTGCCAAGCATGAAAACTATATAAATACACATTGAGGACTTGTAGGGAAGGTGTAGATTTGGATCGTTGCCAGTCACATATCCAAGGCAACAAAAATCATTGGCATGCTGAGTCAGGTGCCAACACACATACATTATACATCTGCTCTGTCTGTGCCGGGGCTATGCACGCTGCATTTTAGATTATGTTTGCTCTCAAACGCTTGTGGAATGCATGAAAAAAAAAAAAAAAAAAAAATCAAATGCCCTTAGGTCTAAGCAAATGCTTGTGAGGAAAATACTTTAAATAGATGCTCATTTGACATCTTAACAAAAGGAAGGATTTGGGACGGTTAGTCCTAAAGCTAAGAGACAGTGTAGATGGAGGGGGTGGTGGGTGTATACACTTGGGGGCAGTATTGCAGCACAGAGGCTTTAAACTATAAATTCTGAATAAGAGATAGGTGGGCCATCCGTTGGGGCTAAATTAGCCCTCTATCAGTCGGGACACATTGGGTTAGCAATCAACAGATGCAGAAAAAAACAGGTTAAGTTGACATTGTTGGGAAGATTAGGGGGACGCACTTTCCAATAAATAAATAAATAAAAATCTCTAGTTTGTCCACTCCATTGTACTCTTCTTACACAAAATGCATTTTATTTTCCTAAATGTGCAGGGAAGAGGAATTACACAGACGTGTATGTGTGTGTGTGTATTGACTGCCAGTCAACAGTTTGGAAACATTACTATTTTTAAGTCTCTTATGCTCATCAAGCCTACATTTATTTAATAAAAAATACAGAAAAATATTGTGAAATATTATTACTATTTAAAGTAATGGTTTTCTATTTAAATATACTTTAAAATAAAATGTATTTCTGTGATGCAAAGCTGAATTTTCATCAGCCATTACTCCAGTCTTCAGTGTCACATGATCATTCAGAAATCTTTCTAATATGCTGATTTGATACTCCGTTATTATTAATTTTGGAAAATTTAATATTTTAATATTTTTTGGAACCTGTGATTCATTGATGAAATAACAGAATTGATACAAAATAGAAATCTTTGCTAACAATATAAATCTTTGCTATCAATTTGTATCAATTTAACATCCTTGCTGGATAAAAGTATTAATTTATTTTTTAAAAAAGAGAAAAAAAATACTGACCACAAACGTTTGAACGGTAGTGTATATTGTAACAAAAGATTTCTGTTTTAGAATAGTCTTGGATAGTCTGACCGTTACTGTGTATACATGATTTTAATTGTTTATACATATGAATTGCTAATTAAAATTACTTCAAATCTCTACAGTGTCGTGCACATACAGCGAAACATATTCTTTTAAACCTGAGAGCTGCCATATAGATTACTAGCAGCAGACATCACAATTCCCATAGTTCAGAATATTTTATGCCGACACATGCAGTCGTCACTCCCTAGGCACATTTGTTGGGGATTTTATTGCTAATGTATGTAAGGCGGTTAATGCTCACAGATGAGAAAATTCCTGGGTGATGGGCTGTAAAATCCCAAATAGTATAAAACAAGCCCCAAATGAATATTTTGGGAATGCAAACCCACTAGGCAGATCACAATGTCTCCTCTGAGCCTCACTACCCCCCCATAAATGTCACACAAATCATCTAATATATTGCCAGAGTAAACACATGCTGCATATTAAGATACCTGCTCAAATTTACTGGACATCAGTAGCAAATTAACTTTCATATTATCATTGTCATTTACCAGTGTTGTGTCTATAAATCGCCTCACTTCATTTGCATCATTGGGCAGGAGTGTCATGCCCATTCAAATCGAGGAAAAGCGCCCCCTCATATCTCCTGGTGGTTTTAGACTGCAATCATTTGTACCTTGGAAAATTAAGACAAACAATTACTGCAGGTAACAAAAATAAATAGATAAGGCATTTATGTTTCAAATGAAGCTGGTCAGTTCAATCAAACTAAAACCGTCTGCATATAATTTGCACTAGGGCTGGACCGAATACCATTTTTACCACTTCGGAGGGAGAGGGCTGAACATATTCTTCTCTAAAGGCCGTAATCTCGAGAAGTGGCACGCCTCATGCGGGCAGGGCTTATATGCTCCGAGAACGGACACTGCACTAGTGACGCAAAAGACACAGGTCTGTTACCAGTAACAAGCTCCTATGTTTTGCAGTATATTCATTTAGATTGATAATAACGGGTAATAGGCTTGCTGCGATGTTCAGGCATAACACCGGTTACATCACTTGCCCACCACGGCACCGCCCCCACCGTCGTTTTGATATTTTATAGTAGTAAAAATCATTTAGGTTATTTAGAGAACAAATTAACTACAATTAAAAAATGAACGTGCAGCATGAGCCAAACGAGAGTCACAGCACAAATGCAACAGGAGTCCGATCTCACTCATCATGAGAATGAGGAGCTGAATAACAAGATGATCGTGGAAGATTTGGTTTCAAAGCAAAATGTAAAAGTGCCTATTTAAGTGAGTTTGTCATTGTACTGTTTTGTTGTTGTGCTTTTCATTAAGAATAATAGGCTAATGAACCCACCATTCAAATATATTTATTAAGTATTACGAGATTCATATTCAACTGTCGGCTAGGCTATAAAGAGTATTGTATTTCGGCAGATTTTATAGTGTAAACATATTCAAGCGCGAATGAGAACCGTTTAGAGGGGGATGCCAGGTGTGCGGAAGGAATATTTTTAAAACAATGAAAAAGGAGGATGATTAGTATGCAGCAACATCGGGAAACTATGTATATTTGTGCAGTGGGCGCATGTCAAAATGTTAAATTTGATCAGAAGCTTGTGATATATAAACGCGCATAACACCCGAGCACTTTATTTAGTGCTCATGTAAACACTACATTCGGATTCATCAATCGGAATTAATTCTTTCAGATTGAAGCAAAAAGTGTCCATGTAAATGTGAGTTAGTGAGTGAGTGAGTCAGTGAGTGAGTGAGTGTCAGTGAGTGATTGAGTGAGTCAGTGAGTCAGTGAGGGAATGAGTCAGTGAGGGAATGAGTCAGTGAGTGAGTCAGTGAGTGAGTGAGTCAGTGAGTGAGTCAGTGAGTGAGTGAGTGAGTGAGTGAGTCAGTGAGTCAGTGAGTCAGTGAGTGAGTGAGTGAGTGAGTCAGTGAGTGAGTCAGTGAGTGAGTCAGTGAGTGAGTCAGTGAGAGAGTCAGTCAGTGAGTCAGTAAGTGAGTGAGTGTTAGTGAGTGAGTGAGTGGGTGAGTCAGTGATTGAGTGAGTGAGTCAGTGAGGGAATGAGTCAGTGAGTGAGTGAGTCAGTGAGTGAGTGAGTCAGTGAGTGAGTCAGTGAGTGAGTCAGTGAGTCAGTGAGTGAGTGAGTGATTGAGTGAGTCAGTGAGTCAGTGAGTTAGTGAGTGAGTCAGTGAGTGAGTGAGTGAGTCATTGAGTGAGTGAGTCATTGAGTGAGTGAGTGAGTCAGTGAGTGGAGGTTATGAAACATTGTCATGCCTTTACTGGAGGTCGTGATGTGACATTGTTTTGAGCCCATAGCTCTGCTTAGTGCCTTCCACATCAGCCTCGGAATGACTAAATCCTCTCGTCAGGGTCTCTAACCCTCTGTGTCCCTGCTAGTGGTGTGCATTCACACCCTTTGAAGTGGCCTCACTCTGACCTAGTCACTCGGCTTGTCTCCAGATTGATCTGTCTGCACCCCAAAGGTCTCAATGCTCTCTTTGTTGCTTGACTCACCAAGGTTGCACATCATGAGAGAATGACCCCTAACACCTCAAACCTCTTATATTATTTCTTGGAAAAGATTGCAACAGAAATTGTTAAAAATCACACTGAATAGCCCTATAATACAGGACTTATTTCTGAGACATGAGACAAAGCATGCCTTGTAAATTAAACTGAAATGAATCAGACATGACGACTAGAAGGATCTTAAACCAAATATCCATTAATAATCACATTAAAAACCAATAACAAAGAGCTATGTTTTATGGTATTTAATTAAAAGTTTACATTATAACTCATTAACACAATTTATCACTATTATATATATATATATATATATATATATATATATATATATATATATATATATATATATATATATATATATATATATATATATATATATATATATATATATATATATATATATATATATATATTATATCATGCAGCCTCAATTCTTTAACTAATTGAATAAAATGCTAGATTTGTCAGTATTTATGATATCTGACATATCCGGTGGTGTTCCTGAATGACAGAGAAGAAAAAAATAAGACACTGTAATTCTATACTTTTTGTAGCCTGTTTTGTCTGTGTCTTCAGAATCAGTGATACATGTGTGTAACGTACGATGCCAGGTAAAACCTACACACAGAGAATGTTTTAGTGCTGCTGTGTTGTCATAAACACATTTAGTAGATCTCGGGGGAGGGGCGGGGCTAGTCTTTCACCGGCTAATTGAAAGAGATAGACAAGCTTGTTTAATAGTACTAGGGGAGGGGAGGATGCTGACATTCCTTATATTAAATTGCAGTCCGGTGAGTGATTGAGGATTCTAATCCTGTCTAATGCACTCCTTGATACTTTCATGCTGAAATCTGTCGGCTTGAACACCGTCTCCCGCCCTGCACTTAATATCCTTTGAAAAGCTTTAAGGAATCAAGGGCAATAAATTATATCATGTGAATAAAATGCTCTATGATTTAGTGGGAGGAGTGTTGCATTTATTGCTCTCTTCTTCATTATTTCATTTTGTCACATAATTAGATTTAATTATTCAGTTCCATCTCTAATCTGCGCTCCTCATTTCCCCCCAAAATTAATAACGCGGATGCTTTTTCTTTCTTGCGCAATCCACATATCAGTTGTTATCTCTGAAGTGCTGGTTCTTATAGCCACAAGACCGATAAATGGTATGTTAAACATGAAAATAAGAAAGTGTAAAAGGGAAAGCTTGAATGCATGCACTTAATGTGCATTAACCAGAACCAACTTAAAAACAAAACACCATCTTTGATTAATTTGAGTATTAATATCGCAGACTATGACATAATGTGAAGATAATGATAATATGAACATGGAAATTAGACTAATTGTCTGAGACAGAGGTAATAAATAAATAAATAAATAAACAGACAAAATTCATGTAAGAACCGCTATACATTTCCTCTTGAATCGTTCAAAAGAACTATAACAGCCCAAGGGGACTCTATAACAAGCTGTTTCCCTTGAAGGTTACAATGGCCTTCAGCTCTGTAGCTCTGGGGATACCCTAATATATAAAAGATAATGAGAAATTCATATACCTATGGCATCAGTCACCAGATTCGGACCAATGCACCGGTGTCACCACTTAATTCTGGGGAGGTGCTATGTTTAAAACACTAATTTAAAATCCCCACTGGATACAGGGTAATTAGATCTTAATCAAGATATTTTGTTATCTATGGGAGGCGTAAGCAGGGATTCGTGAAAACGCTAGCTGTACTTGGGATTTAAGCGTAATTAAATGGCCCAATGTTGGCTGAGGGGTGTAACAGTTTCATAAGATATCAGGAAGCCTTTCTGCCTTTCGCTCGTGAACCCTCCATTCGGCCCATCTTTAGCTTAGCGTCTCTGAACTCCACTGTGCACCTTTCACCAAATCCCTTACTAATTGTTTCCGTCTCCAAGGTAGCGAGATGCGGCTTTGATGTTCAAAACCCTCCTTCCTTACAAAGGAGGCTGGCTGTGGGAGCAGAGGAGGAGGCAGATGGGCCGCGACAGGATGCGGCGAACCTGACGTCTCTCTTCCCCTTTCAAGTGCTCTGGTTCAATCAGTCCTCACCATACAAGCTGTTGTGGAGCACCTTTGAAATCAGAACGTCTGCACAATAGTCTTGACTGCTAATGACTTCTTGTAAAGTTCCAAAGCTGCTCTGATTACCCACCCAAACAAGCATCAATGAGTGTGCATATGCTTGCGTGCATGCTCACACGCAACTCGTCTCTCTGGCAACGCTCATAAAACCAACATGAGGATGCTGGTAAACAATTAATATGTTAATGCCGGGAGTCAATACCAGGCAATGGAGCAGGTGCGGGGTTGAGCGTAAAGTAGAGCTTTATAAAATGCGCCCTCCCTTCCAGTCCCCACTTCGCAGGTGACAGGAAAAGTCAGAGTGAATACATTCTATATCCTCAAGCTACTGACCCAATGAACAAGTCCACCAAATGAGCTTTTTACATAAAGAAACCTGCTCCTGTCTAGATACCAGTGCAGCAATTTGACTACTTCCCCATTATAATAGGTATGACCTGTTTTCCATAAGACTCACTGCAGCAACTCGACATATTTGATCTCTATGATTTGTGTGAAATGTGGTTCGGCTGCTGGAGCAGAACATTTTTGCCCAGTTAAATCAAATGGTAGAAGATTCTCAAGTGATTCATTAAAACTGGCCATCCAACTGGACCACAGCCATATCAAACTGAGACAGATACAGGCCCAGTAAATTTGGCACAATCTATGTCCCAGGATACCAAGAAGAGAGAGGAAACGTCCTTGTTTAAATGCTCTAAACAAACATTGTTTGATACATTTTTGGCTGACACCTGTGGCCCATTCTTTGTATGTCAGTTAAAACATCTGTGACAATACATACAGTACTCTCGAACAAAGCTGTGCATTTAAATTAGAATTATCTTCCATAGGGATGCACCGAATCTAGATGTTTGGGGTTCGGTCGATTACCGAATCCACTGGTTATGATTCGTCCGTTCCTCCTCCCTTCCTCAGTCCATTATCACAGGAAACACCTTAATGAAGTAAACAACTTCCACAGCAGTGTAGGGATGCTATTGACTGTTTAACCGTTAACCGAAAGTAACCGATTTGACCGATTAATACTATCAGTTAAATGGTTTAAATGTTTTTAAAAAAAAATTGTTTCGTTTTTTGCTGCATGGTTAAAGAAAAATATGCTGTATAGCGTTATTTGTTCACTCACGGAGCGCGTCGACATGTGTAACCACAAAGCAGACATATTTCGCAAAATGAAGCAATGGAAAAACTTACTGTGTGGGACCATTTCGACAGAAAAATACAGCAGTAGTACAAGCTCCTGACTGGTGGTAAGCAAATGAATGGCGCTTCCCGAGGCTGGCCACTCTAGTGAGGCGTTATCTCTGTATTCCCGGGGCATCAGTGCCATCTGAAGCCTTGTTTAAGGCTTTTCGTAGTGTGGTTTAGTCAAGAGTCGCCCTCTGTCGTTTCAAAGAACAACACAACGGGGAGCGCAGGAGGCACGCGCGCAATCAGAGGCTCGCGCTGCGGAGACAGAAGGATTGAGAGGTTGTTTTATGCCGCGGGTTTAACTGTCAACAGACTGCTCTCCAGACTAACCCACATCACTTAGAAATGTTACTTAAAAAAACAAACAAATATACATACAAGTTGTGGATTGAGGTAGGCCTGCTATCTTTATTTGACAAAAAAAACAACTTCAAAGCTTCAAACGGATTCAGTGTATTTTCGTGTTGTCATCTTAATTTGGTAATTATTTAAGTGAAAAATATTTAGTGTAGGCCTATTTATTTTATGTTTTTTATTTATATTTTATCTGATTTGTATGCTGCTGTTTGCACAGTAAAATCAACCCGTGAAAAAAGTGTATTTTTAACGGGTCACAAACACTCGTGAATCATAGTTTTATTTAATGCCAATTCAATGTTATAATCTTAGTAAACTGTTAATAATGAGCAGCGGTTGTCAGTTGGGAAAATTAACCGAAATGAGCATCCCAGTGTATTTTTAATTTAATTTAATTTAATTTTAACTAAGAATAGGCAACATTATGCCAGGATGACTGTCCTTCCTTTGCCGTACCTGAAGTTGCTGCATTTTGGCTGCTGTCTGTATTCCTTCATGCACAACTCGTATTCCTTTGGATGTTTCATATGCAAATAAATGTTTTAACAGTGGCTACTTTTAACAGTGGCATTGCAGATTGAATAGCTTGACTTGAATCGCCTTTCTTTTGACATAAAGTACTGCCACGTTTTCTGTTGATGAGTTCTATTTTCACTTTCTCACAGCCTACTGGATTCGAATGGTCCACCTAGTAAACACCTTCCCGTAGCCTAATCAACGGTGGCGTCATTGCGTTCGACCAGTGGTTGCGCATAGTGCAAACCTAGGGTTCGGTGGAAAAAAATTCTGAGGTTCGACAGAAACCGAACCCCGTCAAAAAGCCCAATATTCGGTCGAATCCGAACCCGAATCCTGGACTCGGTGCGTCCCTAATCTTCCATCTATTTTCAAATCACACATCCTTTGTTGGGTTGTGGGTAGGGCTGCAACTAACGTTTATTTCAACGCTATATCTCACAACTAATTCGTACATATTTTACCAGATGGCTGATTTGTATTCAAATTTGTATGACCTCACTCGTATGAATTTGTACGTTTTGTCTAAACCCCAGTGACGGGTAGGTTTGGGGCGGGTTTGAGGTAGGTCATTCATACGAATTTATACGAATTTGGCAACTCGTCAAATACGTACGATTTAGCAAAAACCACCTCGTAAAATATGTACGAATTGCCGTGAGATCGGGTTGTTTATTTTGATAATTGATTTTTTTTTCTCGCTTAATCGGATAAAAAAAAATCTAGAAATTATTATATATTAAAAATAAATTTTGATCCATCATTTTAAACAATGTAATTCCACATACTGCACAATGCTGTGCTCTTAAAAATGATAATAAACAAAAACAAAAGCAAAAAATTTGAATTTGGTATGAGCCAGGTTATGAAGAACACACATTCACTCGACTGAACATAGTAATTATATTACATTAATGGGCTATTCCAACAATAGTTAGTGCCTTTACTGTTACTGCTCTCATAAATATGAGTACTTGTGTTACATGTACATTTTTAAATCTACACAATATCTAACAAAAATAAGAACTTCTGTCTGTTTGACGCGCATGCACCCACCAGTTCATTCAAGTCAATATTTTGCAATTTTATTTCTATTTTTATTGGTTCTATCACTGACGGACAGGCATAATCTTCAGGAACATTGACATTTCTCTGTTCTTGCTCCACTTCATCTGCCAGTAAATGCCTCACTCTTAATAGCTTGCCGCCGCCATGTTTCCAACACCTGGCCCTGCCTTGATGCAGTGATTGACAGGGTGGGGCGGGGATGTGATCGGCTCTGAATTTTGCTACATTTATTTCGGGACATTTAACGAAAATGCAATCACAAGTGTCTTAACTAAGTGGAAATGCAATTAAGAAGAATAACCTTTAAATGATAATTTTACTAAAACTTTTGCTTGAACATGTTAAACATATCTAATAATTTCTGTATTACATTTTAATTTTGCAACTTAATAAAATGTGAAAAAAATGTTTAATGATATGTTAAAACTGGTGTGGAAATAGCACGTTTAAATTATATTATTGAAATTGAATAAGCAATTTGCTCCAAAAGTTGAATTTAAATACAGAAATACATTGCCATTTTACATATTGTATTGCCATTTTGCATATTACATTTCAAATTGAATATTGCTACCCATATGCTTCCATAGCAAACCGCCTGAAAGAGTCATACAGATGAAATTCAGATGCCTACTGTACCTCAGAAAATCACAAAGAAATGGCTAATCTATGTCACAGTAAATGCAAGCAAGTCTGAGATATCACTTCAGAGATCTGGAGGCAGCAGAGAGCAAATCAAACATGCAGATAGAAGGGCATAGTGTGGCACCTCAAATTGAGTGCCTTGAAAGTAGACTAATGCGTCAGGCTGCCTTGAAAGGGGAAGAGTGCAGTTCTTTCCATTCCTGAGCTTCAAGGACTCCCCTAAATTGGTTGGCGGGGCAAAAAAAAGCAGATATATGTGTGAGAGAGGGAGAGAGATGGGGAAAGAGAGAGAAAAGAGAGAGAGAGAGAGAGAGAGTTACCTGCTGTACTCAGCTCATGAGAGGTTCAAAATTCCAGTCTTAAGCTGATAACAGTGCTAGCTGAAAGTGCTAGTCAAAAGGTGGAAAGTCTCCCTTGTCGGGTGGCTGGAGAACTGTACAAGGAGATCTGGGCCACAGGAAAGCCAGCAGCCGTTTCCATCAAAGCCATCTCACATCTGAGTGGCCATCTTCCTCCTGCGCATGGTCCAATAATTCCGGTATTCAAGCATCTCCACCTCTACAACAGAGAAGTACTCTCGGCACTTCAGACATGGTGGTAGGAAAGGTAAAAGATCCTCCATATCTTGCCGATATCTCAACAGTTTCGCAAGAGGCTAGTGATACTGATACTTGTAAAAAATAAAGCCAAGCAATTTTGAACATTTGACAAGCAATTATCTGGCTTTTGTTATCAAGATTGCTTTTAGAATAAGCCAAAACATGTTTAAATTGATTTTTTTTTTTTTTTTGGAAAGAAAAGAAAAAAAAAAGATTAAGAACATGAACAAATAAATTGCATCTGTTTATTTACCAACTACAGTAAGCAAACAATTATTTGATCAAGTGCAATGCAGGCTCAACAATACATTTGTGAATAATTGTGCAGAAAATGCCATCATCCCATTAAAAGTTCAGTTAAAATACAGAAACTACCTGCTGAGAGCAATTACTTGACTTTCTTGTTGCCCTGACAACTAAATAGAGACAACAATTAAGAAAGCTAATTTGTTGAATGTAGTCTTAATTAAAGGGGTCATATGATACAATTTCTTGTTTTTCCTTTCTCTTTACTGTGTTATGTAGCTGTTTGTGCATGCATAAGATCTGCAGAGTTACAAAGCTCAAAGTCACAAACACACACTTCGTTCAAACACACACCCACAAATCTACGTCAGTATGTGGGGGCAGTTTCATAACACCGCCCAAATGTATACGCAAAGAAAGGTGGCGTAATTTTTAGTCGCCGAAGTATTGTTGTCGCCAGCGCCATGTTGTGGAGACGCTGTGTTTGGCTACTTTGTTTGGCCTTCCAAAAGAGGGGACAATTAGAAAATAGTGGCTAAGCTGTAGTTACAACACTGTTCCAGAACAGTACAACCCAAATCTCCGACTGTGTGCTGCGCATTTTTCGGAGGAATATTTCTAGCACCTGGGAGAGAAAAGACCATTTCTACTTCTTTGTCGTTTCTATGATAACAATTGCAAACTTACCAATCTGATACTTTCTAGTGCAGTCGCGCTGGCAACATTGATCGAACAGCTTGGTCATCTGCATCATCCGGATCAGATTCGGGCTTGAATTGCTAAGGTAGCACCGACATTATCATCTGTCAATATTGCTTTGCTTTGGGAGCTGATGTTCCAAATATGGTAAGAAGCGTGACATTTCAGTCAGACACTTATTCAGGCCAATGGATCGCCGGCCAATCAGAGCACACCACGCTTTTCAGAACAATGAGCTTTGTAAAAATCGACGCATTTCAGAAAGGAGGGGCTTAGAGAGCAACAATAATGTACAGTATGTGTAAAATAAAAACTTTTTTTAACCTAAAACCACAAACACATTGCATTAAACCAAATACACAAAATAATGCTCTTTTTAGAACCATCATGTAGACACTTTCTGACCAATTCAGTTTACGTACAATTTTTCCATTAGTGGAAGAAAGTCAGTACTAGAGATCAACATTGACATCTTAAAGTGCCTCTATTATGCTATTTTAAAGGTTCTTAATTTTGTTTTGGGGGTCTCGTACAACAGGTTTACATGAATCAAAGGTCAAAAAACAGTTTAGTTTTCTCATAATATACATTGCACATCACTTTATTTTTTAATGATTCTCAAACGACTTGACGGATGAATAAGTCTTTCTAAATCCCTCCTTTCCATGAGCCTACTCTGCTCTGATTGGCCAGACAGCCCAGTCTGTTTTTATTTGGTCTACCGCATATACAGCTCGTGTTTCGGAAGCTAAACGGTCATTACCATAACCGAACTGCAGCTCCATCCTGAGGTCCCCCCCCCCTCCACGGCCCGCTCCTGAGGGCAG
The DNA here is from genome assembly GCF_949357685.1 of Gobio gobio. Lineage (NCBI taxonomy): Eukaryota > Metazoa > Chordata > Actinopteri > Cypriniformes > Gobionidae > Gobio > Gobio gobio. The sequence goes on along the minus strand of NC_137109.1, from coordinate 26,402,204 downwards.
AGGACCCTGACGACATGGTGGTTGACCTCTGCCTGGAGGTGCTGGAGGATGCATGGAAGGTCTTGAGCAGGTTGGGGTCAAGGATGTCGTTTCTGGGTACCCATGAGCGTTCCTCGGGGCCGTAACCCTCCCAATCCACCTGGAACTCGAGGAGGCCACCACGCCGCTGGGAGTCCAAGATGTCCTGGACCTGGTATGCTGCGCCGTCCTCCACGACTGCCGGGACATCAGAAGGCTCTCCAGACCACGGGAACAGGGGAGGTTGGTAGCCGAGTACCAATGGATAGTTGACGCAGGGAATTTTGTGCATACTCGGCCCACCTGACAGAAGGTACGGAGGAAGCTGCCGATCTCCTGGATCTTCATCTCCGTCTGCCCGTTCGACTGTGGGTGGTATCCCAATGAGAGGCTTACGGTCACACCTAGGAGCTGATGGAAAGCTTTCCAGACTCTAGAGATTAACTGGGGACCTCGATCTGAGACGATGTCTTCAGGAATGGCGAAATATCGGAAGACGTGGTTAAACATGAGTTCTGCGGTTTCCATGGCGGTGGGCAACCCTCTCAAGGGGATCAGACGGCAGGACTTTGAGAATCGATCAACCACTACCAGGACGGGTAATTGGCCAGAGTCTTCAATGCAGTGTTCCCAGTTCCGGCTGACCTAGTTAATGCAGCCTAACAATCATTTAATTGATTTGAATAATATAAATTAAAAATGTTTTCTGTGTATGCCATAGTAAAGAGATGTGTTTTTAGCATAGATTTAAACTGTGTGTCTGCTTCTCGAACAATGCTAGGAAGACTGTTCCAAAGTTTAGGTGCCAAATAGGAAAAGGAGCCACCGCCTGCAGTTGATTTTGATATTCTTGGTATTATCAACTGGCCAGAATTTTGAGACCGCAATAGACGTGATGGAGTATAATATGTTAAGAGCTCGCTCAAGTACTGGGGATTCAAACCATTTAGTGCTTTGTAAGTAATAAGCAAGATTTTAAAATGTATACGATGTTTAATAGGAGCCAGTGCAGTGTTGACAGAACTGGGCTAATATGTTCATACTTCCTGGTTCTAGTAAGAACTCCAGCTGCTGTGTTTTGGACCAGCTGCAGTTTATTTATTAAGCGAGCAGGGGAACCACCCAGTAGAGCATTACAATAATCTAGCCTTGAGGTCATGAACGCATGAACTAACTTGTCAGTATTTTGCATTGAAAGCATATGCCGTAATTTAGACATATTTTTAAGATGGTAGAATGCAGTTTTACAGATGCTAGAAACGTGGCTTTCAAAGGAAAGATTGGTATCAAAGAGCACATCCAGGTTCCTAACTGAGGATGAGGACTTGACAGAGCAGCCATCAAGTGTTAGACAGCATTCTAGGTTACTACTTGTGGATTTTTTTTCCCAGTAATTAAAATTTAATTTTTTTTCTGAATTAAGTTTCAGGAAATTACTAGTCATCCAATTTTTTTTTTTATATCAGCTATGCATTCCGTTAATCTTGTGAATTGGTAAGTTTCGTCAGGGCGTGAAGAAATATAGAGCTGAGTATCGTCAGCATAACAAAGAAAACTAATGCCATGCTTCCAAATGATACCTCCCAGTGGTAGCATGTACAGGGTGAAAAGCAACGGTCCTGTGGGCGAATCATTCTGGTTGCCATTTCTCCACATTGGAAGTTTTCAAAACAATTCCTCACGTGTAATGACTGGGGAGCCGAGGCTCATTATAATATGCAAAACTGTTATCCAATCATAGCAGTGGGCGTTTACTTCCAAGTCTTCAATGCGGCACGCCCATAAAAACCAAGCGTATTAAAAAACAGCCTATTACTTATTCATTATAATGTTTTTGAATGTAAAAAGCACACAAACGTCATAAGTTTAGGTCTAACAGTTATATCCAGGTACAGAAGTACTACAGAAACTGAAAAAAAGTAATCAAATGTAAAACAACAATGGATAGTCTTCACTGTTAAAGGAGTCATATGATGCTTTTTTCAAATATCATTATTTTGTGTATTTGGTGCTACAGAATGTTACCATGCTTTAATGTTCAAAAACAAATAATGTTTTACATTATTGTACATTATTGCAGCTCCTCTATGCCCCATCTTTCTAAATCTTTCTACAAAGCCCCTCCTTCTAAAAAGTGTAGTGTGCTCTGATTAGCCAGCTGACCCAGTGCGTTAAGATTGGCCGAACACCTCAAGCAGGTGTCGGAAATGTAACGACCCTTACCATAATCTTGAGCTTCAGCTTCCAAAGCAATTAAACGGTTAATATTGTCGTCAGTTTTACCATATCAGTTCGAGCCTGTGCATCTATGTTTGTCATCTTTTCACCACAAGTTACAAAATGAGAACAGAGGATACTATGTTTAAACATAAATCCATCTCTGCACTTTTGATCATAAGAATGACAAACAATATGCATTACTCTACACTGCACAAAGCTCTGCATTTGAACAGTCAATACCAAATTCTTTACCAAATAATAAAACATCCGTGCAGGCTCTGATTCAGAAGTGCCATTACCCCCATTTTTTAGAAATAGCCTTTGTGCACAGACGGCATTGTACTCTCGCAGGTTCACATCAGAAAACTCTCCTCCATAAAATGCACTGAACACACACAAACATTGTACTGTTCTGGAACAGTGTAAATAAATCTTAACCACTGATTCCTAGTTGTGTCCACTTTCAAAAGGGCAAATAAAGTGCTGCTTTTGCTTTCGCATAGAATCATCCAGCCTCTCCACAAAATGGCAGCGACAACACTACGGCAATTGAGACAGAGTAAATATTTTTGTGGAAGACTTTGAGCTTTGTAACTTTGCATATCTTATGCATGCACAAACAGCTACATAACACACTAAAGAGAAAGTAAAACAAACTCATCATATGACCCCTTTAATATATTAAACAGGTAAATCCTTACAATTAAAGTTGATAAAAAGTGATTTAGTGGCAGAGGCAGCATGTATTAGGCTGCTGTCACAGATCCGATATACTGTTACACATGCATTTTCCTTCTCAACTATTTACATTCACGTAAGACATAACCGACTGTTTATGTGAATACTCACCAAGACGGACATTTTGGTATAATTTTGTTTGTATTTGACCATTTCAGGAAAACTACTCAATTTGGAATGCACAAGCTCTTTATGTGAGGCTTTTGTGTGCATTGTTGGTGTGAACACAATGAAAACCTACTCTCAAAGAGCTCCCAAGTACTACTGAGTGATATGAAATTGCTTGCATGTTCAAATTGGCAAGGTTTAAAATGACGTTGGCAAGTGATTTCCGTCAGCTGTCCTAAAACGCAAGCGTGTTGTATTGCAGCGCACAGCTCGCTAATAGTGCAGCTGCAATGTCTTTTGATGCCAGAAGCAATTAGCTAATTTTGTGAGATGTGGGGGGGGGGGGGGTATTGCTGAAATTACTACTCACAAGAAAGTTAGGCTTAAATCGAGAAATCGCGGTTTTGAATAAAAAAATTTGCAAACGTTACATTTAGACATGCTGACAATACAGCAATGATGACGGTTAAGAGAAGAAAACGATCCAAACACATGATGGCACGCCTGATTAACCGTTCTGGTGTGAGTCGGTGTGACGTGCTTTATTAACGTAGAACACATCACGTCTTAAGCGGCTGTTCACAGAGATTGCCTTATTTGTGTTGAAAAAGTTGAGGCAGTGGAATGGGAAAAGAGCAAAGATATTAGATGCGAGTTGTGCGTTTAAAAAAAAGTTTCATGGGTGAGACACTGCTAAAGACACGAGACATGAGTGCAACAGCCAAATGCGTCTGCCAAACATAAAAACAATAGGAAAATTAGCTCAATGGAATGCAAAAAACTGTAAAGAACTACTACTTTGATAGTTCATGTTTGCATGATGGTGACAGGCTGAAAGGTGCTGTTATTTTCTGTTTTTACAAAGCATTTGCTGTTAATAATAGCCCATTACTGGTGTTATTTATTGTCATTACTATTTGGCTAAGAAATATGTAGCCTTTTTCTTATTTTATATTATTTCTGAGTATATAGGATATGTGTAAGATACGTTTGTACAACATTTGCCTTCATATTTCATGCATATTTTCAAATAAGTTTTGAATATTTGTTTTACATTTACACCATGTTGATCACTTCAGGTGTGTGCACTTGGAATATAACTTTTTTAACCAGATGGTTAATAAAGAGAATGTTACCTGAATCATATTGTAGTTATGTTTTTTAAGTTTTAATAAATCGTGAATCGGTCCATCGTTCTGAAAAAAAAAAAGATATTACATTTTTTTTGCCATATTGCCCAGCCCTACAAGAAAGTTTTCAAATGACAGTTTTGATGTGATAATATTTGTTGATTAATTTACTAATAAACATTTGTGGTAAATTGCCCGCTATTTAAACGCAAAACCTTTGAGGATGAGTAAAATTATTTGCCATACCCGCAACAAAATTCAGACCTTGTATGGTATCGATTTAATATTGATACCTAGGTATTAGATTGTGTTACCATACTGAAGCCAAAACTGAGGTATCGAGCCATTCCTAGTGAAAACATTGCCTGGGTCTGATGCATCTCGATTTCTGCTGTGACATTCAAATGGTAAGGTCAGAACTTGCCGTAAACAACACAAAAGCTTAGATCCATCCTGCCCTGTTCCAAAGGTTCAGGCTGGTGGTGGAGGTGTAATGATTTTGGGGATATTTTCTTAGCACACTTCGGGCCCCTTAGTACCAAGTGTTTAAAAGTCATAGCCTACTTGAGTATTGTTGCTTTATGACCACAGTGTAGGCTACCCATCTTCTGATGGCTACTTCCCAAGTCACAAAGCTCAAATCATTTCACACTGGTTTCTTGAACATGAAAATTAGTTCCCTATACTCAAATGGCCACCACAGTCACCAGATCTCAACCCAATAAAGCACCTTTCGGATGTGGTGGAACAGAGGATTTGCATCATGAATGTGTAGCAGACAAATCTATGACAAATATGTCAATATGGACGAAAATCTCTGAGGAATGTAGAAAGTACCTTGTTGAATCTATTCCACAAAGATTTTTTTTTATTAAGACAGTTATGAAGGAAAAGGGGGGTCCAACCCCTAGAAAGGTGTACCTAATAAATTGTCAGGTGAGTGTAAATTTAATTTTAAAAGTCAATACACTTGTAAGTCATTCTATAACTCGTAGAGTGCATAACAACTCATTTGGAAATCTCTGCAGTATGATTTTGAAATGTACCTACTTGTTATTTAATTGATTGATTGACTTATTTCCAGAGCAGATACACAAGTACACAAAGACAGATGCGCACACAGAGGGAGTGATTAAAATCTAATTATTTTCTTTCATTATCTTTCAGAAAGATGGTGTCCAGAAGTCACAGAAAACCATAATTCCTTTTTGCCATTTTATATTTGCATAGCAGGAGAAAAACAATTAGACGCATGGGGATTAGACATATTAGCACTGTCCCTTGGAAATGAATTTATTACCTGGCAGCCCACTTAATTGATTTCGTGCCACTGCATCATCTTTCCTGTCTTAAATCCTGATGCTGTCTGAATGTTAATCTTCCCAATTTTGAGCCACTACCCAGAACAAAAACCGGAGATAATTTTTGGTCTGCATGAATCAATATCTTCTCCAGCATGTGTCAATTGACGCCAACATGTAGTTAGAAGTGAACCAGAGGGTGCGTGAAGGCACTCAGAGAGTCTTTAATGGAGTCTCAGAGGGATATAACGAGGAGCTCCTTGTACCTGTTTCAATTTCTGTTTACTAAGTAGGAACATGCACAACGAACAAAAGCCTTTGATGGCGGAATCATCCCTGAGCCCCTATTTCCAAAGAAGAGTGTGTCTTGCTAACGACAACATGAGGTTAACAGCAAATTCAGAAATAATGTGCTATTTCCCTGTGGACCTCCCCCTGTCCTTTTCATTTTCTTTGTGCCTGAGGAACATTGTGGGTGAGGGGGACAGATTCCTCACTAAGTCAACATGATGTGACTGCACTGCTGCCAGTGTTTGTGGTGGAGGATGGCCGGGGCTGCCCAGGGAAATTAAGTCTCTCATAGGTGCTGTTCTGATTCGTAATGGCCATCGGTGTGTGCCTGGAAAAACAAAAGCAATGCGGTGCTTTGTACTGACCACTGTTTTGAGGAACTGAAGGGTTGTTTGTTTGTATTGTTTCCTGGGAAGACAAGACAAGAATCTGAAAGTGGGAACTGTCTTGGTTCATATGTACGCAAGCAATAACAATTAATAACAATAACAGAGTCTCAACTATGCATTGATCAGTTTGTACTGACTTGTTCTCTAAAACACCACCACATTTACATGTTAAAACTCATGCCAGCAGGGGCCAAAATGAACATTATGCAGGAACAATTGTCGAGTTAAACAGTGAGTATATGGGGGTAATAGGGGGTTACTTAACAATAGACAATAACTTGAATAGAAAAGACTATCAATCCATATTGGAATTAATTTGGAAGTCACAAATAAACAGAAAGGCCCTCTACCAAAGGAAATTGCCCTCAGTGGTTTTTGTTTAGTCTTAAAGGCTGAACAAATTTGAAAGAACTTAGGAATTTTGACAGAAAAAAAGAATATTTTTTACATGTTTACATGACACTCTTGTTTTCTCTCTCTTTGAGTGTGAGTGATAGAAACAGAGTGCTCTCGGCTAAGCCAGGGTGAGTTGGGCACCTACACACTAGAGTGCATTCAATATGCTGCACATCCATTGATATCAATAGGAATAGTGTGTTCACTGTGCTATGAAGACACAGAGAGTTACACGTCCAAGTGTAGGCGAGTGAAAATATATCTGTGCTAAACTTATTCTTGGCCTCAAACTCAATCACTGGCGAGTAGAATCCAACAATTTATTAAGCCAATGGCTAACGATAGACATTAGGTACATATTTATGAACTATTATGCAGTTTTGTGGTTATAAATAGTACGTGTAGTGTGTTCACAGTGAAAATTCCAAAAAGGAAAAAGTGCACTTTAAATACCTGGAGGATGCACTTAATTGGTGGACATTTAACCCTCTGGGGTTCTTCATTTATGGGTCACACTCAGGACCTTCGGGTCAAAAATGACCCGGAGGGCGGGATTAAGATAAAAATCAGTAAAAAAAAATCAGTAAAATCAATGAAATATATTATTGTTCAATAATATTTTTGTCTTTTCTTTTTTGGTGTTTTGAGATCATTTTATGATATACAAATTAATATTTATGCAATAATTATGACCCATTTTTTCCCATTGAATATAATAAAAAATATATATATATATATATATATATATATATATATATATATATATATATATATATATATATATATATATATATATATAATTTTATTATTTTTTTTTATTAAAGCTGTATTTCATTTTAGAGTCAAGCCTTGGCCTCATGAAAGCAATTTTCAGATCGGTGCCATCCGGTGGACACATTGAGCATTTTTATCACGCAATAACAAATTTTTAACACTATAGTGGATCTTGCGTTTTATAAAAACATTTTAAAAATCGTAGCGTCATCGGAATCGTCCGAAACTTGGTGACTTTATTTATTTAAAAAAATAGTCGCACTCAGGACCTTCGGGTCAAAAATGACCCCCATAGGAAATTAATGGGAAATTAGTTTTTTTGTGCGTACAATCTACAAATCAGCCAGGATGCAGAAAAAAAGGACTCATTTGGACCCATTCCAAAAGCTAATTGTGTTTTTGTGTGTGAGTTTTTTTGTCTGTTTTGCACTCTTGATGTTTTAGAGATTCACCCCTTCACTGTTGAGTCCTTTTTTTCTGCATCCTGGCTGAAAAACTCTGTATTTTCATATTTTTGCCAATTTCCCATTAATTTCCTATGGGGGTAATTTTTGACCCGAAGGTCCTGAGTGTGACTATTTTTTTTACGACCACTTAGACTTTTCAAATCCTGTCTCCAATTGTTTTGGGTGTTCATATACCAAGTATCAATAAAGTCACCAAGTTGCGGACCATTCCGATGAAGCTACGATTTTTAACAATTTTTAATAAAAAAAATTCGGGTCAGAAATTACCGAAGAGCCCCAGAGGGTTAATGCACTCATCTGCCACAGATTTAATTGAGTAGCAGAGGGGAGGGGAAATCAGACTTTGATGTTGGATAACAAAATAACCTTATTTATACACCACACAGTTGAGTACATAGTGCAAAGTTATAATGTAACTGTCTAGCACAGAATATTGTTGCATATGTAAGAGCCTTACTCGCAATGAGGAGTGCATTAAGCCACCACAAAAATATGAGAAACAAAAATCCTAATGTCTCTTCATGTTTTTTATGACATTAAATTAAGCTTGACCCATCACTAGTGACTCGATGTGGAGTTTAAGAGCAATGTGCACAGAATAACAGCTAGTTAAGTTTCAATTGTCCTGAGGATAATATACACCGATAAGGCATAGCATTATGTCCTAATATTGTGTTGGTCCCCCTTTTGCTGCCGAAACAATCCTGACCCATCAAGGCATGGATTCCACTAGACCCCTGAAGGTGTGCTGTGGTATCTGGCACCAAGATGTTAGCAGTAGATACTTTAAGTCCTGTAAGTTGCTAGGTGTGATCTCCAAAGATTGGACTTGTTTGTTCAGCACATCCCACAGATGGTCGATTGGATTGAGATCAGGGGAATTTGGAGGCCAAGTCAACACCTCAAACTCGTTGTTGTGCTCCTCAAACCATTCCTGAGGCATTTTTGCTTTGTGGCAAGGCGCATTATCCTGCTGAAGAGGCCACAGCAAAATCAACATCCACATAGATGACAAGGTTTCCCAGCAGAACATTGCCCAAAGCATCACACGGCCTCCGCCGGCTTGCCTTTTTTCCATAGTGCATCCTGGGGCCATGTGTCCCCCAGGTAAGTGACGCACATGCACCCAGCCATCCATGTGATGTAAAAGAAAACGTGATTCATCAGACCAGGCCACCTTCTTCCATTGCTCCGTGGTCCAGTTCTGATGCTCATGTGCACACTGTTGGCGCTTTTGGTGGTGGACAGGGGTCAGCTCCCCCTTACGCTTGACCATTTTTCCTGCTTCTAACACATCAACTTTGAGGACAAAATTTTAACTTGCTGCCTAATATATTCCACCCACTAACAGGTGCCGTGATGAAGAGATAACCAGTGTTATTCATTTCACTTGTCAGTGGTTATAATGTTTTGCCTGATCGGTGTATGCTGTGTTAATATCCATGTAAACTCTCTGCACACATACAGAGATTTTTTTTAATTATTCTTTCCTGACAAATCAATGTGCACTGCATTGGCCAAAAAAGCAGTCAGCTTTCTTTTAGTTAGTTTAGTCTGTGAAATAAGGACTCATGTCAAGTCATGAAGTCCAAGGGATGTCACCAGGAAGTGAGAGAAAGTCATAGTCAAGTCTCACATACTCTCCAAATCAGGTCTTCAAAATTGAGACTGTGATCTGATTCATACTCAATTCACAAGTTTGAAGTCCACATCACTGGAAATGAATACCCTAGACCTTCAGAAAAAGTGTGAATGCGTTCTGCGCCAAAAATGTGAACATTGGCTTTGTCATTTCCAGTCGATTAAAACCAGATTCATATGGCGAAGAATTACATTAGTGATTCTGCCTAATTATCCAGTGACTTGTCTGAATTAACACAATTAAGCACAATTTTCAGTGAGACCTCTAGATGAGATACACAAGTCATACTCCAAGACCAATTATGCCATTAGTGCCACCAGATGTTCACACAGCTGTATTCACACTGACAACAGCACAGAGGGTTAAATTAACTAGAGTAATTGAACAATAAAACTGGGCTGACGGAGTTCTTTGGAATAAATTAAAACGTGGCTTTCAGGGTGATAATCTCTGAAGAGAATAAGAGGAACACATCAATTTCGAGTAGAATATGATATAGTGGTGTGACTCATGTTTGCACAAACCGTATGTGATATTTAAACTGGCATGATCATGATCATACATAGTTGATGTGAATAACTAGTGAATGCTGTAATTATCACAGAAAAATGTGGAATTGTGACACCTCGCATGCAGTGTAAAACTAGTTTTAATTTATAGTCTCATCTTCTCCACATGGGGCTGACAATTGACTCATACGCAAACAATCAACCATACAGCAGGTGATTCTTATAATCACCAAAGCACTCACATTCTAAAATAGTACAACAGAAGCTACCACAGAATTTTCATGCTATTCTCTGTGGTACTCCGTCATGAAAGCTTAGAGGTTAATTGGGAATAAGTCACAACGCATCAAGTTAGCTGCCACTTCATGTCAATTGCAGCACATTAGTTGACCCTTCTCTTCTAACTAAGTTTGCATCTTTCTTCGAGCAGAAACGACTCTTTCCATCAATTAGCAAGTACAATCCCTCTGGAGGAGCAATCTGTAATAGATATGCACTTTTACACACTAAAGGAAACACAGTTTTTAAAACATTTAATTGAGAAGGATTGGGTCAACCAATTAACCCAAACACTCATGGGCTTAAACCATTTGGCAAATTTTCTGCTTCAATACTTTAAAGCGCTAAATACAGTTACATCAGTCCCTTCTAAATGCCAATGGGCTGCATACTAAAGTCCTAACATTTCGTACCAATTATTGACCATTATAGAGTTCATAAATAAACACAGACCACACCATAGAAAGAAGAGACATGCTCCTGCCCAAGTTAATAAATTACTGAATCATCTCTCACTCTCACTACACTCTCACTCTTTAATGTGCCCAAAAAGGTACATATTGCCCCTAAAAGGTGCATATTGATATCTATAGTAGCAATATGTACGTTAAGGTTCTACTATGAATCTTTTAGGGATAAAAAAGGGTACTGCCCAGTGACAAGCTGTTGTACCCCTAAAGGTACATTTTTTGCAAGTTTTGTCTGATAGTGTACCGTTATTCTTTGCGATCACAGTTGTGACTGAATGTAAGTAAATAATTAGTGTGTCATGATTTTGTTAATACACTTTAAAGTATTTAATTTACATAAATTCAAAAAAGTTCACGTACAGTTCACATTTTACAGCCTCAAAAAATATTGACTTACATTAACAATAATTTCAAGAACTCAAAGTGCATTTAGACTATATTCTTAAACAATAGCTGTAAAAGAACCTGGATTTTATTTTATTTATTTTTTTACATATCTATACATACGTTGTATTCACTGGATATAATGTCTGTTTTTATTCAAAATAAGTAGAGCACAAATGCTTAAACACTTTCTAATCAAGTACAACTTATACACTAATACACGTCATTTCATTGTGTATGCAAAACATGGTGCGTCTGTATATATTGATTTTTAAATACACTGTTTAAAATGCATGCAACTATTGGACAGTTTATGGAGCAATCTATAATGTAATTTGATATGTATGTACTTCCCTACTGATTGCCAAAAGTCATGGGGAGAAAATCCTATTTGTTGCTGTCTAATATGAGAAATGGACCATATGGAATGCATGACAGGTGTAAAGTTAGAATAAACAGAACAATCTGTTCTACATTTTCTGCCGTCTGCAATTTGACTCTCTTCAGACTTCCTCTATCAAGTCAGTTCCCCATTCACAGGTGCCCTAGTAGAGTAACCGCGGGTTAATCATCACATTAACCATGAACATGATCCACCAACATCTGATAACCAGGAAGTGTACAAATACTTTGTAAATTTTGAACAATGTATCAACTGGTTTAAAAATAAAACCTGACACACTTTTTAGTGAAATATCTTGCCTCAAAATTCTGCTTTGCACTACTGCATCTCTAAAAATCTCTCAAATAAATTCCACTTCTTTTGATGTGTTGTTTTATGATGCATACACAGCACATTTAGGCAGTTTGTCATAAAAACATTTTGGGGCTACTATATATAACTTCAGCAACTTTTTGTAGGTCTGTTATATAAACAAGATTAGTTTTAATTACCATGAAGATTGCTGTGAATGCATAAAGAAAATAATGAAAATGAATATGACCAAAGAGAAAAAACTAACTTCACCAAACCAAACACATGAGTAAAAAAAATGCACATGGGTAATGCAATTCTGCATCTATTGCTCAAATAAGCCTCTCTGTTTATGAAAACATAAGTAGGCTAGATCTAGCAAAAATAATTTGTATGCATTTGATTTCATCCTCTCAAACATACTGACTTTCATTGAAGGAAATATAATTTAGAACGATGATATATAGATATCTGATATCTTCTACCAGATCGTCTATGGAGCAGGCTTGTCCCATATTTCCCAATTTTACATTGAACTGAACTAGATCTGAGCTTTTAGCCCAATGCTGTAACCTACACAATTTCCTTCTAATTCTATCATCACACACGAAGTGGGTTTCTGTGGCACGTGAAAACATATAGACCACCCAGATGACAGAAAATAGATGATCAAATGGTGTCAAATACCCTGGAAACGATGGGTGCAGTTTAGAGCCATTTTGAGAAAAGTAGAGAAGATAGATAGTCTTTGAAAATGACTCGAAATGATGGCCTGAAATCAAAAGATTCAACTCTCTACACATCAAACATCATAGCAAAATATGGACTGACATGAGGAGAAGTATTCACTTTGCCTGACCTTTCATCTACAAATCCTGCAGCAGAATTATTAACGCAGCTGTATCAGATGTGTGTTTTGGACAGGGATGCCACGCAGCTGCCTTTGAAAGAAGTAAATGCGACTCCATCACGTATCTACAGCTGTAACGTGTCTGAAATTGCGGTCTTACGGTCAAATGTCAAGGTGATTGTATTTAATAGGGCTGGGTAGCTATTGACACAAATTTCACAATTCGATTCGATTTCGATTCACAAGCTTGCAATTCGATTAGATTTCGATTCAATATAGAATATTTTGGATGTATTTTAGGTACAATAAAAGGCAAATTTTCTCAAGGAAATCTAATCTCTTAACTAATGATGTAAACTATGGGAGTTAGTTGTAGCCTACTATAATATTGAAGGTAAAAATTAACTGATTTGTATACAAACTTAAATTACGCTTTTTATAATAATAAAGTTATATTAAATTTAAACATTTAAATGGTGGCTGTCATAAAAACTTGCCAGATTTATTCAAACATGTGTTAAATATTGAAGAACATAAACAATTATAATGAATATGTAATATGGTGCATATTATCAAAATGTCCCTCTCTGGAGTTATTTTTTCTAGCTGACTAACGAGTTTATGGACACTGGATATGGGTAGGCTAAATGTGAGGTTACATTTTTGATTACAAGCCGCTTTATTGATGTCTTTCCGCGGTTGAAACACTGATTGAGCGATTCCATGTGACATAATACGGATTTTGGTAAGCTTTACTCTATCTTTTAACACACTTTCAGATGATCATTCATGTTTATTTTGCGCTATAACTAGTAGGGCGGAAGAGAAGATCAGTTCATGTGTCGCTTCTCTTGAGCTGAGCTGCGCCAGAGCGATTTCACACCACAGCCCCAAACGGTATTTATGTTTTTGAATTTTGTAATAAAATGGACATAATCTGAAATCTGAGACTTTGTTTCATATCAATAGTAACAAAGCACAAAGATTATTGCGATTTATTGGATGGGAGGCGCGCTACAATGTTTTGTTCATTCATCAACTGAAAACAGGATGACTAATCAATTATTTGGGTTTAAGAATCGGTTCGTAAAAATGAGAATCGATTAAAATCGAGAATTCAATTATTTTTTTTACCCAGCCCTGCTAACTAACAATATTTGATACATTTAATAATTATAAATAAAAACCTCAATGCTACATATGGGTCAATAACTAATAACAGTCTACAAAATATAGTTTTTGGGGAGTCACCAAACTAAACTAAAACCCTTAACTAGCTTTGACATGTCACCAAAATTCCAAAAGTTAAAGAGTCTTATTGATCTTAACACAGTCATGTAAGTCTAATTGCACGACATGACTTGATTTGGCAGACAAATATTACTATTTTGACAAAACTGCTTCACTGCCGTTTCTAAGAAATATGTATAAAAAAGCTACAAAAATTCAGAAGAAACTAATTAATGAATTCCATTTTTAGCTCTTTTCCTCTCCAGCATTTTATTTTTAAGTTGCCAGCGCCAGCATTTTTGTTCATACTCACAAAACTTTCAAGGGCCCCAGAATATTTTGTTGCATGAACATGTAAAAATTAAATATATCTAAAAGGACAAAGCCTTTGCTTAAAAAAAGGGGGAAAAATTATACTCAAAGGATACGTTTCATCAAAAAATGTGAGTAAAATAATGATCAAAACAAAGATTGAGCAGATCGAGTCCATCAACACCCCCAAAGTTTGCACAGTCCTCTACCTCTTTGGGGGTTTAACATTTTCATTGGTAACGTTAAGCAGTTATGATTTATAAGCTATTAAAGGGATAGTTCACCCGGAAATAAAAATTATCCCATAATTTACTCACCCTCAAGCCATCCTAGGTGTATATGGCATTATTTCAGACGAATACAATAGCAGTTATGTAAAAAAAATGTCCTGGCTAATCCAAGCATTATAATGTCAGTAAATAGCAGCCCAAATTTTGAAGCCCAAAAAGTGCATCCATTATAAAAGAAATCAACATGGCTCCTGGGGGTTAATAAAGGCCTTCTGAAGTAAATAATGGGTTTGTGTAAGAAAAACATCCATATTTAAAACTTTATAAAGTCAAATATCTAGCTTCTGGTGGACCACCTCTTGCAGTTCAAAACACTTCAAAAACCCCTCGATTCACTTCAGAAGGCCTTTATTAACCCCCCGGACACATGTGGAGTACATTTAGGATGGATGGATAGGCTTCAAATTTTAGGCTACCATTTACTGTGATTATAATGCTTGGATGAGCCAGGACATTTTAAACATAACTCTAATTGTATTCGTCTAAAAGAAAAAAGTCATATACACAGGATGGCTTGAAGGTGAGTAAATCACGGGGTTAAATGTTTGGTGATCATGTTAGCTTACTTGTGCGTAAACAGCTTCTTTCCTTCTGGTTTACTCAGATCTTTTTTTTTTTTTACTTGTTTTTGAATCCGGAAATGCTGTACTATTTCAGAAGATCCGTAACATCCCCCTGTGTATAACAGTGAAAACACAGATCGGCAGAAAAACTTGTTGTTAATAGCGGGGAAGCATTGTCATAAATGACAGAAAATATAGTCAACGGCAGTGAAAGAAGTAATATAATTTTGAATAAATTAATACACCCGGACAGACGATCATCATTTCATTGAACCATATAACATCATCATGAATATTCGCTAAACACAACTTTCCATTGCAAAAACCTACCAATCCCAACTGGGTGTAATCGCTTGTGTTGATATTGCGCTGTGTGCTTCATTGTGCATTTCTAGACCCATCCCTCACTGTCTTTTCAGTCTGACAACGATAACACCAGCACACGAGTATGAATGTGTCATTTTTCAAGGCACACAAAACCTATGGCACTCAAACCTTTCATTTCTCCTGACTTAAAGGCAGGCGAAGAAGGCCCTGTTTGATAACAGCAATTCTAGAAAGGTCACAGGCGTCAAGAAAATAGAAAGAATGAGCCAGGAGGTTTTAAAGTTGTATTAATGAGAACCCCTTGCTGGCACATGCCTCTGAGGTCAGACCATCACCTAAAATGATAAAGATTTATCACGGGAAGGCAAGCTGGTCAAAGCTTCCTCTTATCTTATGCCATCCCTTTATGAAAGCAGCCACTGTCAGGACCCTTGGTGGATGAAAGCTTCTCCTACACTGCTGCAGACCTCACAGTAAAAGAGAAACATCCAATAAGTCTGTAAATATTTGATGCAATATATTTTGTACTCTTTGAGCATTTTTTAAAGGCGAGCGAGTACATTATGCTGTACTTTGAAGATCCACTCTGAAGAGGTGACATATAAAACAGGAAACCACTTACGATAATAAACAGGTGACCTTCTTTGTTGGGTTTCTTTTTTAAAATTTAGATTTGGCAGATTTTAAAGGAGACCTGGGGACTGTACCATAAAGTCGGTTTATATTAAATATAAAAAGACTCAATATGTAAAGCTTCAAAAATGTTCAAATCACTTTGGACATTAGGCTCTTTCATAGACAACTCTTTTCTTCTTGCTGTAATTTTTTTTTTATTCTTCAAATTTTTAATAATCTCTTAATCTTCAACATGAGGAAGAAATACTATTCGTCAATGCTTTTGCTAGTGAACGTAACATTTCTTGGGATGATTTATTCCATCATGTTCACTATAGAGGCACTGAATAAAAGATCTAAATTAAGTTTTTTAGCTTACTGTAATGACAAAGTTTTGAAAAGTGATTTTTGGGTAGTGTTGACATGCTGCAGTGTACCTTTTTAAGTAAAAAAATCCACTATGTGGATTAATTTGTATGAAAAAAGTAACAAAGATAAAAAAGGAACAAGCATGGATGCTGTGTGTGAGGATTTATGGAAATCTCTACAATATAAGTGGCTTTCATCACACCACAGGAGAGGCATCGCATAGATTGATTTGATATTTAATCTGCTGCCACATGGAGACCATGGGAATCTGATGAGTTTCTAATACACATGTTGCTAGCAGACATGAAACATTTGATTTCAGTAAGAAAAGCAATATCAATATTAAACATAGCATGTAAACATATAATGAAATGGTTATAGCAATAATGAATTTTGCCAGATAAATTAATTTAGAATCTAAAGCAATTAACTAAATCAAAAGGTTAAAATAACAAATGAATTTTAGCAAACAAATTAATGTCTAATTTAAAGGTGAATTACTCAGGGGCAAAACATTACAGATAACACAACATTAAAAGCATGTGCTACAGAATGTTCTTCCACTTACTTTCATGCATCCATCGACTATCACGCTTAGTTACATATTCATCCTTATTCTTAAGTGATATTTATTTCGTTTGAGGCGGGCACCCCTGGGGCACGAATAAAAACCATAAATCCATTGTTGACATGGCAACCATTAAACCTGAATTTCAGGATTTCAGCATGAGGCCATTTGGCAGTGTGATAAAATGTGTGAACACAGAGCAATTGAAGCAGCAACTGTTGTGTCTATAGGCTGTGGTTTGTCAGAGAACCGAAGAGTCATTCAAGAACTGCTCTCCTGCTGAAAACAAACAACTAAACAGAACCTACAGAAAAGAAAGCATGGTGCACAAGGTTTTGAAAGTGAGAAACAAATCTATGTCATACGGTCATGCACTAGCTTTTTTCACAGCAGATTAAAAGACAAAGGTTGTATTCCCTATTTGTTCAGATTTACATGGTATCTTGAGTGCAAACATGATGCAGAGAGTGCTTCAGCGAAGTATGCAGAGATGTGCTGTGCTAAACTGATATGAGTACAGTCCTGGGATTGGTGTAGTATCACAAACATATTCTGGCAAGTGTGCAGCAATACAAAGCCAGAAGCCTTGTAATCCTTAAACGTTTGAAACAGCATTGAGTCATTATCCACAAAGTAGGCCCTGAATTATCAGCGCAGTCGACGCCAAAAATAAGTAATTAGAACAATGTACGTACTGACATTTCAACTAACTAAACACATTTCTGAACCCTCATGTTCTGTGGAGAGATACTGTTATTTTGATGAAACCATTACATTTTATTTTATATATTTTATATATATATATATATATATATATATATATATATATATATATATATATATATATATATATATATATATATATATATATATATATATATATATATATATATATATATATATATATATATATATATATATATATCCCTCTATGGTACGCAATATGATTTCTATGAGGAAAAAATTATTTGTGGTGTTTTTCCTGCTTGAAATAGGACACTATAAAAATAGCAATAAAAATTTTAATTTTTTTTATATTTATTTATATTTTAAAAGTTTGTTGCCTCAAGGCAACATTGTACCACAACGGACAAATTTAAACATTTGACATTTTCATGTAGAAAAAAGAAATATATTTTTTGAAAACATCGATTTCTTTAACCAGACACCTGAACAAACACATTTATCCAGTTTATAATGTATTACAAATTTCATATTTAATAAAAAGTAACATTTCAAATTCAGCTGTTGCTCTCAGGCAACATTGTACCATCGTGGAACACAAGTATTACCAAACCATCACATCAAGTTATCATTTCAAGGTATCATAGCAATATATCGTGTCAAGATATCATATCAAGTTATCATATCCATCTTCATCCTCATCTCCATCTTCGATCTCTCCTTGCCAGATTGTCACTATGAACTCATCTTCCTCATCACATGACACCTCATCCTCACCCTCATCGGTTGTGTTTTATACCTTTTTTTAAGTGCTATAGAAAACGTGCAGATCATAATATATGAAGTTATGGTATGTGAATTACTAATCTTATATGTATATTACAAAATCATGCAAAAATGCAAATTCATTTTGAGAATTTTAACTCTTTTCCTTACTAATATACTATATTTGTATCCAATCTAGTGTGTCTGGTATGGCCTTATGTGATTCCTTTATGGTACAATGTTGCCTTGAGGCAACACAGTTTTTTGTTATTAACTCTAAAATATTTGATGATATATAATGTAAAGTTCTTGAAAATACTTCTTTACTTACCAGTGAAGGTGACTCATATTTTTGTGGGTGATTAACTGGACGGAAACTGGTGAAAAATGCACTCAGAGCCGGCCCAGCCACTAAGCGAACCTTGCAATTGCAAAGGGCCCCATGGCCAGCAGAGGGCCCCCTAGAGTCATTGCTGAAAAAAAATCATACATCAAAAGTAACATAAAATAAATAAATAAAAAGAAAGAAAGAAATGGGCCTACAGTGCTCTTTATCAGGCATCATGATAAGCACAGTTGTTATTTATTTAGTTCTTTATTATGGCGAGTTCCCCGCTAATCTTGACCCCTGACTGACCCTGTGATGTCAGTCACATCAAGGTCAAGGTACCATTTATTGTCTCCCTTAGGAGAAATTTGTTTTGGATGAGAGAACTGCTGCACATCAACATACACAAACATACATTCCATACATACGTCAATTCATGAAAAACTCTACTCTCCAAACATGATAATTCTTATTAAAATACCTATAATAAAATAAAAAATATAAATTAAAATAAAAAAAAAATATATACACATAATTATATAATAAAAAAAAAAAAAAAAAAAAAAAAAAAAAAAAAAAAAAAAAAAAAAAAAAAAAAAAAAAATTATTTAATACATGATTACCATAATTAGAGTTGCTCATTAAGCACTTTTATCGACAACGGGACAAATGAATGTTTATAGCGATTATGCTTGCATAAAGGAAGCCTATATCTCCTTCCAGAGTTCATCAACGCATACTCAGAGTACAATACATGTGAGGGGTCCAATATAATCTTGTTAACCTGCTGTATCATAGACGTATCAAAGATTTCTTGTAGAGTATTTAGTGTCCTTACTCCCATTTATTTTTCCTGCAACCTTTACCAAATTGCTTATTTGAGCTCTCGTTTTCACCGTCAAGTTCCCAAACCAAATAATAATTCCATAACGCAAGACAGACTCAATTGTAGCCTTATAAAAAATATACATAATATTACTACTGACTCCAAATAATCTTAGCCTTCTTAAAAAGTGTAGGCGCTGATGGACTCTTGAACAAACATTTTGGACATGTGTGTGCCATTTGAGCTCACTGTCAATGTGGACTCCCAAATATTTGTAAGAAGCCACCTGTTTAATCTCCTGACCATGGATGACAACAGAGCTCCTGTCACCCACTGATCTGGGATCTATAATAACCTCTTTTGTTTTTTCAACATTGATCAGGAGGTGATGAGCATCACACCAGCCTGTAAACTCCTCCACCGCTGCTTTATACTCATCAGTGCTGGAATCTTTTGTTAACAAGTTCACAATTGCCGTATCATCTGAGAATTTCACTACGAATTGATGTAATTGATGACTGGAGCAGTCATTAGTGTATAAAGTAAAAAGGAAAGGCGAACTTACGCATCCCTGTGGGGCCCCTGTACTACTTACTACCACATCAGATAATACAGAGTTGATTTTTACTTGTTGTGTCCTATTTATCAAGAAAGAATGATACCAAGATATTAAAGAAGAATTAACATTTAAATTATATAGTTTCTCCAGCAAAATATGCGGTTGAATCGTATTAAACGCAGAACTAAAATCTATAAAAAGCAACCTAGCATAAGCAGCTGGACTTTCCAGATGCCTCAAAACAAGGTGCATTAATGTTGAAATAGCATCATTGGTACCACGGTTACTTTTATAGGCAAACTGATAGTGATCTAAAGATGGTTCCACTTGTCTTCGCAGCTCTCCTACAACAATCTTTTCCAAAGATTTCATGACATTAGATGTCAAGGCCACCGGCCTATAGTCATTATTGTCCTGAGGAGAAGAATTTTTAGGAGTTGGAATTATAATTGATTTTTTCCAGAGCTCTGGTATTTTATGTGAATCAAGTGAGAGCTGAAAAAGGCTATGCCAGGCTGGTGTGAGCTCCTCAGCAAACGTCTTTAAAAGAAAACATGACATTCCATCAGGTCCTGTTGCTTTGTTAAAATGCAAATTTTTAAAAACCCTTATAACAGTACCTGAATCTATTAATATTCTATCATTACCACTATTATGATTTATTTTATCTAATATTTCACTGCATTCTTTAGAAGTATCAGTCTCAAATCTCATGTAAAACTCATTCAGTTCATTTGCTTTTTCCCTTTCGTTGCAGGCTACCATTGGTTTCCTTTTTGGAGCCATGTTAGTCATTCCCCGAATTGAGTTCCACAGTCCTTTTGTGTCTGATTTTAGCAGATGTTGTTCAGCCCGATCCTTATATTGTATCCTCGCTGACCTCAGTTGCCGGTTAAGGTCTTTTTGTGCTGACCTCAGTCCCACAACATCCCCCGACTTGAAGGCAACTTTTTTCAATTTTATAGAATCTTTAATCCCCCGTGTAATGTACGGTTTATTGTTCGGATATGACCTCACAACTTTTTGAGGTATAATTGAGTCCACACAAAAGGAAATATATGCCGTGATTGATTCAGTGGCCATGTTTATATCTGCATCCTGATAAAAAATGTCCCAGTCTGTACCAAGAAAACATCCTTTCAGCTCCTCTATACTGTCATTGGACCACACCTTTACCACCTTGGGTGCTGGTTTGTGGGACTTAAAAACTGATCGGTAAGTAGGGAGCAGATGGATAACGTTGTGATCTGAGTTACCTAGGGGGGGTTTGGCTTTAGCAACATATGCATCCTTAATGTTACCATAACACTTATCAAGAGTATTATCTTTCCTCGTAGCACACTTTATATATTGAAAAAACCCTGGTAAGGACCTCTCCAGTCCACACTGATTAAAATCACCAAGGATCAATAAAGGTGCATCAGGCTTGTTTTGTAAATGCCTGTGAACACAGTCAGTAATTTGACTGGCTGCCCTGCTAATATTCCCACTAGGTGGAATATACACAGCACAAATAAAAATGTTTGTAAATTCTCTTGGTAAATAGTATGGCCGTAATGTAATGCACAATAATTCTAGATCAGGATTACATATGCTGTCTCTAATTGCAAAATTACGACACCAGCTTTCGTTAATATATACACAAACTCCCCCACCTCTCTTTTTTCCAGAGTTCTCATCTCTGTCCAGACGTACATGCGAAAAACCATTAATTTGTATTAAACTGTCTGGAACTTCATTAGACAACCAAGTTTCAGTAAAAACCATCAATCCAGACTCACGATACTCGTAACAAACTCCAACTTGTGTACGCAGCTCATCCAGCTTGTTCCGCAGGGAGCGAGGATTGCAGAGTAACACTGGTGGCAACGGTAATTTGCTGGCTCTACGGATACGCTGCCTAACGCCGCCTCTCTTGCCCCGCTTCCTGACACGACAAGGGGCAGGCCTCGGCCGACGCAGTAGCTCCTTAGGTATATCCTTCATCAGGTTGATCGATGGTACCCCGCCACAACTCCGCAGATCCAGAAGTTCCGTTCTGCTGTATAACAGCGGTCCGAAGTCTGCCAACTCATGTGTAGCTCCAAACGCAGCGCAGCTAGTCATCATTAGCCACGCCAACATCACCAGTTCCATATTCCTCCATCTTAATCGTGGTCCTTTCCAGCTGATACTCGCGCAAAACCAACTTAATGCATAATACGCGCACAATTTATTGTATTTGCAAAAGAACAAGCACAGAAAAAACAAACAAGTAATGAGCAGCGAGAACTCTCCTCCATGTCGCCTGCAGGGCAGCGCCATCTTGGAAACATCATGTCACTCGTCAGTCAGTGACTCCGACGTCGACGATGTCTGACAACAAGAAACGAAAATATCTTTCTGGCCATGAAAAACGACAAAAGAAGAGGCTGGAAGAAGAAAAGAAGCAAGAAGATAAAGGTACGTAAACCTGTAGGCTTAATTTTCCGTTACCTATGTATGTATGGATAATCTACAGTCTAAATATAAGTTAGTCTCTCTCGCTCGCAGTATAGCGAGGCGGTTGTTATGGCGAATAAAAACCGCCTCGCAGCTCGCTATAGATTATCCCTCTTATTACATGGATACCTACCAAATCAATAAATAATTTGACACAAAATATTGATTGAAAAAGGAGTTTATTGATTTAAAAACGATTGTTGCTTCCGCTAAAGAAAATAGTCCGTTCCGCGTCCATAGCAACGCTCTGCTCAACGGTGTGTTATAGCTACTTCACAGCGGGCTGTTATCAAGACGTAACAGACCCGCATTCTACATTGGAATTCAACCAAGCCATGTAATAAATGCTAATAACATGCTGCAAAAAATTAGTTTAGTATTATACCATTTGTTGTGATGTTAAAGCATTTAACAGAACAATACAACCCCAGTTTGGCTTCTTCACTAAAGGGCTAACATTAATTTACTCCTTATGTCCCCTTTCCAGGGGCACTATTAAAGTATATGCTGCCAGTAAGCAAAGCTCCAGCTGTTGGTGAGTATAAAGGTACTGTAAAATGATAACCTTCTGCATTTTAAAAAATTAAGTCTAACTTTATGTATAATTATTTTCTTTATTGCAGCTCCATCAACCACTTCTTTTCCTGGTTCACAACACAGTCATGTCACCCAAGAAGACACAAATACACAAGTTTGGATTTTAATAGTTCTATTGAAATGTTACCTAATTCTTATTATTGTTACTTTTAATCTTGTTTGTGGTGTTTTAGATATTGTTAATTTTGTTTATTTGAAAAGTTAAAACATTTAAATGTTCTATTTATTATTTTATATAATAGTTTATTTAAATGTATTAAATATTACTCTATTTGCTCTATTTCATTTCAATTATATATAGGCTGTTGTTTGTGCCTCTTAAACTCTTGTGTCAATTAAAAATGTTTCTTTGATTGTCAGTGAAAATCACTTTATCAGTCTTTTTATTCAGCAAGTTCAGCAGTGTGTTCATTGCACTGCACTGCCATTCAGCTCAGTGGTATCATAATTTTACTGTTAGACATCAAACATGGAACTCAACTCAAGAACTCAAGGTCTTTTATTGTCATTCTGTACATGTTGCCACATAAGAACGAAATACGTACTCAGGACCAGCAGCGTAAAAAAGAAAATTAGCATACAGTATACATAGAATAATTAAAACATAATTTAATAGACTAAAAAATAAAATAAAAACATAGTAGATATAATATGTACAGTATAGTTATAAGGTAGTCATTGCTTTTCTTTAGGCCTTACTTAAAACGGTCAAAGGGGCCTCCAACCAAATTTTGCTTAGGGCCCCCAAAGGTCTAGGGCCGGCTCTGAATGCACTTTTCATTGGAGAAAATATGGAGCCATGTGACCTGTGCACATGTGCTGAAACAGGACACAAAATGGACCCCTGTGGGTCATGTGACCAATTTTTTGCACTTTCATTGATTAGTATTTGAGTTCTTCTTCCCTAAAATAGGTTTGACCAATAAATTGGTGTTTAATTTTATGAAAAATAAACTAAAATAGACTATGTTGCCTGGAGGCAACACCGTACCATAGAGGGATGTATATATATTTTCACCCTTCGCCAGGAGTTAGATTGACAGGCTATCTGACCAATCATAATCCACTATCCGCCATTTTGTCTGACAAAGCAGTCAGGAGAGTTCCACGATTGAAACAACATTCCTTCTGAAGTTCATTCATGCTTATTTGATACTATAAATTAACTAAGGAAGAGATGATTGGTTTACGAGCAGCTTTAACCGGCGCTACAGCGATCTGTCACGACACATTAAAGAGCCACAAAACAGTATTTATTGTTTACATATTTTTTTTTAAATGACAAAATTTGAGAGTTTCATATTTAAAAGTAACCTGCTCTGTCCTGTCTGTCCGTGTGTTGTCAGTGTCCTCTTTGCTCTGCAATGTGTTTTTCACTGTGTGCATGAGAATATGATGTGTGGGCTGAGAGTTGTCATGGCATGTCAGACATAGCAACAGTAACTAAAGGGGGCAGGTCTTTGCGAACGGTCACATGGACATGGACTTCATCAGGTCATTCACCAAACCAAAGGCAGGTAACCATACCTATTTTACAAACAGAGCAAGCTGGAAGTAGAGAATCTCTACACATCTACTGAAGCTGGAAGAAGCTGTTTAAAGGGTTAGTTCACCCAAAAATGAAAATTCTGTCATTAATTACTCACCCTCATGTCGTTGGACACCCGTAAGACCTCCGTTCATATTCGGAACACAAATGAAGATATTTTAGTTGAAAGCTGATGGCTGAGAAAGGCTTCAGACAGGCCTCCATTGGCATTCAGTACATTGACACTTCCAAGATCCATGAAAGGCACTTAAAACGTCGTTACAAAGTCTATCTCACCACAGTGGCTCTACAATAATGCTGCGTTCCAGGCAGGTTTTTGAGCCCGTAAATTACAACTTCAAACCACGACTCACGACTTTGTAGTGTTCCAGGCAAAGTCACGCCAAACTGCCTGAGCGCAAGGAATTGTGTGGTAGCTAGATGTAAACAAAGCATGGCGGACCGTACGGGGTGTTTGCTCATTTACAATCATTTCTATCGCCAAAGGTGCTTACTCCTTGCTTATTTGAGGGAAACGGAGGAGAAAAACGGCGCAGACGGCAAGAAAAGCTGTTATACCTTTTATTTTACGTTATTTGTATATTTGTTTCATAAACACTGCATCCGTAGGGGGCTGTCATTGTTGCTTCACGGGCTATGTGACGTCAAAACTCGTAACTGGGAGTACATCAATCTAGTACGAGTTCACAGGTGGGAAGTCACGGGTTTGGCTGCCGTTCCAGTGCACTTTCACGGTTAGAAGGTTGGAAAAACACGGGTTACGAGTTGCCTGGAACGCGGCATAATTTTACGATGCGACGACAATAGTTTTTGTGCGCAAAAAAAAATCAAAATAACACCTTTAACCAACTTGTTCTCGACTTCCGTGTGTGCTGGTTAAAGGTGTTATTTTGATTTTTTTTTGCGCACAAAAACTATTGTCGTCGCATAGTACAATTATTGTAGAGCCACTGTGGTGAAATAGACTTTGTAACGACGTTTTAAGTGCCTTTCATGGATCTTGGAAGTGTCAATGTACTGAATGCCAATGGAGGCCTGTCTGAAGCCTTTCTCAGCCATCAGCTTTCAACTAAAATATCTTCATTTGTGTTCCGAATATGAACGGAGGTCTTACGGGTGTCCAACGACATGAGGATGAGTAATTAATGACAGAATTTTCATTTTTGGGTGAACTAACCCTTTAAGTCAAAGCAATAAAAATGGGTGGGGAAAAAAATAGAAAATCAAAACAAAGGTCAAAGATGGACACTAGTATGTTCAGACAGCAGGGCAAGTACGAGCAGCCAGAGGAATGGAGGTGAACTTGACATTGTGAAGAACAGATGGTGCAATCCAGAGCACATTACTGTTAAAGCACAGGTTTGAAACTTGAAGTAGCACTGTGGCCATGTTACCTGCTGTGAGTGCAATGCGTTTTTTGAAGCACAAAATTGCTTTGCCAGTACCAAGTGCTACACTGTATGTTCCAACCACCACAGACATATTCACAGCACAGGTAAGGGATGGATCAATAACTTAAAAATGAAAATTTACTCACGGTCATATTGGTCCAAACCTGAATGACTTTCACCTGTGAAAAAAGAAGAAAAAAAAAAAAAAAAAAAACATTTTTTACAATAATGTGGGTAACCATTTTGGTTTCAATTAACAAAAAAAAAAAAACAACAACAAAAATTTCTCGAAATATCTTATGTTCCACAAAATTAAGTCATACAGGTTTTTGAATGCCATGAGTAAATGACAGAGTTTTCATTTTTGTTTTATGTATGTAAAACTTACCCAACATAAAGCAATGATGAATATTTGAAACTGTTATAAACAAACAAATATATAAATAAATACAACTTTGATTAAACCACTGGATTATTATGGATTGAGTTTTATTTTGCTTTAAAGTTTTGACTGCTTAGACTTTCAATGGAGAGACAGAAATCTCTCAGGTTTCATTAAAAACTTAATTCGTGTTTGTAGATGAATGAAAGTCTTGTGTGTTTGGAATGACATGAGGGTCATTAAATGATGAAAGACTGTTGTTATTATTTTGGGGTGAACTATCCTCTTTTTGTTTTTTTTAAACTTGGCACCTCCCTTGACTGGAAAATTGTATCTGTTCTGGACGAATCATGTAACATTGCCAGAGTACCTAAGTGCATTCATTTAGTTGTAATTGCAATTCTAAATGCTTAGTGCAATTCATTTATGTTTCACCTCCAACCCCCACTGACTTCTCTCAGAGTAGGTCTGTGAAACGGCAACATTAAGGTGCCATTTAACGCTGTTGATTTGCTTCCCAAGGCAGATTAGACCACCACTTAGTGCATATCATTCCCATATTCAAACTTATCGTCATCTAGAGGACTCTCCTACCAAGATCATAAGGTATAGACATAGGAGTCTTTTCTGTCGATCAAAAAAACTTCATGCACTATGCCAGTACCAAACATAGGCTGCCCAAGGATTCTTAGGGCATTTTATCTCCTGACATCATAAAGACCTTCAAGAGGGTGGTCATGAAACAGGTGTCAGACTGTCTGGATCCACAACAGTTTGCTTAGGAGACAACGCTCGCAGACAAGGCTGGCTTCATGGTTAGGATTATTTTTAAATGGGAAAAAAAAGAAGAGAAAAATCATTGGTTTTGTGGCTGTCGACCCTAAAATAAGCATTGGGTTAAATTAGATGCACTGTTGATTTATTGGAGGTTCAAAAAGATCCTTCACTCCACTAAAACCTAAAATACTTTAAATTAAAAAAGTTAAATAAAACTCAATCCATAATAATCCAGTGGTTTAATCAAAGTTTATTTGTATAAGTCTGTATTTATTTATTTATTTGTTTGTTTATAACAGTTTAAAATATTCATCATTGCTTTATGTTGGGTAAGTTTCACATACATAAAAAAAAAGAAAATTCTGTCATTTACGAATTGAAATCGCAACAACATTTTTCAGATCTCAGTGAGAGTTTCTGTTTCCCCACTCATTTGAAATATAGGTCTCACTCTACAGACCGGCTAATCACTGTGTAATGCATGCAAAATTGACTGGGTTTATCAAGAGGCCAACTGAACCACAAAGCTTAAACCGGTGGCCCCTACAAGCAAAGTTTCAGCTGAGTGCTGTGAGGTGGGAACAGTTCGGTGTAGCAGTTGATGAGTCATCCACGGCGCACAGACACAGCGTTTTTTCACTGTTGACAGTCAGCTCCCAGACAATGAAAACCTTGTTTGTCTTAGAAATGGGCTTCGGCTAGGAGAAACACAGCTGGTTTGGGTGATCAGATCTCTAAATGTTCAACTTTCCAACAGGAGTCATTCAAAAGCAAGGAACGGTAGCTGCCTATTGGGAAATAGTCCCGGATTAAAGGAGCCAAAAGATTGAAAAAGTAATTTAAAAAATAATGGGCTTTTTAATGACTAAACCTAAGGGACACCCAGATGTGCTCTTTGTTAATTTTCACTTGTGTAATGTAAAATTCCAACTGCTTAATTACTCTAGTATACACAAAGCAAATGCTTTTAACGAAGCAATTATGGGAGACAATCTCGTCATGGCACCACGGCTTTCACAAACACCCCCTACCACTTGGACAGACTGTTGTTGTCAGAGAAAAAAAACCCATTGGTTTCTCATGTGTTGCATGACAACTAAAAACATATTACTGTTTATTAATGGTAACATTTTCCCCCAGTCTTTCTAATGCTACTCTCTAAATGTTGCTGGATGTTTCAAGGCAGGTCATTATACAAATGCTGATATCAGCTATTTAAAGTTTCAACAATGAATATGTCTCTTCACGGGGCCATCTAAAGCCCTATTCAGACGGCAAGGAAAGGTGGTGTGAAGTAATTATTACCAGAGCTTCTCAGTGATTTTAGTACCATCCGAATGTGGCATGTCAGTAATCATTACGGACAATGTCAGTAAAGATTACAGCCACTTTTACCTTCTGTAAAAACGTCCGGAAAACTGACCTCAGGGAATGCTAATCACATGCGGAAAGACCAGATGTAAATATGTACGTAAATATTTCCTGTTTAAAAGTACTTTTCCGTGCTTTTTGGAGGCACTTGAAGCATTCAGTTGCGTTCTAGGCGGGGGGACAAGTCTGTGACAAACCTCAAGTTTTTTTTGTGTGTGTGTGTGTTTGCGCACATCATATCAGGAAGCAACGTAATACGCACATGGCGACAGGGAGGTGGCGGCGGTGCATATATCGAGTTACCCCTCTTACTTCTAGTAGTTTTACAGAGACTTCTTATCCCGTGCGAATTGGCCATTAATATTACAGACATCCCGTGGTAAAATTACATTACACTGCCGTTATCAATCTCACTCAATTTTTTCCCTCTTTTTGAAAGATGTGAAATCACTATTGTGGCGTTTTTCTTTTGCTATTTGAGCAAATCGGCACACAAAAAAATTTTTTTAATGTATTTTCTCATTCACAGCTATAATATTTAACCCAACTATGACAACTTCCTCTCTGAGAAACCCGGAAATGTGAAAAGGGTCTATAAAGACCAAACACAGTAAAAGAAATGGACACAGCGACCCCATAGACTTAACGAAGAAAAAGTGAAGTCAAGTAGAAACGTCTCGGTTACGTATGGTAACCCTCGTTCCCTGAAGGAGGGAACGGAGACGTACGTCGGTATTACCGGCGAATTGGGATCACTTCAGAGAGCCCCTATCAGCTTCGAGAACTTAAGAACAGGCCAATGAACAATTGGCGTGCGAGATTAGCATCTCGCGCTCCGCCCCGTGCCGCTGGTATAAACAGGAAGCGAGAGCATCGCACTGACGTTTTTCACTGAGGAGCCGAACCAGTGACTCGGCCATGCAGTGATGGAAGGAACTGTGGCGACGGGACGTACCTCTCCGTTCCCACCTTCAGGGAACGAGGGTTACCATACGTAACCGAGACGTTCCCTTTCAGTCGGTCACTACGACGTACGTCGGTATTACCGACGAATTGGGATCCCTATGGAAAGCGCCACAGTTACTACCACTACCAGCGCCCAGCGAGAGCCCCTCAGACCCCGTTCTGAAGCGGGCGGGGAGATTCACGCAGTGAGAGTCACACTGCTGTTCCGCAAGACCCATTCAGCAGACTGATTGGATAACGCTGGGAAAGCGTGCCCGAAGGACGCTGTGGGAGCCACATCATGCCCAGAGGGAGTTACCATGTGGAAAGAATACGTATGGGCTGGCCGTGGGCAGCTCAACATACGAAGTCCCAGGGGTGGCCCCGGCCCAATGCAGGTGGGGGACGACACCGTACTGAGACGGCAGAGAAACTCTGCCAAGGGAAAGACACGAGCTCGCCGTAGGGAGCTGTACCATGGAGAATACACATATGGGACCGCCGTAGGGGTCACGACATACGGAACCCAGTCTGACACAAGTTCCACCAATGCATACAAGTGCCAGACCTGGCGTCGGACGCTCCGCAACATCCGACTGCCGAGGGGTGCGGAGGACTCAACAGGGTTCGCCAATCCTGGGGAACTCGATTGGAGATAAAAAGCACACGTTTCCGTTCCATGGGGAAGAGAATGGCGCAGCAAGCCGACACTTAGAACGGGCATTTCAGTGAAGCTGACTATGGGAAGCGAGCACACGAGAAGCCACCGGTTCCACACGTAGGCTATAAAACCTAGCGAACGTATTAGGTGTCGCGCAGCCCGCAGCTCTACAAATGTTTGTCAGCGAGGCGCCATCAGCCAACGCCCAGGAAGAAGCTACACCCCTGGTGGAGTGAGCTCTAACCCCGAGCGGGCAGGGCACGTCTTGGGACTCATACGCCAAGACGATGGCATCCACTATCCAGTGGGCCATCCTCTGCTTGGAGACAGCCTTTCCCTTCTGCTGTCCTCCGTAACAGACGAAGAGCTGCTCTGAGGTCCTAAAGCTTTGCGTTCTGTCAACATAGACGTGCAGAGCGCGAACTGGACAGAGAGAAGCCAGGGCTTGGTCTGCCTCCTCCGAAGACAGCGCTTGCAGGCTCACCACTTGGTCCCGGAAGGGAGTAGTGGGAACCTTGGGCACGTATCCAGGCCGGGGTCTCAGGGTCACCTGAGAGTCACCCGGCCCGAACTCCAGGCACGATTCGTCGACCGAAAATGCCTGCAGGTCCCCTACCCTCTTAACTGAGGCCAATGCAATCAGGAGGATTGTCTTTAGAGACAAGATCTTAAGCTCTACTGACTGTAAAGGCTCGAAGGGCGCCCTCTGCAGTGCGGTCAGCACCAGAGTCAAGTCCCAAGAGAGTATAGAGGAGGGGCGAGGAGGATTTAGTCTCCTCGCTCCCCTCAGGAACCTGACGATCAGATCGTGCTTGCCTAAGGACTCACCATTAACGAGGTCATGGTTTGCGGCAATAGCGGCAACATATACCTTGAGGGTGGATGGAGACAGCCTTCGCTCCAACCCGTCTTGAAGGAAAGATAGCACAGATCCGACCGAACACTTCCGGGGGTCTTCTCGGAGAGAAGAACACCAATCGACGAACAGGTTCCACTTCAGCGCATATAGCCGTCTCGTAGAGGGGGCTCTGGCGGAAGCGATGGTGTCGACTACCGCTTGCGGTAGGTCACCTAGAACCTCCGCGTCCCGTCCAGGGACCAGACATGGAGTTTCCAGAGGTCTGGACACGGGTGCTATAGGATGCCCCGTCTCTGAGTTAGGAGGTCCTGCCTCAGAGGAATGGGCCAAGGAGGTACTGTCGCGAGGAGCACTAGTTCCGGGAACCACGTCCTGTTGGGCCAGTACGGAGCTACCAAGAGGAGTTGCTCCTCGTCCTCCCTGACCTTGCACAGAGTCTGTGCAAGAAGGCTCACTGGGGGAAACGCATACTTGCGCAGAGCCCGGGGCCAGCTGTGTGCCAGTGCATCCGTGCCGAGGGTCCCCTCGGTCAGGGAATAAAACAACTGGCAGTGGGTCGTGTCGTGGGCGGCAAAAAGATCGATCTGTGCGGCCCCAAAGCGACTCCAAATCAGCTGGACCACCTGGGGGTGGAGTCGCCACTCTCCGGGGAGCACTGGCAACCGTGACAGCTCGTCGGCTGCACGATTGAGCAGGCCCGGAATGTGAATGGCACGAAGGGACCTCAGATGCTTCTGACTCCACAGGAGGAGATGGCGGGCGAGTTGGGACAAACGGCGGGAGTGTAGACCACCCTGTTTGTTGATGTACGCAACGGCCGTCGTGCTGTCCGTCCGGACCAGAACGTGCTTGTCTTTGAGCGACCCTTTGAGGCAAGACGAACTGCCAGCAACTCCAGGCAATTGATATGCCATTGCAGTTGGGGCCCCGTCCACAGACCCGATACTGCAAGCCCGTTGTACGTGGCACCCCAGCCCGTGGGTGAGGCATCCGTGGAGACAACATGATGCCTGGACACTTGTTCTAGAGGCACTCCTGCCCGTAGAAATGAAGGGTCCGACCACGGAGTCAGGGTTTGGCGGCATCTCGGCGTCACTTGGACACGGAGGGACCCGCTGTGCCACGCCCATCTCGGGACTCGGTCGTGTAGCCAGTGCTGAAGCGGTCTCATATGGAGCAGCCCTAGCGGCGTTACTGTGGCTGCTGCTGCCATATGCCCCAGGAGCCTCTGAAAATGCTGTATTGCGTTTGAGCGTACTCAAGCAGCTCAGCACCGTCTGGACGCGCTCCTCTGTGAGGCGCGCTGTCATGGCGACCGAGTCGATCTCCATCCCGAGAAAAGAGATCCTCTGTACGGGACAGAGTTTGCTCTTCTCCCAGTTGACCCGAAGACCCAACCGGCTGAGGTGCCGAAGCACCATGTCCCTGTGTTCGCACAACTGCTCCCGCGACTGGGCAAGAATCAGACAGTCGTCGAGATAGTTGAGGATGCGAACACCACGCTCCCTCATAGGAGCAATGGCCGCCTCCGCGACTTTCGTGAAGACACGGGGCGACAGGGACAGCCCGAAGGGCAGGACTTTGTACTGATATTCCCGTCCGTCGAAAGCAAAGCGTAGAAACGGTCTGTGTCGAGGGAGAATCGAGACATGAAAGTACGCGTCCTTCAGGTCGATCGCTGCAAACCAATCCTGGGGACGGATGCACCTGAAGATGCGTTTCTGCGTTAGCATTCTGAACGGCATCCTGTGGAGGGAGCGGTTCAAGTAACGCAGGTCCAGGATCGGCCGTAACCCGCCGCCTTTCTTGGGTACAATGAAGTACGGGCTGTAGAACCCGCACTTCATATCGGCTGGAGGGACCGGCTCTATCGCGTCCTTCACCAATAGGACAGCGATCTCCGCCTGAAGCACCGGGGCGCCCTCCTTCGGTATAGATGTGAAGTGGACACCCCTGAACTTCGGGGGACGCCGGGCGAACTGAATCGCATAGCCGAGTCTGATGGTGCGGATGAGCCAGCTGGGAAGCGCTAGCCAGGCCCCCAGGGACACTGGGGCCAGTGGCGGAACAGACAAACAAATAGTGTTCCCCCGGCCCTGCACCGGGGGAAGGAGTGGTGCTGCAGCCATCTCCCGAAGAGCAGCCATCTTCCTCCATCTCTGGGCTGGACGTTCTTCCCGCGACCGGCTCCACGCCCACGGCCGGTGGAAGGCTGCTGCTGGGCTGGGGCGGGAGCGGAGGCGGCCGCAGGAGGACGTCCTCGGCGACGGGCAGGCGGAGGTGCTGCGGCCGGCGGCTGAGTGGAGGCAGCAGCGGGCCGCCGGTGCAGGATATGTTTAATGGCCTCCGTCTGCTTCTGGGCGGCCGAGAATTGCTGGGCAAAATTCTCAACCGCGTCGCCGAACAACCCGGCCGACGATATGGGGGAGTCCAGGAACCGGTTCTTATCAGTCTCCCTCATGTCGGCCAGGTTGAGCCAGAGATGCCATTCCTGGACCACTAAGGTGGACATCGCCTGACCAACGGAACGGGCGGTAACTTTCGTTTTCCCGGAGGAGCTCTGGGTCAGA
Source organism: Gobio gobio (assembly GCF_949357685.1). Taxonomy (NCBI): domain Eukaryota; kingdom Metazoa; phylum Chordata; class Actinopteri; order Cypriniformes; family Gobionidae; genus Gobio; species Gobio gobio. The sequence goes on along the minus strand of NC_137109.1, from coordinate 26,368,525 downwards.
CCTACCCTCGTGCATGTCCATGAGTGCCTGGGCCTGGTGCACCTGGAGCAACGCCATGGCATGCAAGGCAGACGCGGCCTGTCCGCAGGACCTGTAGGCCTTCGCAGTCAGACTGGACGAAAACCCACAGGCTTTGGACGGGAGACGAGGATCACCACGGCACTCGGAGGCGGTCGCCGGAAGCAGCTGCATCACGACGGCGCGTTCGACTGGCGGGATCCTCTCGTAACCCTTGGCCTGTCCGCCGTCAAGGGTAGTGAGGAGGGAGGAGCCTTCAGGTCTGTTTCTGGCACTAAAGGGTGTCGTCCACGACCTGGAAAGCTCCTCATGCACCTCCGGGAAGAATGGCACTGGGGCGGGACGCTGAGAACCAGCGCGACCCCCCCCCCGACCTTTTCGGCGGCCCGGGAAAGCATAGCCGTCAACTCGGGGTCCGACTCAACCGTTGCCACTCTCCCAGAGGGAAGCAGTACAGCTGAGTCCTCATCCTCCGAGGACTGGAACTCCCCCTCCGATGATGCAATCGACATCTGCTCGTCCGCGGGCGCTCCGAAAGAGATGACTGGGCGCCCGTGGGTGGGACCAGCGATCTCTTCCGGGGGCGCCACCGGCAGCGGTGCTTGAGAGGGTTCAGGGACCTGCGTAGGGACACTAGGCGGGTTTGTCCTGAACGTAATCCTCAGGTCACCCCGGCCATCCGTCGAAGTAGGTCTATCCTGGTTAGGGTTAGCTCTAGATCGAGGTATGGGGAGGGGGACTCCGCCTTCCCGGAGGTAGGTGAGTCTCGACCTAAGCACCGCAATAGTCATGTTCCCGCAGTGAGAACACGAGCTATTCACAAACGCTGCCTCAGCATGCTGTAAGCCCAGGCACGTGATGCAGTGATTGTGGCCGTCAGCGGGCGAGAGGGAACGACCGCATCCAGAAACGCACGGGTGGAATGACATCTTGAGAAAGACGCAGTCACACCCGTGTTGCTCTCTTTGTGAGGAAACACTCTTTTAGAGAGTGCTGAAGCACCCAGGGAGACCGCGGCAACACACAGGGAATAGTGCAGCCTGTGTTTGCACTCAATTCGGGAAACGCCCACCGAAACCAACAGGTTTGCTGTGATAACAGCAGTTGTTTCACTTGCAGCTGAGTTTGCGGTCCCGCTGGAGAATGCCGTCACACCAGCACAACGTTCCTCTTCCTCTCTTAGAATTCTCTCGACTCGAATCGCTGAATGAATCAGGAAGCAGTCTGCTACTTCAAACGCGTTCGGCTCCGAAGTGAATGACGTCAGTGCGATGCTCTCGCTTCCTGTTTATACCCACGGCGCGGGGCGGAGCGCAAGATGCAAATCTCGCACGCCAATTGTTCATTGGCCTGTTCTTAAGTTCTCGAAGCTGATAGGGGCTCTCTGAAGTGATCCCAATTCGTCGGTAATACCGACGTACGTCGTAGTGACCGACTGAAAGGGAACACTCACTTCCTGATGGCTGAGCCTCAGACTGAGCTTGACGACGTAGATGTGACGTGAGCAACCAGTCTGACAGTGGCAAGTCTTCTAGTAGTTGTGCAAAGTGAATCACGTTGTTGAAATATTTTGTCCCGTTGCTTTTGGCTCTCTATGGGCTTCTCCACATGCTTCTCCCTTAACTTTATAGGACTTTATGCCTCCATGTCCCCCCTATTGCCTCATAGACAGTAAAAGATTGCCTGCGAGCTTCTCCTTGGGTCTATACGGTAATTTATCGATTATGACGCAATCGTTAGCCTATTTTTTTTACAAAAACGGATTCTACGGGTTGATAGTGTAAGCTACAATGTAATGGAACCTTTTATACATTGTTGTGTTTCTTTAGAAATAAACAATGGGCAAGTGGAGTCTTTAAATGCCTCAGATGCAAAGTTTTTCGTTGTCAAAGTGACACCAAAATGAATGGGAGTCAATGGGATGCTAACAGCAGGTGATGGATTGGTTAGCAATGGCTGCCCCTATGGAAGGTACGCTTTCCAGGTGCTGGATTACCCCCTAGATAAAGACGCATTGTGTGCTAATGCGCTAACGTTCTCAGAGCAGGCGTCAAAATAAAAGTCTGCCGTTTCGTCAAAACAAAAGTCCTGCTTCCAACACATTGGCCAAACAGAAAAATGTATCGGCCAATACAGATAAAAAAAAAGAGCCAAATATCGGTACTGGTAACATTTATATTTTTGCTTAGAATAATACAACCATAACAAATCTCCTTATGTTAATACACTACAAGCATATGCATACGGTTCAAAACACTGCTGATTGCTTTTTAATTTAACATGTTCATAATGCTTATAAGACCATCACAAGACAGTTTTGCAATTTCAACAAAACCTCATGTCTGTCAGCTAGATTATCTTGGTAACTGATCAACCAAATTTGCAACTACAATGTAAAATACATAACAGAAAACCAAATATTTAAGTTTTGATGTAGCAGATAAAGAAGTGTAAGATTTTTAGTGGCAGTACTGCTTTGAAAGGTCTGTCAAGTTGCCAAAACTTTCGCATGGTTCTGAGCCAAAAGTCCATCCTTATTGTTGTTCCCTTATTTAGCTATAGAAGAATATAACAAGTCAATTTATCAGAGCCCTGTTGCAAGATTACAAAACAGGTAATCACTGAAATACATTATAAAAAGGAGGCAATGATGCACCCTACAAAATATTGGATGAAAATAATATAACTATAAAATAATAGTAAATACAACTATAAAACACTAATGTGAAAAAAAAAACTAATCAGAACACTTTTTTTCTTGTGAGAACAAGATTGTGCTGGTGCCCAAGTTTTACAGTAAGTCTTTCTCTTATTGAGTATTACAGTACAATAACAGAAAGCTTAGACCTTCTGCAAATCAGGCGGTGAAACTCCAAGAGCTGATGTTTTTCTTCTTTTGCCAGGGGAGATTTTGTTGTGTGCTTGTTAGTGCCTGTGTATGAAGAGAAGATATATCATGCACTGAAGGGGGCAATGTTGGCATTGTTATTGCCCTTTTAGATCAAAAACATCATTAAGGGTGCATGTCTCTTGACATTCTGTGTAGGTTTTTTTGTTATTGCTGGAGGATCAATAGATTTCCAGTGCCAAGAAACATAAAGGGTGGCGATTTCTGCCTATTGTAAGAGCAGCCGAACAGCTGTTGGTAAATATCATTACAATATTGCATGTTTTATTGCTGGTTTAATAGTGACATAATTGACGGCTATGCTCAGAGGACATTAACATTTAGAACGATCAATAGAAATTCTGGTTGCAGATTTTATGAGAAGTATTTCCCTGTGACAGAAGAATTTGCAAAAGGTCTGTAGTCAATTGAGAGTAAATTAATGAATAGGAGATGGATGTAGGATTGGCCGCTATATATGAACATGAGCCACAAAAATAGAATTGGGCATATTATGCATTCGTCATAGTCAGTGTAATTCTCCTCAGCATGTAGGTTTATATATACTACTGACTAGGGGTGTAACAATATATCGTCTCACAATATCTCGCAATACAAAAATGCAACAATATGTATCGTGAATAGTGACAATATCTATTGGGTATTTGTGGCAAACAGCGAGGCCGAGGGACCGTGAGGGCGGGACGAGGCGGCGCTCATCAGGGAGGATGAGCGCCAGCTGCGCGCCGCAGCGATCTCGGCCCTCGCGGAGGAGTGAGGGACTATAAAGGAGGAGCGACGACAGTGAGGGACGAGAGAGGACCAGGCCTGGATTTTGTGTTATGTTTTATTTTGTGTTCGCTGCAGTCGTCCGTGAGGGGCTGCAGCTTTTTTGTTTTCATTTTGTGGGTGTTTGTGTGTAGGCGGCAGTCGACCGCGAGGGGCTGTCGCCACCATTATTATTTTGTGTTTATTTATTAAAAGTTCTTTTGATTGTCCGCCGGTTCCCGCCTCCTTCTTCCCGTACAAACAACGTTTACTACAGTGGTGCCGAAGCCCGGGAGGAAGGAGGGACACGCTGTCGAAGAGCCCTCGCAGCTGAGGGGGATCGCGGTGCCGCGGAGTTCGGGCAGCGCGGAGGAGAGAAGTCCGCGAGCGGCTGCCCGAAGCGGTGGTGCTGGAGCGGATGAAGGTCGGTGGAACGGAGAGCTCGCTGCCGTGTCCCTGGGTCGAGGTGGGGTGGCTGCCGTCCGCGAGGGGGCGAAGGAGTCCCCAGCGCTTGCCCGGAGCCGAAGCCAGCTGCCGTCCGCCATATTGGGGAGGAGCCGGAGCGCTGCCGTCCGCCAGGTTGGGGAGGAGCAGGGAGCGCGGGACGGGGACTCGCTTCCGGCCGCCCTCAGAAGGAGGAGCCACCGCCGGCCGCCAGGGGGCGGAGGAGTGTCGAGCCGTCGACCGGCCGTCCAGTACCACCGCATGGCACCGCGAGGAAGAGCCTCTCGGCTGGCTGAGGACCGGGCGGCAGTGTTTCTGGGAACCGGACCAGAATTTATTTATTTTTTTTTCTCTCTCCACTCTCTCGTCTCTATCGCTCCTCATGTTCCTCGCTCCGTTCTCTCACCTCGCTGTTCTTACCCCCAGGTCCCGCGGCCGCCGTGATCGCCCCCCCCGGGGAGGGGGGGGGGGAGTAGAGCGCAGGCTCGGGAGTACCCCCCGGCCTGCGAAGGGCGTTGGGGGTATGTGGCGAACAGCGAGGCCGAGGGACCGTGAGGGCGGGACGAGGCGGCGCTCATCAAGGAGGATGAGCGCCAGCTGCGCGCCGCAGCGATCTCGGCCCTCGCGGAGGAGTGAGGGACTATAAAGGAGGAGCGACGACAGTGAGGGACGAGAGAGGACCAGGCCTGGATTTTGTGTTATGTTTTATTTTGTGTTCGCTGCAGTCGTCCGTGAGGGGCTGCAGCTTTTTATTTTTATTTTGTGTGTGTTTGTGTGTAGGCGGCAGTCGACTGCGAGGGGCTGTCGCCACCATTATTATTTTGTGTTTATTTATTAAAAGTTCTTTTGATTGTCCGCCGGTTCCCGCCTCCTTCTTCCCGTACAAACAACGTTTACTACAGTGGTGCCGAAGCCCGGGAGGAAGGAGGGACACGCTGTCGAAGAGCCCTCGCAGCTGAGGGGGATTGCGGTGCCGCGGAGTTCGGGCAGCGCGGAGGAGAGAAGTCCGCGAGCGGCTGCCCGAAGCGGTGGTGCTGGAGCAGATGAAGGTCGGTGGGACGGAGAGCTCGCTGCCGTGCCCCTGGGTCGAGGTGGGGTGGCTGCCGTCCGCGAGGGGGCGAAGGAGTCCCCAGCGCTTGCCCGGAGCCGAAGCCTGCTGCCGTCCGCCATATTGGGGAGGAGCCGGAGCACTGCCGTCCGCCAGGTTGGGGAGGAGCAGGGAGCGCGGGACGGGGACTCGCTTCCGGCCGCCCTCAGAAGGAGGAGCCACCGCCGGCCGCCAGGGGGCGGAGGAGTGTCGAGCCGTCCACCGGACGTCCAGTACCACCGCATGGCACCGCGAGGAAGAGCCTCTCGGCTGGCTGAGGACCGAGCGGCAGTGTGTCTGGGAACCGGACCAGAATTTTTTTTTTTTTCCTCTCTCCACTCTCTCGTCTCTGTCGCTCCTCATGTTCCTCGCTCCGTTCTCTCACCTCGCTGTTCTTACCCCCAGGTCCCGCGGCCGCCGTGATCGCCCCCGTTTACTACAGTATTGTTCATCAAAATGAAACTTAAGAGTTTACAGAGATTTAGTGTCAGTACTACATTAAACTACTATATATAATGTTGAATATAATGTATAATAATGCAATGGGGGAATATTTGTGGGTCCTGATAATGCCAAATTTCTTTGTTACCAGTACAAAAGTGGCCTACGTTATTTTATATGTATATAGTCAGTGACAGAGTGCAAGCATACGTGTAAAAAGAAAACAATGTAATACCAAATTTTGCATTTTAATCAACAGTACATATTTTGTTAACCTTTTACCATATGTCTTGGAGTATCGTAATAATATCGTATTGTGAGTTCAGTATCGTGATATGTATCGGATCGTGAAATGAGGGTATCGTTACACCCCTACTACTGTCCATTTCAAAGCTCAAAAATAAGGACGGACCTACAGACAGACAGAGAGTGTTGCATTTTGTGCACGGTTTAAACATTTAAAAAAAGAACCATGCCTTTGAGATGCAAAATCCAGAAGAATGCTTCTGCTGTCAGATCTAAATTGCTAATGCACACCGTATGGGAGCTGAGTATCCCTTTCAAGGATGGGAGTCTTAAAGACACAAACCTGATAGCTGCTCACTTGATCAAAGCTTGGCCATGCCATGTTTTTCCCACTGAGGAGATGCACAGATGCATAGCAACATGCATATTCTGAGCCACATTTTCAGGTGGTGCGAGTCTGACAGTACAATTGCCAAATATCAGTAACAAAATAAACAAACAGCAGCTAATTGGCCATTCTAAAATTTATTTATTTTTATATTAGAGAGGATGTATTGCTAGGCAACATGTACATTTATCAGATATAGAGAAGGCTTTACAAACAGAAGGCATTACTCATTCTGAACCTCTTATAGCACTGCAACCAATGCAGTTTCTTAATGAATTTTGATTACCGTCTACACATCGTCTTACTTTTCAGAGCATAATTATCCTTATTAGATGGATAATTGTCTTTATGGGAAAGAATGTGTGTCGCTGGTAAATTCTGCCTAAGCTAATACCTCTGATGCACAAGTACCCGATACAGTAGAAATCAAAGTGAGTGAATCATATAACTGCGTTTTAGATAAATACAAGCCAGCCAAGGCCAACTCCTACATTCGGCCCACAGTGTTCTGTGATGAGATTCTCTATTTCACAAAAGCATTCCAGCACAATAGCACTGGAAGAAAAGAACTGTCCCTTTCATGAGTGCTGCCAGTGAGTTTACACGCTCCACTTGTTTTTCTCTTGCGTTTCTGCTAATTCGCCAGAGTTGCCCACTCACCCTCTGCAAAGAACACACATACACATAATCCAAGGCCGCATCAAGCTAGATAAACATTCTCACTAACTTATTACTCACTGAGAACCCGTCACAGGGGAGGAAGTGAACAGGTGTCTGATCTTCTCAGAAAGACTATGGGGATAATGACAACGCGCTCTCATTAACACATAGTTTTCTGTAAGTTTTACACACATATGCAGCAAATTATAAAAGCCCAAGTCAGATGAAGTTCAGAATTCAGCAATTACCTGGATGGATAAAAGCCGTCAGATATTTTACAAGTCAAAAAGTTTAATTAATGAGGGCTATGCATTGTAAAAAGTTTTATACCTAATAAAGTATAACGTTCTATACATAAAATCTCACAAGCTTTCCGGACCAAAATATGAGGTGCTCGTCATGAGAGCCAGCAGCACTGGTCCGACAGACGTCCCACGAGCTTGATGTTCCGCCAGAGCCTTGTATTTTCCATATTTTCATGAAGGCATTTCACATGAGAACTTAAAGGACTAATTGGCCCACAGAGATCAACGGTATTGTTAGTTCTGCCGGGCTTCCAATATTCAGACCTGCCACATGAGTAGTTAATCACCTGTGAGCCTCACACCTGACTTAGACACTTTGATATCCAAAGAGAAGCTGTTACCAGTCAGAGGTGCCTTGAGCCACAATTCACCCCAATGAGAGGCTCAACCTGGGTTTAAGTGAAGATGGTCTGCTATAGGACAGCAGAAGCATGTAAGTCAGAAAACACTACATTTCTCCGCCACTATTTAAGACGGGTACATTAAAACTGACACTTCATTTGACAAGATCATCATGTTATATCTAGGGTTGTACCGATATACTGGTATGACGTTATATCACGGTCTCTCAGAATCTCAACTGCGCATAAGCAACTTCTTTCCACTTCACTGCTTTGACTCTCAATTTGCTCCACCCACCCATGTACATCAGAGAAAATATCAGAGACAGAGACTGTTATTTTGAATCTCTATCGTCCAAAAAGAAGTTAAAATTTTCAGTATGAGAATACTTTGCATATAGAAAAAAGAATGCGTGGTTGTCCTCGAAGATAGATTTCCAGTTTGCAAAAAATGTGGAAACACAATCCCTCTGTGCAGATAAATGCATGTCCCGTTTATAACTTAAGGCCATATGATTTCTGTGATGCAAAGGGAATCCTGGAATCCTGTCTTGAATATGGAATTTACAGCATAACACAGATGTCACTGTAATGTCTAGTGTTTTGGTTTTGTTTCATGTTCAGTGTCATGTTTCCTGGTTTTGTCATGTAAACGTCTCCGGTTACGTATGTAACCTAGGTTCCCTGAGAACAGGAAACGAGACGCTGCGTCAGCTTGACGCTACGGGGAACGCCTTCGGCGTGACAGGTGTCTGAGTTACAATCGAATCACATCAGTCCTACTGACCGGCGACAGCCGATGATGTCATCCAAGTGCGACCAGGAAGTATAAAAGGACGCCTCTGCCAACATGACACCGCCCTTCGTCTTCAGGGACTGTTCGGCAGGCAAGCCCTGAGGCATGGCAAAGCGACGCAGCGTCTCGTTCCCTGTTCTCAGGGAACCTAGGTTACATACGTAACCGGAGATGTTCCCTTTCGAAAGGGAACTCGCGCTGCGTCAGCTTGACGCTACGGGGAACGAAATACCAACGCCGCCATGCCGAGGGGAGTGCATGCCCACTGGCAGTGACAACTGTCAGAACAAGCAAATTCAACTGAAATGCCTGAACCACCCCCCCTCTGGTCACAGAGGCTGTCAGTGACAGCATTCCCTTCGGTCATAGCCCAAGCTATAAGCCTGAGTAGGAAGCTTCGAACACTTAGAGAAGTTCTACCCAGGCCGCTCAAAGGCCTGGATCCAACCCATTCGAAAGAAGGGGGCTCCTTTAAGGGAATGTGGCTAGGGGGCCCTATGGCGCCCCAGCCAGCCACTATCGCCACCAAGGAGGCCTAGCTTGGTGATCCTTTTTCTAACGGGCGCTTCAGCCAGGCCATCCCTGTCTGTTCGATAACAGAGTCTCTGGGTACTCGCCTCTTGGAGAGGCATCCAGTCCAAGGGACAGCAGAATGGCAATGTCCTCCTCAGACCGGATCTCAGAGACAGGAATCCCGGAGTGCAGTACTCAGCATAGCGCTTTTCTACCCTTGCCAGCGAGGGGAGTTAATCTGCTCGATCCTAGGATCTACTGAGCTATTATCAGATAGAAACACTCAGGAGGCCAGACTGGCCTAAAAGCTGATCTAATTGGGAGGTCACCCTAGGGGCCTACGACCACCCGATCAGGCCCAGGCAGCTTCGGCTCAAACACGACCCTCCGAAAGGAGGGGAGCTTAAAGGGGGCTGCCCGGTAGGTAAACCAGGTTGCAGGCTGAAATCCCCTCCTTGGGGACCAAGTAGCAGAAGCGACATCAGTCGCGCCAGGGTAAGACCTTACCAGATGCTGCCGGCTAAGGGCCAGATCACTGATAGCAAGTCACCACTGGCTGTCAGCGTTATGCCAGTTAGCAGTCCTCGTACTGAGAACCAAAGACCCGTTAGGGAGGCCTAGTGAGGCCCATTGTATAATAGGAATATATGCCAGAGAAGCCTGAGAAATCAGGCTCAGGAACTCGCTTAGAGGGAGGCCTGGTGAGGCCTACTACCTGATCGCAGTTGAAGCCGACTGTCAAAGTAGCTGAAAAACGGAAACTCGTTTTCTCAGGGAGGCCTAATGGAGGCCTACTACCTGATAGTCAAGCTACAACAGTTAACCGAGCATCCTTACTTGGGAAGTAACCCTCAGGGAGGCCTTGTGAGGCCTACTACCTGATAGCAAGCTTTGCTAACTGCCTGAGCGTCTGACTCAGGAACTCATCCTCAGGGAGGCCTTGTGAGGCCTACTACCTGATAGCAAGCCCTTAGGGCCTGTTTAGCGAGCCTTAAGGGAGGTTTTAGTGCTTAGGCCTACCGTCTGGTAGCAAACTAAGCCAGCTGCCCGAACACCTCTGACTCGGGAACTCACCCTTGGGGAGGCCTGGTGAGGCCTACCACCCAATAACAGGCTTTTTAGGGAGGCCTGTAGAGGCCTACTACCTGACAGCAAGCATTGCTAGTTACCCGAGCATCCTCACTCAGGAACTCGCCCTCAAGGGAGGCCTAGTGAGGCCTACTACCTGATAGCGGGCCTGCCGGGAGGCCCAGCCTGCTACCTGCAGGCGACTCGTGCTAACTGTTTCTCATTTTGATGGTCCAGGAGCCCAGAAACATGCCCTCAGGGAGGCCTGGTGAGGCCTACTACCTTATGCTAAGAGTTGGATAGGCCTAGTAAGGCCTACAACTTGATAACGGGCCCTCAGGGAGGCCCAGCAAAGCCTTACAACCAGTCTACAGGGAGGCCTAGTGCGGCCTACTACCCAGCAGCAGTCTAGCAGTTTGTGTGCTAGCTGGCAAGGCGACTGGCAAACAGGAGCCCTCCTTCAGGGAGGCCCGGCGGGGCCTGCTACCTTACGACCAGTCTTCAGGGAGGCCTAGTGCGGCCTACTACCCAGCAGCAGTCTAGCAGTTTGCGTGCTAGCTGGCAAGGTGACTGGCAAAAACAGGAGCCCTCCTTCAGGGAGGCCTGGTGAGGCCTACTACCTGCCAACGGTTCATCACAACCCACCAAATGACTGAACCCAAGCCTGCACCCTTAAGGAAGGCCTAGTGAGGCCTGTTACCTCATACCGAGTCTTCAGGGAGGCCTGGTGCGGCCTACCACCCATCAACAGCTTAGCAGCCCATGCTAACTGACACAGCGACTGGCGAATGGGAGCCTGCTTCCAGGGAGGCCTAATGGGGCCTACCACCTCACAGCAGGCCTGCAGGGACAGCTTTCTGGTGGCAGGAGTGAAAAATAACTGCTGTTATAACCTTGGGCTGACAGTAGCTTCTCTGCTGGCTGACAAAAAAATTAACATCCAACTGCTAACTAGGGTTATTAGTTGAGAAATTCTGCTACTTGAAGCCGACATCGTTGGGGAGCAATATATACCGCAATACACATGGGTCCGAACTTTGCAGAGGCCTACCAAGGCTGACTACCTATTTTCCAGGTTGCAGCTAATCATTTGCCAACCTCCCCAACCGTCGGGACTCACTCGCAAGGAGGCCTATCTCTGAGGCCTACTACCTGACCTGGAGTCTACTGCCAAGACTGCCCCAGCTGGCTACTCACAGCCAGCTGGCCTAAACAACCATCCCAGCAAAGCTGGGTGACCCATCCCGAAGGCCTCCAATTCCTTCTGGAGCCAACTGTACAATGGTGCAGTCTTATCGGCAGTGCCTACAAGCACTGGAACCTAATCACATTGTCCATAGCAGAGTACTCGGCAAACCAAACGCCCTGTACCCCCTACGCGGGGGGAGTACCACATACACCACCCACCTCATGAAGGTCCTAGCTTAAATAGCGGCCTACCATACTGTGCGAGGGCGTCAGCCATGACAATGCTCTGGCTACAAGGGAGCTCACGACCAAACCTACATAATTTCCAAAAGGTTGCAAAGTGCTGCTCGACCCGAGCCATGGGTGAGCCAGAATGATACAGAGCTAGGATGGAGGTACTCACATCTACCCTGCCTTGTCAGGGGAGTACTACCAACTGGCCAGGGCATACATAGGAAGGGCCAGCGCCTGCCAAAAAACTGGCGGCTTCTAAAAACTAGCTCTGGAGGGCCGGGCTGAGCTATGCATACGGAATTTTCGTATCTGCATGAAAAACGCCTTAACCCTGCCCCACGACTACTGGCTAAGTCGCTATCAATTCTGCACAGCACCAACCTGCATTACTAGAAAAAGCCCCAGAACGCAGGTAAGGGGGCGGGCCTTGGCCGGACTACTCTACACAAGAGGAGGCTACATTAGGGACAATAATAAAGTTAGATTCAAAAAAGGAACAGCTACCCGGAGTGCAAACGCTTCTTGGCGTGCATCTCCATAATCCCTAGAAAGCCTAGGCCAATCTAGATCTGTACCCGAGGTCCATAAAAGGGCCGCTACTATTGCACCATGCAAAAGGGGCACTCGGGTAGAAGTGCCAGTCGTTAAAAAGATATGGCTCTAGATCTAACTGTAGTTCTAGCATGGTCTGATCCTGTATTCTCCAGAAATTTACACTGAGAGAAGATACAGACCACCTTACCCTGAGGCGGCTACCAGTTAGCAGCTTAAGACTAGGAGGAAAAAATGCCTAGCCTTCTCTTAACACAAAAAACCCTTTTTTTCACATATAACCGCTACACATCCGCAGGAAATGAGCGGCATTCCCAGCACTAAGTCTAATGCATCTTAGCCTTTTTAGGTCTGGGAATAAAATGGGCTGTACAGCTCTCACCGCATGTACTATAGTGTTCGCTGGCTTCCACTAGCAATACTAGCTTATTTGTACAGAGCTTAAGCAACTGGTTTTTGTTTAAATAACATTTTATCGTTCTAGCCAACCCAACAGGGGAACTACAGGCCCTTTTAAAACTTGTATCCAGCGATCCCCGAAGCCCTCAACAGGGAGCGTAAGACAAAAAATATGTAATAATTTCCCTTATAGGGGACTTTCCCACTCGCCTGCGGCACGCCATGATATCCACCCACAAGCTTTATTCCCACATGAATGCTTAGGTGTACTACTACCACGGGGCTGAGGGGGCGCACTCACCAACCAAGCCAGGCAGGCCGTCAGAGTCTGACGTAGCTCTTTCTCCGCTCATCATGGGCCCGCCCGGCCTGGTGTAAAAGTGCCTGGGGAGAAAAAACTAGGAGAAGGACGCCTTCCTTACTCAACGCGCCCTTGGGGGAGGAGACTTGTCCCAGCATGTGGGCACTGAGACTTGTCCCAGCATGGGGGCACCCCTTCACTGAGGGGGCGCACGAGAGGCGACACTGGCTCGCTGGTCCTGTCGCTGACCCTCGGGCCGCGATGGACCAGGGCCTCCTGCCTGCCTGGGCGCGGCCCCGGATCTCCGCGGAATGCATGATCTAAATGCCGCTGAGTGCGCCCTCGCCTCCCTGAACCTTCCCACCACCGCCTCAACGGAGGTGCCAAAAAGCTCAGAGGGCGAAACCGGGGCATCGAGGAGAAAGGCTTTCTCTTTTGCCCCGATGTCCGCAAGGTTCAGCCACAGATGTCTCTCCGTAGCTACCATAGCCGCCATCGTATGCCCGATGGCGACTGCTGTCTGCTTGGAAGCACGGACAGCCAAGTCTGTGGTGAGGCGGAGCTCAGCCATCGCGTCAGGGGGTAGGCCCTCCCCCTGATCGAGATCCTTCAGCTAGTCGGCCTGGTATGCCTGCAGCACCAGGGTGGTATGTAGTGCTGCAGCGGCCTGACCTGCTGACGTGTACGCCCTGCCGTTTAAGCGCAAGGTGTTTTTCAGCGCTTTGGACGGCAGAGTGGGAGCTCTCAGTGTCGATGGCCTCCCTAACGCGAGATAGTTCGCAAACGTCTCGTCAATCGGAGGCATCGACACATACCCAGACTCGGCCAATCCTTCAACATCAGCGAAGTTTCCACGCTGATGCCGAATTATCCGGGCCGAGTATGGGTTCCTCCATGCCCCCGAGATCTGGTCGTGCAGATCGGGGAGGAATGGAAGGCTCCCCAGAGGTGAGGGGTTATGGCCGGAGAGAAAGCGATCATCCAAGCGACCGGGACGCTCGGGTTCTCTCCTAGCGCGCTGCCAGTGTAACTCCAGCCTGTTGGTGGCGCGATCCATAACCTCCATCAACTCTGCATACACGGGGCAAGATGGCTGAGAGGGTTCGGCCTCAACCGATTCATCACCACCCTGCCCAGCCATCCTCTGCTCGAATGGAAGAGCATCGGCTGACGAGGAGGAAAAATCCGACTCCTCCCCCGTCAGCCGCCCCTCGCGACCTGGCTGGTCGTCTGTGAGGACTACACCCTCCTCCAGACGACGAGCCAAGTCCGTCTGGGAACCCCAAGACCTTCGTCGCCGCTCAGCCTCGGCGTGAGCGGGACCGTCCCCAGAAGCTCCCTCGAGGAGAGGGCCGGGCGAGAGCGGAGCGTTCGGATGGGGAAACGCTCGCAATTCGCGCAAGAGGCTCCCTCGAGAACCTCCCGCGCGTGCTCTTCCCCCAGGCAGTACACACAGAGATTGTGCGTGTCCTCAGGCGTCAGATACCTGGGGCACGGATCCTCGCACTTCCTAAAGTGCCGCGTTTTCTGTGAGCACTTCATCCTATTAATGCGATTCTCTCTTGCAACACCAGACAGAACAGTCACTGAAGACGAAGAAGCGGTGTCATGTTGGCAGAGGCGCCCTTTTATACTTCCTGGTCGAACCTGGATGACATCATCGGCTGTCGCCGGTCAGTAGGACTGATGTGATTCGATTGTAACTCAGACACCTGTCACGACGAAGGCGTTCCCCGTAGCGTCAAGCTGACGCAGCGCGAGTTCCCTTTTGAAAGGGAACTTCCATCCATTTAGCCCAAAAACCGGATGCTAATGGCTTGGTCAAAAGGAATTCTGCGTGTAAGCCTTTTCAGCATTTTCTCTTAATTTATTGATATCTCATTTCAAATCTGACTCCATTAATAATTGTATCTTTTATGTGACTCCATAAAGTGTGTTACGTTTAGAGTTTATTAGCTGATTTTAAGATTAGCTGTGATTTAATTTAGATTGTTGATTTTCTTTGTATCTTCCTAGTTTTCATATTCGTTCATCGAGAGACCCAAAATCGCAGAGAAACAGACGCGTCCGGACGCGCGTTCATGGACACAAAATGGTTAATTCTGAGATTAGTCAGAGGATGCAGAGTGGATATGTTACCTTTAAGTGGTTGCCCATGCTCACTCAACAAAAAGCGTAATTTTTAGTCATATCCACGGACTACAACTTGCTAATCCAGCGATAGTCAGAAATCGGAATATCGCGCACGCTGCGCCCCATGCTTCAGTCGTGCCGTCATCGGTGTGATCTATCATAACACTAGATTTCGCTGTAATTAGGGAGTTTACATCGATCCATACTAGAAAAATGATTTCAGAATAATACAAGATAAATCAAGATTAACATTTATTTTGGCCAGACAGGAAAAGTAAATAAGTAAACAAGAATCCATGGTACACAACTGATCAGCGTAAAAACATAAAACACAATTGCAAAGCAATATGAAAATAATTTAAAAGAATCATCTTGTCTGGCTCATATTCTACATGTTGTGTATGTGTGTGCCCCAAAGACACAGACACAGCACCACATGGGGGTTCTGGCTGCAGAATTTTTTCCCACTGAAAGCTTGGTTACCCTGCCTTAAATACTCTAACTAGAACAAAAGGGTTGTAAATATTTGCAACACAAACACCTGGCTGTGGGGGAGTGGATCAGATATCTTTGAAGAGACTCCTCAAAAGGAGAACTGAATTCTAATTAGTTTTCAATCTTTCTAATACTACTAGTGACTGCAGTGAAACTGAGACCATTTTACCATTCGCACAGAGACCTTTAAAAAGACATCAAACATGAAAGGGATAAAACAATAGATTTACAAGATACATCATCACTGGTATATCTGGATTTGGTGACTTGAACACAGGGCAAGGAAAGGGCAAAATGGGGAGGGGGGAGAAATGTTTCATCAGGGTGGTGTCCCACAGTTTCTGTGAGATCTTCTCTCAAGATTAGTGACTTTTATTGTTCTATTGCTGGGGTGTGGATCTAAGATTTTATCTTAGCACCAAACCCGATCCTTACAATTCCCTTGTCCTTGTTCCCTTTTCTCATTGGTTGTTTTAGTCATGTGTTCTCAGTTCAGTTCTGTCATTGGTTCATTGTTCTGATTATTCACAGGTGTGTCTTGTTTAGTCATTAGTCTTTGTGTATTTAAGCCATCATGTTTGCCTTGGTCCTTGTCGAGTATTGTTTGTTGTAACCTGCTGTTGGTAAGTGTTTCATAGTCAGGTCTGTTCATGTGTCAAGTCTTCGTTTGTTTTGTATTTGTTCACGCTGTAAATAAACTGCACTTGGGTTCATCACTTCAACTTGCCTCCAGTGGAAATACGTTACAGTCATGTAAAATGCGCAGATTGATGAATGGATGCAATAAATTGAAAGTAGAGCTGTACAATAAATTAAATTATGACATGGTTTGTGAATATTAAACCGTAAAAAGACCACTAAAAAAATATATGATCTGCTTTTCTGCATCTGTGTGAATGAGCTGCGCCATTTTGTCTACTACATACACTATTAAAAATAAATGGTGCTATATGGCACTAAAAGTGGTTCTTGCCACGTAATCATAGGGGAGCCACTTTTGGTTCTATATAGCACCATATCTTAACAGGTTTTGTATATGGTAGTGGTGCTATATAGCACCTCAGTCATTTAAAAAAAACTGGTGAAGAACCTCTGTACTTAAAGGCCCCTTGGAATCAATAATGTACTTTTTTTTTGTTAGCTTTTAGTATGACTATGTTAGCCTTAAGGTTATGAATAAACTGGTGTGTTCCAAAACAATGACAAAATTCACACTTAGGAGATATAAGCATTCAAAACTTACAGTCTCTCACTTCCGTTCAAATGAATCATAGATTTTGATGACATCATCGCAGACTTCATCTTCTCATCAAATCTTTTGTCCAATCAAATGCTCAGAATCTGAAGCGCCTGCCCATACACTATAAATAGATGCTGAAGCTGCGGTTGAAATCGATCAGCTGTTCACACATTTACTATTTTCTACATGTTGAATGGCACATAGCGCACTATACATGCGATAGGAAACGATTCAGACAGTGCAAATATGCTTTCAGTTGAGGCGAATGAAGTATGGTTTTACGTTACTTTCATGCGCAGCGCACACACTCGATCGTCTGAATGAGCTATATACATATTTCCAGAGCTGCTCTGAAACTCAAAGGTCTTTGCTACAACCCATCAAAATGCCACTCAGTGTTCAGCGCTCAAGTTATACTCTCACCTAGCGGTTATCAATATTCTGCTCTATGCATATGCGAGCACTCTGTTGCTCACGGCCCATGCTAACGCTCCTCTCATGTACCGTTCATGCTCATCGGAAAAGCAAAGTCCACTCAAATGACACGCTAACATGACATTTCTATTTAGTAGTATACATGTTTCTGTTTGCAATAGCCCCACTGTGCTGTATGGTGTGTTAGCCGGGCTGGGCAACGCTGGTAAAATGATGCTACCCTCTCGTTCACTGATCTGCTCACACACTCTGATAATAATAGCTTTGTAGGACTATACATTATTTGGATAATTGGTAAAAAAATAAATCTGTTAAATCCGATTTTGTTGCATAAAACTGAATAAAGAATAATATATTGATATTTAATATGAATATATTTTCTGTCCAATACTTTCAATAAAAGTGTGGTTATTATTTTTATTTATTTTTTTGGCTTGCATTTTTTAAAGCTGCTGTCCGTAACTTGTTTTGCGTTCAAGATTTACAAAAAATTATGAGAATTATGAAAATGCTTGTGGAACTTAGTGCAAGGCATTGGCAAAGGATCTTCCCTGAGGAGCAGTCAAAAGCCCTGCAAACTACGTTGTCACAAAATCAAAGGTTCCTCAAATGTCACTGGTTTTTGCACTCCCTGTCTGTCAATTCAATTTTAATAGACCTCTGACTCCAGCATCTCAATAAGAGACAAAGACGTTCTATTGTGTGCTCTCTTATGCAACACAAAACACTGATGTAAAGTAAATATAAAAGAGGCACCTTACATCATACCTAAGAACCAGACCTATTTCAAACACCATTCTACTATTCTACTTAAACATTAGATTGATGCTGTCTTTTCTTCTACCTTAAGGGGAAATTATATGATAAAATGAATGTTGTGCACAGAAATGAACCAAACACAGGATCAAGGACAGGACCAAAATTTACTTGAAAGAGGGGTTGGGGTAGTAGGACCAAACGATCCGAACTACAAGTGTGAACACACCCTAAAGACCAAAGTATACTTCACTTTTTATGCAAATGTGAGCATCAGCATACAGTGCGCATGACACAATTTCGTCATCAGAAGAGTATGCACGTACAGAACGAGCACCGCTGGGTTAAAACAACCCAATTGCTGGGTTCGTCCATTTTCAACCCAACTTGGGTTATTTTTAACCCAGCATTTTTTAGAGTGTGTGCATTTGACTGTGCACATACGCGTGAAAAACTAAGTATACTTTCGGCTTACACTCGAAAAAATGCTGGGTTAAAAAGAAACCCAAGTTGGGTTGAAAATGGATGAACCCAGCAATTGGGTTATTTTAACCTAGCAATTGGGTTGTTTTAAGCAAACATTTAACCCAACCGCTGGGTTAAAACAACCCAATTGCTTGGGTTATTTTTAACCCAGCATTTTTTAGAGTGTAAGATTGTTTTCACACTTGAGTGAGTCCTCTTTGAAAGAACCAAACTCAAATCCCTTGAAGCAGACCAAGTTATTTTAAACTTAAAAAAAAAAGCTATTCAATATGCTATTGAAAATGTTGTATATTTCATAACATAATTTGGGTTTCAGTTTATTTTGATGGTCCCTTTAACAATCTGTTGACTATAAGTAACGTTGCACCTCCATTTATACTAACGTGTTGGTCGAGTATTAGTAGACTGGTAGGGTTAGGGTTACACTTACAATAAGTTGACATGTACTTGAGAAGTTTCTTAGTCAGTATAATGTCTGTTGGAGAACCAGCACAATAAACAGTAAGCAGATATTAAGCAGACAGTCTATTAATGAGAGTTAGTTGACATGTAGTTGCAAAAGTACTTATAATCAACAGAATGTTCAAAAGAGACCATCTAAATAAAGTGTTACCAACAGTGTTGTGCAAGTTACTTCCAAACTGTAATACATTATAGATTACTTGTTACTGTTATTTAAAAAGTAATCTTTACTTTACAATATTACTGTCTCAGAATTGTAATGCGTTACATTACTCCTGTATTACTTTTGAGTTACTTTCACCAAAATAACTACAGAAGTAGAACTTAACATTCTAAAATGACACAATGTAGGCTACTTCAGAGCATTACATCCAGTAGAAGGCGATATGATGTAGCATAATGACTGTGGGCTATACAGGCTACTAACAATAAAGCATATAATTGGCAAAGTGAAAGCTCAAGACAATGTAAGAAAGGATGACAGACAGAATCACAAACTGAAATCCAAGTCTGTTAAAAGTATGGCAGAGGTATAGTGATTATCTGGCAATATCTGGGAATAGCTTGGGTCTATTCATATTAGACACAACAGATGTAAACTCTAATGCCATGACAAGATGCACATTTGTTTTCTTATTGTTGTCATTATTTTATTCACTTTAAATTCAAGAGGTCACAACACAAAACCGTCATGCAAAAAGTGCAAGTTTTTTTTTATTTTTATTGCTAGTGCTATTTTGCGACGTCGATAGTTTGTAAGTAATTACAAACAAGCTTGAAATACACATTGGGCCCTATCTTGCACCCAGCGCAATTGACTTTGTACACCGACGAATGTGTCATTCCTATTTTGCACCCGCGCAAAGCGCGCTTTTCCCTCCACAGAATCACGTCGCTAAACTAGTGAATGAACTTGCGCTGCCTGGGCGGTTCAGCGCAAAAAAGGAGGCGTGTTCCGGCGCAAACAATCCCTGGTGCTATTTTGCTGTTCCATTAAACAATTGCGCCACTGACCAGAAAAAACCTAGTCTAAAGTCAGTGGCGCGTTGCGCGTTGTTCATTATGCTATTTTAAGGGCGCATGCTTGACCATAATGTATAGCGTGCACAACGCGCATACACTTTGCTCATGTAACCTACACAGATGCAACAGTTATTTTTGCAAATCATAAATTGTTACACTAAAAAAATATTAACACATGAGATGACGGAAATCATTGTGGTGTGCCACGAAGATGTGAAAAAATAGGCATAAATCTAGCTTACAAATGATTCAGGCTAATTGTAATAATTAAGGATAAGACCTGTTTGCCCAATAGTGGCAAGACATATATGTATATAAGGACATCTGACAAATTGGTTTGTCCGTCAAGAACCAGGAAAAAAAATCGACTGAAAAACTGAAAAAACTGAAAGACTGAAAAAAAAAAGACTGTGAAATCACCTTTACCATAATGTACAACATTACAACTTCACTTCTCTGTCTTTCACTGCTCTTACTAGAACATCAGTCTCCTCGGCTGTGAACCGCTCCTGGCGTGCGCCTGGTAAATACGCCATAATAATAGCAATCCATAATGGAACTTGCGCACCTGCTTTTAAAGGGAATGTTGGATGACGCTCTGATTGGTTTATTCACGTTACGCCCAAACCACACCTATGAATAATGAAGCTACTTCAGACCAACCCATTTTAGATTTGCGCCGGGCGCAAGAGCCATTTATCCCGCAAGGAAAATAGCAACAGCGCCGAGACCCGCCCACAAAGTTACTTGCGCTTCGCGCGTTGACACTTGCGTTTCAGATCATTAAAATAGGGCCCATTGACTCTTATTTTGAAATGTCTGTGCCTTACAGTTGCAGGAGCTCATTCAAGTTTCAAGTCTCATTCAACTCAGCCATGATTGAAATAACATAGGAAATTAATGCGGGTCATTTTAGACCCATGTATGAAAAATTGATGTAGAAATACAAAAACTGTGTTTGTTTATAAAGTAAGAAAGGAAATATAAACATAAAGATTTGTGGAAGTCAAAAACAAGATATTTAATGAATATCTGGAATAACAAATTATAAAATACATATATTTTAAAGATTCAGCAAAGAAACACTCAGCAAAATTAACATAGGGTCATGAATACAGGTCATTTTAGACCCATGTTGTGCATTAGAAGGGTTGCGATACAAAAATTATGTGTATTCAAAAAGTAAGAAAGGAAAAATAAAAATAAGGATTTGTGATGATCAAAAACAAGTTAAATGAAGAATACCTGGAATGCTGAATGATTAAATTAATTTCTTACAAAGATATCAAAAATAAAAACTCAGCCGGGTCACTTTAGACCCATGTTGTGCATCAAAGGGTTAAGCCTTCTTTAGCCGCTTTTACACTGGCCTTGTGGTCTTGCTGTTTTTTCTTTCTTTTTTTTAACAATTACATTTTGGGCTAAAAGTGTGTAGTAACGCTAGCATTACTGAACATGTACGGAATAAAATATTACTGAAAATTGATTAGTAACTAATGCCTTACACTACTGCGTTACAGCGAAGTAATATTTTACTGTAATGCATTACTTTTGTAACACGTTACTCCCAACACTGGTTACCAATGTAATGTAACTTAATGTTATCAAAAACTGATAACTCAAATAGAGTGTTCTTTAAAATATTATTTACACTATGAATTATTTACACTGTCTTTCTAACTAGATAACATACTGTAATTTACTTTAAAACAAGATCAAATTAATCCATTTGACTTACCCATCCTCATGTGTCCATACTCCATAGTGTTCCGAAGTTCAAAACACAAAAAGCACATTAGTAGCTACGTCAAAAAAGAACAACTATAACTGTTAAATACATATTTGTTGTATTGCATTTAGAACTTTTATTGTAATGTTGATAAAATTAATATATTTACAAGAAGACACCTGCAACAGGAAACTTTTCCATATCATTGGAAAAATGATATAAGGCTGCTGTATGCAGAGCGGTAAGGAAAGTGTGCCTCGGTCTCATGCTCTTTCTTTGAATTTGTTTGTTGTTTCCTGGGCACAAACATATGAGAGCCATCAAAGAGGAATTTCACAGGATTGCAGGTCAGTGGTGTAGAAATCGGTTTAAATGAGGCTAATCTGATAAATTACATTCACTTGATAACAACTTGCCGCGACCCTTTGGAAGTAGCCTGCTAATTAGAATTTCCTTTAAGGTTTCCAATGTGGTTGGATACATTGATGACACGCATATTCCCATCATCGCACCTTCAGAAAATAAAAACGATTACTGTAAGGAATGGAAGGATGCCAGATGGAAGGGTAGTCTGAGATATGTGTTATAACCATCACCACAGCTGTTAAATAAACACAAATGATTTGGTCATCTTTGTTTCCTATAAATACAAAAGAAACAGTTATTCTATTTCCTGTTGGATTTTAATATTCTTCCAATACCATTGGCCATCTCCTCTTCATCTGTCAGAGGTGCTGGTGCAGGTCCTCCCCCCATTTTGCGAGCCTCTGCCTTCTGGCTGTTGGCTGAGTAGAAGTCAAATGTTAATTTCATCACCCTAATTAAGAAATGTAACAGGTTAGATTAGTGAACATTTGATTATGTGAAAAGATCATTAAAATATGTGAAAAAAGCTGCTGCACATTGAAATAGACACGGAATGATATTTATTTAATATGTATTTTTTTTAAGTCATGTGGCCTACACCCATTAACCTTTTATGCTTAAAGCTTTACCTGATTGAATGATGTTTTCATACTTTTATACATTTTTATCTGCTGCCATATTCATTTTTTTTAAATTATTTTTTTGTGCCTGTGGGATGCCATGAAATTGAATATTAGTTCAATAACAACTGTTCTCAGAGCAGCCTCAACTCTGATTGGTTCTGTTCACTAGCTGGGGTGGGACTTGCAATTGGGTCCTTCTGCAGTGTGTCGCTGACTGAGCTGAAATAATTAATAATCATCGGACTAAACCATTTTTATGAAGGGGAGAAACTTTTTTTTTTGTGGTTTTCATAAAACTCTGAGGCATACAAGCTGTAAACTTGCTAAAAGCCACTGGTACAGTAAATACTGATGGTCCAGAATGGAGGGTGTTACACACTGTAGTCCATCTGGTCCTGGCTAAGGGGCTAGTTTTTAGAATAAGGGCTTTTTTTTCTTATGTTGTGAAGCATGAAGCAGCCAAATTAGGGAGTTTTAATGTAGACCACAGAAGAACTTGACATCTTGGTTTACAGCAATCTGGAGACAACAACACCTGGCCTCATTAACTTTGTGACATTCAAATGAAAAATCTGGTATGGGAGATCTTACCTGAGCTCAGTGAAGATTGTGTCGATGATGAGTAACCATCCAGTTCAAGATGACAAAGGGTCATGCAACGCATATACCCTGAGATTGTGGATTCAGAAGCAGAAGGGGGAATGAGATGTACTGTTGAGGGTCATCAGCATAGAAGTGATAAAAGAAGCTCTGTGATTGGATGATGGTTCTGAGCAAGCCGGTGCTGACGGAGAAGAAATGGAGTTCAAGCACTGTGGTACTTCAGTGAAGGGTGTGAGCCTTTCTAGATGACTTGGTAGGACATATTATCCAGGTTAGATATAAACCAGGAAAGGGTGGTTGCACATTATTTGGTGAGAAGCTGGGGAATGTTCTCGTCTGAGTCTCAAATGAGGTTAGTAACAGAAAGGGTGAAGCGATCATGTGGTAGGGAATGTCAGAGGTGTTGGAGAATTAGTTTTTTAAAAGTGGGTCATGAAGTCCTAAGCAGTGAGTGTGAATAGCGGAGAAGTTAGAGGATAGAAAAGGTATGAGAAGGTGACAAACTGCACACCGATGGTGTGTGCGCTAATTTTATTTCTCTTCTGTCTGTGCAACTGACCAAAATAAAATCCATGCAATTAAAAGAGACATACTTGCTAAATATTTTTAGTTGGTGCATGGTTTCATTGTCAAGCCACATCCTTTCTTGTCATGCTAGAAGCTTAATACTGCCCACGTAAATCTTGTCAAGGAACCTTGGTCAACTAATGGCTATTCGGGAAAAAAACTAACTTGCAGGAGGAATGTGGTCAACATTACAGTTGAGGCAGGAGAGATAGAGCTGACCCTGCCCATATTGTGCACAACTCATTATATCTGCCAGAAATGTTGTGCAAAGTGAGTATGTTATTAGTACCCATGAGGTCATTGCATAACTCTCCAGAGGGTGAAAGCAAGTCAGTTCGTAGATTTACTGGCTCTCTTGCAGTTCACTGGACTTATAATTTGCAAATTCTAGTAATTTAACAATGCTAAACTATAATAAGGCCACCTACTGTGCAATGTTGAGAGATAGACTGCTTTATCAGTTTCACAGTGCAGGGCTAATTGTTATGCCCAATAAATGTAAAATTGCTAATAATTTACTGCACAACATCATTGCCATTTCAGGTACAGTATGTGCATAATTCATCCTCACCTCCTCTCAAACTGATGTTTCAAAAATGACAGACATATTTTAAAGTACAGTAAAAGAGTCTTCTTCATTTTCCGTTTTAGGGTCAGAATTGTATTTAGTATAGATTATATAAAAACGTTTTATTTTCACTTCAAAATATACATGTCATTTTGTGTTATTTTAAAAGTTAAAACATCTTTTAGAAGTAAACAGTTCCAGATACAATCTCTGAAGTGAGAATCACAGACATTGAGACAACATCTCGTCAGTTGACAGAAAGGAAGGAAAATATGACAGATCTACTTATCTTGTCTTATAGACATACAGATTGTAATAAAATACCTGTTTTGGTTGACTCTTTTGAATGAATAGATTGATTGAACAATTCAATGACACACTGTCGCCACCTACTGGCACAACAATTCTACAGAATGGGTCAATGAACTACGGAGCTCAACATAACATGCATGAAAAAAAATGTGTCCATGAATGAACAATTAGTTCCATGACTTACAAATATGTCAGCATGTTTTACTAATTTGTTGCACTTGATATATTAATTTGTTTCCTCATTTTTCTAAATCGTGGCCACATGATAATTTGTTCCCTTGTTTTAGTTAAATCAAAATGAGGGAACGAACGCAATGGCTATAATTAACTGAACAGACGGAACAAATTAATAATAAATGTTAACACTTTTTTTTTTTTCTTAAATAAAATGAGGGAACAAATTAGTAAATTGCTGCCATGATATATTAAAACAAGATAACTAATTTTAAAATGTTCTTGTCCTCATGTCATGTGTGGGTCTCCATATTGAACAAATCAAAATGAATCTGATTTGTTTGGATTTTTTTGTGATATAAAATATTTGAATCACTAGGATAAATCCCTGCCACTATAGGAGAGGTATATGCAGTGTTGGGCATGTTACTTTAAAAAAGTAATTAGATATAGTTACTAGTTACTTCTTACAAATAGTAACTGAGTTAGTAACTGAGTTACATCATTATAAAAGTAACTAATTACCAGGGAAAGTAACTCCTGTGTTACTTTTCCTTTCTCAAATCTTCAAACATGTCAAATAACTTGGATGGCCCCAATATTAAATATGTTAAATTAATGAATCGGACACTAAATAGAATAAATTATTATTATAAAACATTGTACATTAATGTACACTATTGTAATGTTGCTGTGGGACAATGTGAGAGACACCTATCAAATTCAATACATTATTGTAAATATTATCAGTGGGCCTTCTATAGTGTAAATATTGTGTAAATATTATCAGTACTATACTACTCCTTTGGTAGTGGAGCTCACGTTATCACCTAGGTTTTTAGCCACTAATTTTATGGTGGCATGTGATGATGTGAGGTGCTTCATTAGATTAGAATTACTTGCCACCGACGCGGAGAGACTCTCTTCCTGGGCACGTTACATGTTACATAAACATTCTTACCTTTCACCTCAACGAGGGAAAAGTAGTGCTTATACTTCCAGTTTGCGAAAGCTACCTTTGAAGTCGTTGCCATCGCTCTGACTCCTCCTGGTCGTTGGTGTGTTTGACTGGGCATATGCGTGTGGGTGTGTGTGTGAACTCAACCTATCAACCTCAACCTTGTCTCCCACCCACCAATCATCATCAGTTATGTGTACCAGAAACACGCAAGGCATGCACGCACGCCCGCACCGCACGCACACACACGCACACACACGTTGCAGGTCCGACTGACAGAGAGCCTGTTTGGATGAAAACTGCTTCAGTGAGCTCAATTATAGTAACGCGCCACATTTTATTGTCAGTAACGCTAACGGCGTTGTAACAGGAGAAACAGTAATTAGTTTGATTACTCGTTACTGAAAAAAATTATTCCGTTAGTAACGCCGTTTATCTATAACGCCGTTATTCCCATCACTGGGTATATGGGACCACCGGACTCGGGACCACCAGAACTGGGACCACCGGACTCTCGGAGACAGAGGAGCCCTTTCCTCTCCTCCTTCGTGTGCGCCGGTGAGTCAAAGTCTTAACGATAGCTGCATCTGAGGAGGCAGCAGACTCATTAACAACCTCCCCTGCCTGCCGAACGACCAGGTCCACAAATGCCCCAAAACCCAGTTGATATAGTCCGCTCATATGCCATACGTTGATGGGCTCATCAAGGGCTTAGTTGAAAAGGTCCTTAACCCATCGCGCCGGCGTGATTGGCTTGCTTTATTTCTTATCAGTGCCAAAGAGACTCAAATAACTCTGTCGTTTTTTTATCATTCATGCAAGTGCTATACATCATTATAATCTGTTAAGTTTCAATTTTTTTGTGTACAATCACAATAAAAACAAATTGTTGTGCTTTTTGCAAAATAAGGGAAACAAACATGATTTGCGATCTTCAGCCTCTCTCTCAATGATGTCTAATCTGATTCTCTTCAGAAAATGACCTCTAGCTTAGTGAGAACTTGACACACAAACATGAGACATATGTCTAAAGAAACGTTGAAATGTCAGGTTTTAAATAATGTAAATCAAAACGAATTTTTCGTAGATTTTTTTACTGTTACTGTACTTATCTAGTAAACCTAAAATCTAGTAGGCCTACCTAAAGCTAATTTATTATGCAGCTCATTATTATGCAGGTCTTTGTTTCTCAGGAGTGATCACATTATTATTCCTGGTTCGTTCACGCCTACTCGCATAAGGCCTGAGTAAAGAAAAAGTGTGTTGCAAAATGTAGATGAATATATTGTTTTATGTGACTAAGTAGGCTCAATGATTCTCTCTGCATGAAAAGTGGGATTTTCGACCCCGTAAACGCCTGTAGATTCCCGGAAATCTCCCTAATTTTCGGCAGTTTTCGACAATTTAGAGGCAGCGAACGTCGCGTTAGTCTGTGCCACAAATTGTCGTAAACGAACCATGACGTAGGTGGAGAGCCCCCCGCTAAGAGCCCGCGGAGGTGCAACGCCTCTAATTAGCATATGAATAGAAGCGAAACCAGAGAGTCAACGGCCAGACTTGAATTTACTCACTCAGTATTGGCTGAGGCCACTACTTTTAAACAAGAAAAAATCCCTCGTGATTGGTTGGCAGATCACTGCAAACCAATCATTATTGTTCCCCCTGGCTCATTATAAATGTAAACCCCAATAATAATAATAATAATAATAAATATATAATTTATGTTGTAATAATTTATGTTTTATATTAATGTTATTGTGCTATGAAGTACACTATTCATACCATCAAGGAATATATGGGAAAATTATACGGACCGTGCCGTTTATTCAAAGAAAGAGCTTCATTTATAAACACACAGCTGTTCATTCAAAGAAAGAGCTTTATTGTCAAACACAACTATGTACAGTGCAGCAGTAATGTATCTTATGTTGTCCTCCAAAAACGTCAAAGAGAAGTGCCCAACACATTCGGGGAACACAGGCGTATATGGCAAGTTGCCCTGTATTTCGGTATCGCCTCTAATCTGGATTGCAAAGTGGCACAGAGTTCGGCGAGCTCCAGGCTGCGAGAGGGCAGTGGCCGCACAATCCATCCAGACACCCCGTCAACAATGCCGTCTTCCTTATCAGATATGAGTTCAATGGTCGCGGACTTCCAAATGTCCACCTCATCCTCAGCCAGCACACTTTGTCTCGCTTTCAGAAACTGTAATACAATCCATAAAGACAATAAGCAACCTGAAAAATACTCACATTGACAAAAAACTGATCTAATATAATAAATCTTACCCTTTTTCTTCTTGATCGACTCCGAGCTAAACTTCGCAGTTTCCGCTTGCGATGTAAGTTCAGGTTGTTTGTATCTGAAGCTCTGGCGTGTCGATTCATAATACGTCTTACAGGCATTTACAGGCACTTACAGGCTGGAAAACAATTACATGAGACTGGTATTAATAAAAACAGTCACGGTAAAATTAAACAAGGAATGAGAAAAACATTAGACGTTATACTTACACACAATGTCGTCATGTTCAGCGGTTAAATCTGGACTCGCGGAAATCGCTCCAAGCAGATAAGAGGTCACGGCTTCGTTATGAGGTGAGGATAGTCTGTGTAAACAAAAGCCGCGTTTCCACCGCAGGAACTTTACCCCGGAACCAGGAACTTTGGGGGGGAACTCGGTGTGTTTCGACCGCAGGTACCAGGGTCAAAATGAAGTTCCGGGTAAATATTTCCCCCTCCAAATGGCCCTGCTTGCGAGGTGGGACTTTTCAAAAGTTCCTGAACTTTCGGGGGTGGGACTTGGGCGCTGAACATGCTGATTGGTTGAGCTCTCGCAGCTATTTTTTTTCCCATCGCCGCCATATTTACAAGTCTTTTGCGAGGTGGGTTCCGTGGGTTTTGCGTTCAGTAAATATTTTTTTTTTGCAACAATGGAGTTCAACAAAAAATTCGACAGATGGACCGACGACGAGGTTCAGGCTTTATTGAGCATATATGCGGAGGAGGACATCCAGCGGGAACTGGAAACGGCGACCCGCAATGAAAAGGTATAACTGAAGATATCGACTCGGTTCCAGTCACACTGGAAAACAGTGCAGAGAGAAGTTGAAGAAATTAGACAAGATTACAAGAAATTAAAGGATCATAACAACCGGAGCGGTTCCGACCGGCGTATCAACAAGTGGTATGACCGCCTGGACGCGTTGCTGGGACACAGACCGTCCTTTTCTGGTGCAGCGGTAACGAAAGACTCGGCTAGTGCGTTGTTGGAAACCATCCAGGAATCCGAGTGGGTTGAAGGTAAATATATCAGCTTGGTATCATCTATTAAACTCGTTGCAGTGTTTAAACACGTTGCAGTAACTTTTTTCAACGTGCTTTTCCAGGTGTAACGAGTGGCCCTGATGAATCGCAGGCAACGGAGACCAGCGTGTTTTCCCCCGCGGTCACCAGTACGTTATAAAGCTGACAAAAATGTGTATATATTTAAAAACTGATGTGTAATCCTTAATGGTTTTGTTGTTTTTAATTGTAAACTTAAATTGCCCTTGATAAAAATTGCACACTGGGCATTGTTCAAGCTGGGCAAACAATTGTTCATTATTTGTAGTGAAAACACTTTAAATAATTAATTGATGGTTTCTATTGTTTCATGGTTGTCTTGTGTATTAATTTCCATGTGTTTCTGTGCAATTTTTCTACTTAGGGAAAAGGAAAAGGGACTGACTTTCTTGATGCACTGAGGGACATGGATCGGACGCTAACCGGGCTGTCCTGCAGCATGGACAAGAACTGACCAATATATTCAGCTGTTACTGGAGAGCCAGGCCGAGGAGAGATGAGGAGGCAAGAGTTGGCATTCCACCAGTCAGAAGCAGACGGCAGCAGAGGGACTTTCAGACCGGGTTTCTGTCTGTTCTTGGACAGTTTGTCCAGTTGTTCAAGAAGTAGCCACAATGACCAGCCGCTTGAATGAAGCATGTGCACTACCACATTTGTACTTTATATATTGTACGTGTTGGCACAGCTCTTGGACAGGTTACTGAAAAATACACTTTTTTTATATTGTTGTTTTCACATTTTATATTTTCATTTTATTGTTCTAGTAATTTATTTGTCTTTGCACACTTTTATTTTAATTTTGTAAGAACTAATCTGTCTAAAATAAAGTAAAATGTGTAAAATGTCACTGTGTCTTTAATTTCCACATTCTAACTATATAACCACATTCTAATTGTATTCATATAGTGTAGGAAGCAAATAAAAGGGCTGCTGCTCGCAAGTCTTTCTGAATATGCACATAAACATATCTAGAAAACCCAAATATTATATTTTTAAATGTATAACTATGTGAATGTAGTATAATAACTTATAACCACAACTTAAGTGAAGCCATAAGTGTGGTCCTGCTTCATTTCAAATTTGAGGAAGAAGTCTCTAAAATTATGCATTTAATGAAGCATATTGTAAAACTAGTCATGTGACTTTTTTTTGTGAATGTTAAGAGATGTTATTGTGATAAAAAATAAAATACTTGCAGTCTAGTAATCTTTCAACCGCTTAATTCAGTCTATTGTTTTCATTCAATTAACTTTTCACACATCTGTCATGACTGAAACCTCATTATCCTTTTATAGAAAATGTTTTGTTTTGGAATTGAGCTATTACAACACATTCAGATTTTGGATTGCCCATCATCCCATTTTGCATTAAAATGGTCAAACCAGGTGAAAGTGCACGTTTAAATAAGCAGTGTTGGTAATGTGTGTACATAATCAGCAAAAGCAGCGCTGCTTGCATCACCTACACTTGTTATTGTTGCAGACAGTATTGCGCAAAAGTGATTACTGTCCGTCGGTGACTGGGAGAAGCAGTCGCGCGCATTCCCACGTCACCGGACTAATTTGCCTAATCTCCCCGGTACTTTAGACCGCGGTGGAAACGCAGATTGTAGCAGGTCTGGGGGAGAAAAAGTTCCTGGGAAAAAAGTTCCTGGTACAAATAGTTCCGGGTAATTCCGGTGGAAACGCGGCTAAAATGTGCAGTTTTAAGCTCGGATCTATTAACGCATCCATTTCCTTATACAGCTGAATAAAAGCATATTCTTTAAATCGTAACGTTACATTACCCATGCTCTGGTTCATAGCGCCTGCAGTTTGCCTCAGAGTTGTGAAGACGCCTGAAAGATTAGTCGAAAAAGTTGGCAGCGTCCATGCAGAGGAGTTGAAGGGGAGCTGAAGGCGAGACGGCGTCCTGTCATTGTTGATCACGAAAAAGCAAAGCAGCAAAAACACAGGAAATGTATAAAAAAAAGAGAGTCCAAAACACGTCTGTTTAAAGCTCGTCTTCAAGTTTTGTACGCGTCATGGCCATGACGTCGAGCTCCTCCAATCACATGCGAGGTCATTGTTATAAGGATGTTTTCCAGAATTACAGTTTTTTTTATTCGCTTTGGTACTATTTTCACAACCAAGGTGTACATTTTCAAAACTCATAGTGCTAATATCACAACAGATCATCAAAAGTGGACTTTTTTCAAACATTTCAGCATATTTTCAAATGTGTTAATACAATACACAAAACTACAAAGTATCCTTTTCACTACACAAAATAAGTGTTTCCTCTTTATAAATGTTTCATTCACAGTAACTGCCTTTCATAAAGCTCTTACTATCAAACTTTTGATTTGCATCTCTTCTCGTTCACTTTAAAACATTTGTCTATTATTTAATCCAACTGATCTTAATGGTTAATCAATGAATCATTTGGTACACCTATAGATTTCTATAGATATTGATTATATAGACATAGTTTCTACTTTGTTTGCAATTTCCGATATGGATAACCATATGTAATGAATTCTTTTTACATTACAAGCGATTTATCTTAGATTATAACTACTTTGTCAAAGTGTGTGTGTGTGTGTGTGTGTGTGTGTGTGTGGCCTGGTAAACTCTACATTATGGGGACAAAATGTCCCCATAAAAATGGCAATATCCTAAATCCTTGTCCTTGCGGGGACATTTTTTTGTCCCCATGGCCATGAGGAAACTTATAAATACAGAATGTGTTGTTTTTGTTGAAAATGTAAAAATGCAGAAAGTTTTGTGTGATGGGTAGGTTTAGGGGTTAGGGTTAGTGTTAGTGTAAGGGGAGAGAATATACAGTTTGTATAGCTTGTAACCATTACGCCTACGTATACCCAGACAGATTATAAGAGTATAAGGGAGTGGAAATAGTCAATGATGGTGTAACATCAGACTGATCAGAAATCAGAAGAAGGGCAAGAGATGGCATCAAATACAGCATTTTACATTACAGTATGTATGCCATATGATACTGTAAACAGATGACCATGGTAGAGTCTGCCACATTACTGTAACACCCTTAAAAAGCTCAATTATAGAATCAGTCATGTGGTACAGTGAGAACATTTATTGGCAGCAAACTCTGTTATAGCACAGAACCTCATGGCTGTGTCATAACTTCATCGCACCTTTTGATAACACTGAATAATACAATTACAAACATTATGGATTAAATTACATAAGTTAGGTAATGTAAGTGTATTTTCTAATGAGGCAAATGTAGCCTGTGTTACTGTAGATAATTCAGCAACGAAGGAAATTTGAAACATGTATCTTGCATTGTTTTCTGTTGGATGAACTGATTGTTTAAAGTACTAAACTGAAAGAAGATCATACTGTCGTGTTTCGGTGATTAAACCAAATGTTCTCATTACATATTATAATAATCTTGTGTTTGAAACAATGATTATGTGGACTGAAAATATGTGCAACTGAATGAAAGCATGAGATCAGGTTTTGAAAGAATGACGAGCTGTGTTACAAGTGTGAGCAGTTTGGATTTTTGCACTAAGAGTTTTGAAAATGTACACCTTACTTGTGAAAATAGTACCAAAGCGAATAAAAAAAACTGTAATGAAAAAACTCTGTATTAATACATTTTCCTGGACAGAATGGAAAATGTATTTAGTACCACATGCATGTACAGACTACAGTTCTCGCTCACAAATTTGATGGGAAAACAAGAAAATGAAACAAAAGAATGTTAAGAGGTGAATAAATTAAAAAAATGTTGATGTATTTTGGCTGTGTGTGTTTGTGTGTGTGTGTGTGTGTGTGTGTGTGTGTGTGTGTGTGTGTGTGTGTGTGTGTGTGTGTGTGTCTGCCTGCACAGATGTGTGTGTGTGTGTGTGTGTGTGTGTGTGTGTGTGTGTGTGTGTGTGTGTGTGTGTGTGTGTGCGTGTGAGTGCGTGTGAGTAATTAATCTACTCTGTTAGCCCGGACAAGTTGAATCTACTTAAAAAATTGGAGCAAACTGGTTGCTCTAAAAATGTAGTAATGTGAACTAAAACAAGTACATTTAACTTAAAATGTCTTAGTTTAAAAAATTCAGAACCTAGATAAAACTCCCCCTGCTGCTACTCTGATTTGCATTTGTGTAGCTCACAGCATGTTCATTTACATGTTAAAGCCTCCCCTAGAATTAAGGGGAGGGGGGGTCATGGGGGGACAACTGCCAAGCAAGGCCCACGTCAATTTCCGACAATTTACGGCAGTTTTCGGTGTTGCCTGCAAATTGCCGTGCACAGTCGTAAACCTGAAGTTTCACGGCAATCTACAGTGCCACATACTGACGAAAATCCCACTTTTCATGCAGTGTCTCACATCAGTGTAAAGCAAAGACTCTAAACAAAAACACCCAATAATCAAAGGGCTTGTGAACACATATCTATTGTGTGTTTTGAAGCCTTAATTTAAAAAAATTTTTTTTAGTTTTTTCAAAAATTATGCATAAACATTATTCCCTCAAAAATACAAGCATTTACATACATTTTGCTCACATATTATGGTAGCCCAGTTTGTGCTGAATACAGTGTAATTACACTTTTGCCATTAATATGTTTATAAGCAACTGAAAAATGCACAAATGTCAGAGCATGTCAAAACTTCTAAAGGGCCCCAAAACAGCTCAGACTCCTATGGGTTAAGGTCCTCATTGTTGAGACCCAGCCCCTCAGCTGCACTACTAAAGTCCATGGCAAACTGCTTAATATCCGCCCCCTGTTGGCAGAGTAAGCTCAATTTCCTGAACCGTAAAATGCGCTCAAATAGAGGGCATGTGTCCATTGGTGGTCAAGATGAGCCCTTCCTCTGCTGAATCCTCAGCATGGTCGGATCATTATGTCATTCGAGTTCAAAGGAAAAGGAGTTCAAATGCAAAAAGAATTGATTTATAGTAAAAAGTAAACATAACTACAAAAAAAAAATCTAACTTGAAATACCAAACCAACTGGAACAGAACATGAAGCACATCGGGGAAATCAGGAGACAAATGACAACGATCCAATACAAGACTGTAAACACGAGGCGACTATTAAGGGTACAAATCAGGAGGGAAACAGCTGGGGCCAATTAAACAATAACCAGATAATAAGAAGGGTGGGGTCCAGACAGAAGACAAGAGCACATGGCCCAAAAATAAACCAAAAGACCACATTTGCTAAACAAGACAAGACAGACATTTGACACCCCCTTCTTATTTCATACACAATTTTTCAAAATGTTCACAATTTAAAAAAAAAAAGTTAAAGTTAAAGTTTTCACCCCCTAAGAAGTCTTTATTTATTAGATGCTCCTGTAGCATGGGTTTGATACCCTGGAAACACACACACTGATAGAATGTAAACCAAGGATAAAAGCTTAGAATTTGCAGATAAGTCTCCACCATTGGCTGCTGTAATTTTTCCTTATTATTTCTTGCAACTCTGCTCAAGCTCAGTCAGGTTACATGGAGATCCACCGGTAAATTCTCATTTGGATTAAGATCTGGACTCTCACTCCATGAATGACGTAAAAAATGTTGTTTTTAAGCCATCTTGTGTACCTTCATTCTCTATGCTTGGGGCCATTGTCTTGCAGGAACACAAATCAAGTTTTCCTCCAGGATTTCTCTGTATTTTACGGCATTCACTTATTTACCCTTTACCCTAACAAGCCTTCCAAGCCCCCCTGCAGAAAAGCATCCACTACCATGATTCACAGTGGGGATGTTGTGATTCTGATGATGTGAAGTGTTTGCCGTTTATTTAGATGGCCAAAATGCTCAGTTTTGGTCTCATCAGGTTTTCGAAGAATCTTCCTCCAGCTCTCCCACATACCTTTCTATGAAACTATAGATGAGATGTCATATGAAATAATATTTACAGTGAATTCACAGTGCCACTCTCCCATAAAGCTGTAGCTGGTGAAGAACCCAGACAGCAACGGTAACTTCTTCAGAGTTGTCTCTTGGTGGCATCTCTCAGTATAGTCACGTTCTTGCACTGTCAGTCATTTTTTTTGAGGAAGGTCTGTACAGATTTACACCTGTGCCATGCTTTCATTTCTTAATTATTGATATAACTGTTCTCCAATGAATATTCAATGACTTGGAAATCTTCTTGCATCCATCATCATATGTTTTATAAAATAGCTTTTCATTTTCTTTTCTTTTTTTATCCCTTCATGATCCTGCCACAATATTGACTAACCAGAAGTTGCATCTTCCAGATAGATTTTTAAAGTAATTTGGCTGCACAAGTGATATACACTCACCAAAAGGATTATTAGGAACACCTGTTCAATTTCTCATTAATGCAATTATCTAATCAACCAATCACATGGCAGTTGCTTCAATGCATTTAGGGGTGTGGTCCTGGTCAAGGCAATCTCCTGAACTCCAAACGGAATGTCAGAATGGGAAAGAAAGGTGATTTAAGCCATTTTGAGTGTGGCATGATTGTTTGTGCCAGATGGGCCGGTCTGAGTATTTCACAATCTGCTTTGTTACTGGGATTTTCACGCACAACCATTTCTAGGGTTTACAAAGAATGGTGTGAAAAGGGAAAAACATCCAGTGTACGGCAGTCCTGTGGGCGAAAATGCCTTGTTGATGCTAGAGGTCAGAGGAGAATGGGC
Source organism: Gobio gobio (assembly GCF_949357685.1). Classification (NCBI taxonomy): domain Eukaryota; kingdom Metazoa; phylum Chordata; class Actinopteri; order Cypriniformes; family Gobionidae; genus Gobio; species Gobio gobio. The sequence goes on along the minus strand of NC_137109.1, from coordinate 26,332,974 downwards.
CGACTGATTCAAGCTGATAGAAGAGCAACTTTGACTGAAATAACCACTCGTTACAACCGAGGTATGCAGCAAAGCATTTGTGAAGCCACAACACACACAACCTTGAGGCGGATGGGCTACAACAGCAGAAGACCCCACCGGGTACCACTCATCTCCACTACAAATAGGAAAAAGAGGCTAAAATTTGTACGAGCTCACCAAAATTGGAAAGTTGAAGACTGGAAAAATGTTGTCTGGTCTGATGAGTCTCAATTTCTGTTGAGACATTCAGATGGTAGAGTCAGAATTTGGCGTAAACAGAATGAGAACATGGATCCATCATGCCTTGTTACCACTGTGCAGGCTGGTGGTGGTGGTGTAATGGTGTGGGGGATGTTTTCTTGGCACACTTTAGGCCCCTTATTGCCAATTGGGCATCGTTTAAATGCCACGGCCTACCTGAGCATTGTTTCTGACCATTTCCATCCCTTTATGACCACCATGTTCCCATCCTCTGATGGCTACTTCCAGCAGGATAATGCACCATGTCACAAAGCTCGAATCATTTCAAATTGGTTTCTTGAACATGACAAAGTTCACTGTACTAAAATGGCCCCCACAGTCACCAGATCTCAACCCAATAGAGCATCTTTGGGATGTGGTGGAACGTGAGCTTCGTGCCCTGGATGTGCATCCCACAAATCTCCATCAACTGCAAGATGCTATTCTATCAATATGGGCCAACATTTCTAAAGAATGCTTTCAGTACCTTGTTGAATCAATGCCACGTAGAATTAAGGCAGTTCTGAAGGCGAAAGGGGGTCAAACACAGTATTAGTATGGTGTTCCTAATTATCCTTTAGGTGAGTTTATTAAGCGGAATACTGTCAAAATCAATACATATGGATTTGACCTTATAATATTGTATCACTCTGAAGAGTCTTAAATACATTAAAGTCAAATAAATAAATAATTGTAACATTAAAACCCTTGCTTTTTAAATAAATAATTGTAACACTTAAAACCCTTCCTTTTTTAGCCAACCATCTGTGCTTGGTTTCTGATTGGTTTCTGATTACAAAGCCTAGGAATATTTCTCAGGATACTCATTTCCACATTTTATGCATCATATACAATGAAAAACTAAACTTTAGAGTTTATTATATTAAGAGATGTATTTTCTTTATGTATTTTCGTCAAGCCTGTCTTACGTAATCTGAAAAAATATATGTTTTCTATATGAAGACATCATATGCAAAAGCCTCCAAGTCTGTCTGACGTTTTAATTTAAAATATGTATAGGTTTCTACCTAAGTACCGGTACTTCTGAATGGGCTGAGGCTGGGATTTAGTGGGTTTGAAGTGAAAGTATTTTATGAACGTATACTATATGCGAAGAGTATTCACTCAGTATGACCGAAGTGGCTTTTAGAGGCTTTTGCATCTGAACTCTTCATATGTATGTGTTATGTAGCCTTTGAATTATATCTGTTATAGTTAAATTATATGTTTTATTTGCAAGTTTTAACCCCAACTGTGAATATCAAAGATGTTTGAGACAAAATTGCATAGCTTTTTAGACTAAACATTTTCCATTTTTTAAAGTGTTACAATTATACCTGGTTTCCCCAGCCAAGTATATTTCAGGAATGAAGGCACAAAAGTGCATTAGCTGCTGATTCTTAACTTGAAAATCGAAATGAAAGAAAGACAGTGAAATGCTGGAAAAGAGAAGAGCTCATTAGAACATTAAAAACTAGCAGTCAGAGATATGCTGTGTGCATAGTCCAACAGGTGCTTCAATAATGCAGAAATATGCACAATTTAACTGTAATGTATAAAAAAGATCTGGGGGGGGGGGATCATGTTGAAAGGTATCCAATTAACATTCATTAAATCAAGCTTACTTCACAAATAATTTTGAGCTTAAACATGCTTTTCTGTGAAAAATGCTTTCAGATATACCAAGGCTACTAATTAATACTTTATAAGTGCAAAAGGGCCTCTAAATTAATTTATTGGCATGGAGGTATGCAGTGAATAGATTTTTAATGCACAGAGTTGACATTTCATTAATTCATGTTGTGTGCACATAGGTGTTTACTGTGGGCACAGCATTCCAATGACACACACACAAACACATGAGAATGCATTCTCACTCGCTCGCTCGCACACACAAGCACACGTGCAGACACACACACACACACACACAGACACACACACACACACACACACACACACACACACACACACACACACACACACACACACACACCCAAGGACCAACTTGGCATACACTGATTTAATGAGATATCTTTCTGTCTCTGTGAAATTTCTGCCAGTACATAGAGTGCTGAGACGTTAAATAAACATTCAATTCTCAATTTCACATCTGCCTCGCCTTTCAAATATTTAGAAATGCCAGGGCACACTAGAAACTATCGTGGGATGCTTCACAGTGAGTGACTGCTATGCAATATGTGAAAATCACTTCAAATAATCAAAGACTAGTCTGGCACATGACATAAAAAAAAAATACATTCTAATTTATTATGTTTCTTTTTCTTTTTGTTTCTTTCTTTAAGGATCACCTTTGGGCCCTTGTGAAATAGGCATGTTCTCTGAAAATTAAGCCATTCATGATTTTATTATAGACGCATATATTTCTGTAAAACATTTGCTTTGTATTTTTTTTTTTTTTTATATATGCATATTAATGTCATCATTTGCAACATCAACAGCACTTATGCACGATTTTCACATATACTGTCCTGTTTGCATTCATTAATCTTATGCAAATAAGCTTACTGAGATGTATATTTCAAACTTTATTTAAATATCTAAATGTAATGCTCGACTTGGAAAGCATTTGTTAATGTTATAAAGAAAAGGGATGTTAATTAGAAAAAATGGCGCTATATAGCACTAAAAGTGGTTCTTTGGCTCGTAATCATTGGGGAACCACTTTAAGTGCTGTCTGCTGTAGAGGGGCTCGGAGAGGATATTCTACCCGAGCTCCGATTGCCCCCCTATAACAGGCAAAATGTTCAAAAGGGAGGAGCCGGGGAGGAGGAGGGATGCTGCAAGAACTAACAACAGGAAGAGGTAAGCTGCTGGTTTTATACCTTGGTATTAATTGGAAGATTAGATGGGCGTACTTCCTCCCGAAATTACGTTTAGTAACTTCACTTGAGGATGATAATGTAGCTTCTGTAAGCTTTAATGTCAAGAAAAGTCTATAGGCGTCCTTTCAAAAAGGCCCTTTAATTTTAGAACTTTTGTAATTGTAAAGAGTAGTTTTTTAAAATAAATCTGCAATAAACTGCTAATTATAATGGATATACAGTTACTGAAAAACTAAAGCAACTATTTATAGAATATACAAAGCGTAAAAACCTAATTTAGGTTGATAAGAAGTGTCAGTCATAGAGTCTGCGTGCTCCATTGCGTGTGTGCGTAAAAACTGGCAGGCCTGCGCCGGTGTCATGGAGACAGTGAGCAAGAGTAATATTCACCAATAATGCTAACAAACACTGCGCAAGATGATGCCTTTTGATTGGTTACTACTAGGGGTGCACCGATCCGACTTTTTCAGTCCCGATACCGATACCGATGCCTGGGCTTTGTGTATCTGTCGATACCCGATACCGATCCGATACTATTGTTAAATTAATAATAAACTGTATATCTTCCACCTTATCCCTTCCTTGAAGAGACTAAAGGCACCAGACTTTACTAACTAAACATAACTAAGACAAAATAACAGATGTATGTAAAGTGTTGAATTCTTATTTATTTAAAAAACAATTGTGCATTCAAATCTAAAATAGAATGTAATCAAACTTCTTTAAATAAATAAAATGTAGCAGTGGAAACAAAAAACAGTCAAACATACAATAGTAATCGGACAGTTACCAAACATTTTTTACACTACAGATAATTGTTTTGATATATAATCATATCAATATTAAAAAGTAGCATTACAAATTAACAAATAGTCTAATTTTCTGCCATATGCAATTTAATAAAAAAATTATCAGCTAGCTAATAACAACTTTGTTCTGGCTTTACCTCACTCCTGTCTAAATGATTGTAGGCTAGGCCTATTTATTTTACTACACATTGTCAACATAAATAAGCTGAAATACTGTTGATAATTAAAAATAATTCTTACTACCCCCTCTTGCTAAATTGGGTAAGCACACTTGTGTTCTCATTTCAGATGCGTTCAGAGTAAATGATTAAACTGATTCATGAGTTCAGTGTTGGACAGATCAGTTGTTCTGGCCAGTCGTTAAAATGATTCGGTTCAAAGGAGTCATTAGGTCACGAATCGGACATTAGCAGACGCGTTGTGTGTGAATCCTGTCTGTTAGAACATCGAGAAAGATGTCAACACACAGAAAACACTTCATAACTGGATATAATTTGTCTCCCGCTTATTGAAAGTATGCTTTATGTCAGCTGGTCAGAGAAGAGTCAATGTTTTTTGAGCGCAATTCACACCCAGTGATAATTCAAGGACAAAATTGTCCGAATGTGTCACGTGCAACATGGTTTCGGTCTTCCGAGCTTTTGATTTGGATTAATATGTGAAATATGAGAGCGAACACTGATTATTTTGAAGACCCAGAGAGCGCGCGCGGGGGAGGAGCTCTCAGATCGGTCTCTCTGTCACTCAGTCACAAGCGCAGCATCTGTTCTACATCACTCGTAAATCACAATAACTCATCAAATTAGGCTTTGGTGGCCGTCAAAAAATGTTCAATGCAGGAAAAACCCTGACTTTGCAGTAATACCACCTCCCCTCGAAACATTTAAGTTACTTTGCAGACATTGCAAACAGCCGACGAACTAGTTGGCATGGCAAGCGTGAAATATCTCCTCCACACAGCCGACTCTCTGGCTCGCTCCATGTTGCTTCTAGCATGTGACTCACGTGAAGCTGACGAATGACGTAGGTTCTGCTGTGACGAAAAAAAAATCACCTGGATCGGCTTGTGGATCTGTTCATTTTTCCGATCCCCGATCCAGCTATTTTGTCAGTATCGCGGCCGATATCCGATCCTAATATCGGATCGGTGCACCCCTAGTTACTACGTCCATCAACCAAACCTTTGATGGCAAGGCATTGGCTAGGCATTGACTGACTTTATCCAACGAAAACCATGGGCGATTTGACTGACACCTGGCAGAGCCAGTTATGCGCTTCCTGTTTATAATGACTCATCAGAAAGCCTGCCTGCGTCCGAAATCGCGTATTATGTGAGTAGGTACTACATTTGAATTTGAACGAACTTCGTGACCGTTAAAAAAGTACGTTCTATATAGTATGAAAGAATGTAGTATGAATGTAATCCGGACGTACTACAACCGCCATGTTGTCATGATCATGTAACCTACCAGCATCAGTTGCGTCCCATCACCTCCATTCATAAATCGTCTCCCGTGGCCTCATGGGATAGTAAAGTATCCATCGTATGCACACTTCAGAATCTCGCCGGAAGTAGTAGGTCATCCGGGTACTTTTTGCCTAATGTTTTTCAAATACTATGATTTCAGACATTCTACTCTGTCGGCATACTGTTTTTCGCATACTATATAGTAGAGAAGTATTCAATTTCGGATGCAGCTCCTGTGATTGAAGGAGAGAGACCTGGGAGGATTTATATTATGCGGAAGAGACTAATTCGCCAGAATACTGATCAGAGTCAATATTTAATTTAAAATGGACATGATTGATTACTCTAACTCAAAACGAGCATGCAAACAAAGGAGGATTTTTTTATTTTTTCCCTATTTTTTTTGTTGTTTTGGATTAAAAAGTGGGATGCATTTTGAAGAGTGGACCCTAACACTGACATGTATGCAGGTCTTTATTGGATTTGTCCGATCTGATCTGAACGATAGGAGATGGAAGATGAGCACTGCGTTTATAATGCTAATGTTTACATGGCCGGTCCTTTAGCATTTCATTCAACCCTTTCCTCTATGGTGTATTTATTGCAAAACAAGTTCAGAACATGAATCTTGAGTGCTTAAGCTTTCAAATGATGCATAATTTGTGATAGTTGATTAAATATTTTGTATAAAACAAAAGTAAATAAAAGTACAGACACGCCCACTTCCGTCAACCGCCGGAAGCAATTATTTAGCTTGTTAGGACCCACTTTATATTAGGTGGCCTTAACTACTATGTACTAACATTTTAATCATTTGATACAATGCACTTATTGTGTACATACATGTTTTACATTGTAGGCTACTTAAATATTTAAAAATACCCGCGTGTCATTACATCTGTAATTAATTTCTGTAGTTACATTTATAATTACTCTGTTGACACTTCCCTTACACCTAACCCTACCCTTAAACTTACCCATACCACCACACCTGTCCCTAACTTTACCCGTATCCCACCTCAATATCAATAAAAGTGTTTTACAATACAATATGAACACAATAAGTGCATTGTACTTATTTTTTGATCTAATTACATAGTAGTAAGGACACCTAATATAAAGTGGGACCACTTGTTATGTTAGCTAAAGATAAGAGTTCTTAAAGGCTCTTTAATTTTTTATTTAGTTGTTGTTTCTGGAATCATACGCTAGTTAGTAAGCTGTGCATTCTTTTGCAGGTAATAATCAAAATAATATTAAAATACAACTGGCATTGTGTGTGGTCTGTGCTAATTTGTGGCCAATTAAGAAAAAGAAAAAAAACTTCCTCAATTTATTGAACTGTAATATGTTGAATGTAAAGTAGCATACACTTGAGTTGAAATGTCAAGTATCTTGTGTCATGTGCCTTTAACAAATGAGAAATAAACTGTATGTCAGGACAGCACACTGAACAAGGTAGGCTCACTGTATCCCATTTTTTTGGATGAAACAGAAAAACAGTTTTTACAATTTCACAAAAACAAATTGGCAGTTTTATGTGTTTCTCTTTACTGTCAAAACACTCTGCAAATATTTGCAATGCAGTAACAATAGTTGCTCTCCACTTTGCTCTGTTCTCAGCTCTGCATGATTTGGCTGTCAAGGAGACTGGTTATTAAAAGATATTCCTCTGCTTCCCATTTCCTAGCAAATCAAAGGATTATGAATCTTATTTCCTTCCCATAAAGATTAAATGAAAAATCAGTGCTCTAATGGATGGGCCTATTTTAATCTAGCACATTAATACTTTAGTATGCAGGATATTATTGTTCTATTACAATGGCCGTAATCACTTTTGTTTCATAATCTCTGTCAGTCCTGAAATTGTTCACTTCGTTTAATGCTGGTTCTTGCCAAGAGGATCATTAATTACTGACTGATCTCAAGGTCTGTTTGGAAGAAAAGCATGTTCGTCGGCACTTGTCGAAAAAGGCATGTTAAACCGTTCCTACTGTAATACAAAGATATGAGTGCTTATTTTCCAAATACCTTTTAACTGCTCTAGTTTAGTATGCACTATGTGAATAGTGAACATGAAAGAATAATTTCCTATTTAGCTGGCAGTAAAAGTAAAAAATAGAGTAATAGAAATAAGCACATATACATAATAGTCAAATTAAATGCAGATAATAAGGGGAACAAATTAAATAGAATAAAGAACAGCTCTGATCATTTGGACTAACTTAAATTACAAAATGGTCTTCAGATGGATAATGCTGGTGAGCTGACATTTAACAAGTTCTTTTAAAATGAAAAACATATGGCTATTGTCATTATGTCATATCACACTTTCATATTTATATCTATATCCAGTGGTGTGCACAGACCTCCTCAGGGGCAGGGGCAGAAGGACCAAAAAGGGCACTAAAAAAATAACAAGAATCAAATGTATTTTTTACATAATTTAAATGCATTTATTTATGACATAAATCACTTGTATTTAAAGCAGTACGCGTCTGTCTGTTGCGTTTTTAAATATTTTAACAAAAAAAAGGGAGGGGAGGGTCAATTTTGTTCCCCACTGGCTTTCAATATATGGTTAAAACCTTTCCTTGGCATTCTATGTAAAAGACATTGATACAAATAGAATGCATAACACACACACACACACACACACACACACACACACACACACACACACACACACACATATATATATATATATATATATATATATATATATATATATATATATATATATATATATATATATATATATATATATAATTATTTACTTTTACTTTGCTAAACAGTGAGAATCAAGCAGGTAATTATGAGGAATTCATGTTCAGTTTTGATGGTGTTGTAAACCTGTATTATAAGTAAGTATTATCTATCATGAAATAGGTAACATTTTCCAATAAGATTTCATTAGTTAACTACATTTGTTAACATTAACTAATAATAAACTGCCCTTCTACAGCATTTATTAATCTTAGTTGATATTCATTTCAGCATTTACTAATACATTATAATCAAAAGTTGTATATGTTAGTTAATGCACATGTGTCAAGTAACATGAACAAACAATGAACAGCTGAATTTGTATTAACTAACATTGACAAAGATTAAAATATTAATATACAATAACAAATGTATTGCTCATGATTAGTTCATGTTGGTTAATACATTAACTTTACAAATGAGACCTTCATGCAAGTGTTACCATATCAAATATATAAATTCCATACAATTTAGAGTTTGACATGGACTTTTTCATTTAATTTCACTAGATTTATTTCCCCGAGCTAATAACACGAGGGCGTGCTATGGTCTTGGATAAAAACAAATTGAATGACATTGTCAGACTCAGAATGCTGCTGCTGAACTCAAGACTCGAGTTATGCTTTCATTATAATTAAGCATAACTTCCACGCTCCCGCAACCTTTACAGTAGCGTGGTGGTAGGATAAATATACATTTTCTGTATTAGCTTACCTGCTGATCGTGTAGTTTGAAAACTCGTGCGGCTAATCGCTGTGCTGTGCGCAGGCTGCGTGTATAGAGCTGAAATGGTAACTCCGCCTACCGATATCTATATCTATATCTACACCTATATCTATCTATCTATATATATATATATATATATATATATATATATATATATATATATATATATATATATATATATATATATATATATATATATATATATATATATATATATATATATATATATATATATATATATATATATATATATATATATATATATTCAGCAAAGAGTTTGCTTCGTACAAGCAGTTTAACATCATTAAAGTGGGATCAGGTTCTGGAAAAAAGTATGCTAGAAAATGACCAAATGAAGATGATCAGTAAATGATGATGAATATGCTTGAGGCCTGGGAGCAATTTGACCACTTTTGACCTGAAAAAAAATCACAGTCATGACATCTGTCTAATAGGAAATCTGTTAGGAATGATAAATTACTATGACTGATTTCTTTTTTTTTTTTGTACAATGTGGTAGGAACTGTTCTCTGGCCATGGGTGAATATCATAATCATCACCATTTAAGTTAGACAACCAGTAAATTTCTCAATGTATGCATAGAGATTTTGGTGCAAGGAGTACAGTGCTATAATACTGCATATTTAAAATAATTCAAAGCATAACCACGAGACATTAAACATTTCAGTGTAATGAAAAAAAAAATTGTTGTCAAATCACCCTCTTGCCTCATTCACGATCATGTAAAGTCAAACGGTTGTTCTCTTCTTTAAAATTATTTCAGAAATCCTTAGAATATTTTAATGCTAATATTATAAGCTCACAAGCATAATATGATAAGCTGACAAGCTTATTCTAAGCTGTGAAGTTTAAAGAGTTTCTCCCATTAGTTATCGGACGGAGCATTAAATTGCACTGCCGCTCTAGCAGGTACAAAGTTAAATTCTCTTTTAACTTGGAAAGGAGATTAGTTTGACTGCCAGTGACAGTGTCATATACAGAGGGGATGGGGTTTATCTGGGCTGTGTGCGAAGCACAGGTGTTTGGGTGCGGGACCAGGAAACAGACAGAGGCGATTATCTGACGGCCTGTGATATACACTGAGGTGTCAGTCTGCACAGAGAGTAACTACAGCTGTGCGAGGCAAAACATCACCATGGAAACCCTGTCAATACAGTGCCAGATGAAGTGCATTGCCTGACAGGATTCAAACACTAGTCGAAATCTGATCTAGCTCGTGAATCAGCTAAAATTTTGAGGAAAAAAACTATAAACACTACCATTCAAAAGTTTTGGAGTTTTACGAATTATAAATGTTTCTGAAAGAAGTCCCTCGTGCTCACAAAGGCAGCATTTATCTGATCACAGTAAAGCAGTAATATTGTGAAATCAACATTAGGCTATTCCAGTCTTCAGTGTCACATGATCCTTTAGAAATCATTATAATATGCTGATATGCTGCTCAAGAAACATTTATTAAAATCAGTTGCTGCTGCATATTTTTAATATTTTTGTGGAAACCTTAGCATAATTTTTCAGGATTCTTTGTTGAATAGAACGTATGTTTTTTTTTTTTTTTTTTATGTGTTTGAAATATAATTTAAACAATTCTTTTATAAATTATAAATGTTTTTACTGTCACTTTTGATCAATATAATGTGTTGTTGATGTGTGGTTTATTCAATGTTATTTCAAACTTGTTGGGTCATTACATTTTTTTATAAAAATAATCTATATATATTAGGGCTGTCAAAAGATTAATCACAATTAATCGCATTCAAAATAAAAGTTTGTGTTTACATAATATATGTGTGTGTACTCTGTTAATTATTATTTATATATAAATACACACACAAGCATGTATATATTTAAGAAAAAAATATTATTTTTATATATAAAACATTTATATTTATATATATTATAGATTATATAAATGTATATACAGTATATACATGCAAATATTTCTTAAATACATGAATGTGTGTGTATTTATATATAAATAATAATTAACAGAGTACACACACATATATTATGTAAACACAAACTTTTATTTTGGATGCGATTGGTCGCAATTCATCTTTTGACAGCCTTATTATATATACATATTGTGTTATTTATCTATTTTTTTCATCTCTCAGAAGTCCAGAGTGTTCATGTAGTAAATCATGGCGCTAGCAACACCAAGGTCATTGGTTCAATCTCAGCTAGGGAGTGTGTGAACAGATAAAATGCATAATTTCAAGGCAATGTAAGTCACTTGGGATAAAAGCATCTGCTAAATGCATAAGTATAAGTACAAGAATTTATTCTCAGTCGTATTTTACCCAAGAGGTATCTTTCTTAACATGCATGGCGCATGGCCGGTCAGCAACAATGAAGCTCATCGCATTAACCTCCAAGTCGAGCCATTGATCTGTTTTGCTAAACTCAAGGGATCCAGAGAGTTGCCAATGGATCAATGGCTTATTGAAATAAATGATGCTTAAAACCAACATGAAATGTGCTTTTGACTTTTCAAACATGTATCTTTTTATGTCAAGCCCTGTCATATGGCCATTGCCCACCAAAGACCATTCACACATACATACTAGAAGTTAATACAAAACTTTTCCTCGACTTGAGCTTGTAAAATGACTGGATGTGTAAAAACTTGGGGCTCTAATGATATCCAAAATATGAGACACTACTTTCATCTATAGATATTTCTCTTCGAGCATCTAAGCTTACACGAATCAAATTATTCCACTGATTTGGCCCAGAGGCCTCTCCAGGGGTCGCAGTAATTATTCCTCTTTGAGGTGCTGAATATGTATTTATGTCTAATCAGGCCTCACTCTCTCACAAACCAACCCAGCAATTAACCTTCTCCATTGGTCATGTATTTTGGACACAGTAAATGAAGTGTTACTGGGGTCCAGCTCTCTATGTGTTTACTGGTCTCAATTAGTCACTGATAGTGCATGCAAGAAACAGCTGGCCAGCTTTGTCTGTATAATCTCTTTCTGCAGCTGGAGTGGGCAGGCAGCATGTTCCTCTAATAAGTTGTGCTGCCTCTATTGGGAAACACAGTCAAGGGGCTCTGGATCAATGCCGACTCTGACTCTCATGGCTTTTTTTCTATTATGCATGTCCAGTGCAGATCCCCAAACTCTAATGAATAGAGAGCACTGTGTCTTTATATATAAAAAAAGAAAAAGAAGAAGAAAATACCACAAACAACAACACAAGTCACTGCATGAGGCAATGGGGCCTTACAGAGATAAATAAATAAATCAATGAAACAAAATATGCCACAAGATGAACCATAGGAATAGATATACTAGGTGCAGACAATGAATGTGCTCACAATAATCATGTCTTTTTTTTAAGTGAACTGATTTCATTAGCTTTTAGGATTAGGATTTGTCAGTAACTCTTTATGCAGGATACAGTTGTGCTTGAAAGTTCTGCACCCCTTGCAGAATCTGGGAAAATGTGAATAACTTTAATAAAACAAGAGGGAACATACAAACTGCATGTTATTTTTTATTTGGCACTGCCTTGAATAAGATATTTGACATAAAAGATGTTTACATATAGTCCACAAGACAAACAAAAAGTAGCTGAATTTATAAAAATTACCCCATTCAAAAGTTTATGTACCCTTGATTCTTACTGTGTGCCGTTACCTGGATGATCCATGGCTTTTTTATTGTTTTGTGATGGTTGTTCTTGAGTCTCTTGTTTGTCCTGAGCTGTTAAACTGCCCAATGTTCTTCAGAAAAATCCTCCAGGTCCTGCAAATTCTTCATTTTTCCAGCATATTTTGCATATTTGAACCCTCTCCAGCAGAGACTGTATGATTTTGAGATCCAGCTTTTCATACTGAGGACAATTGAGGGATTCAAACATTCACTGATGCTCCTGAAGGAAATAAGATGCATTAAAGCTACACTATGTAACTTTTCCGTCCACTAGAGGTCGCCTATTCAAAACAAAGGCGTAGTTTGATGACGGCACGTTTGAGCGCAGAATCTCGGGACATGTGGTCTTCACCTCACAGCCGGTGGGAAACAGTCAGGATAGGACTCGGGCAGAAATCATGTTCATGGATGCGATTATTAACATTACTGTAGTGAAGCAGAGCAGGAGCGAGTGTTGTGGAGCTGAGCAAGGCCGCAGGAGCGATTGAAGAGCGGGACTGTTATTATGGCATAGTCGCTGGCGGGACTTTTATTATGACACGGTTGCCGGCGCAACTTCCTCTTTTCCAGTCATGAGTTAGAGGTAACGCAACTCTGTTTATCGTATAAGATATATCTGAGTGTGTTGAAAAGGAAGTTATGACGTTCGCTCGGCGGCTGCTATGACACTTGTTCACAATGCAGTGAGAGTAAAGCGTTTCACTGAATAAAACCGGAAACCGAGGGTGACGCAGATATGACGCAATCGACAGGCGACTCCCTCACGCATAGCTCACACGTCCCGGTTCCTTGGTTAAAATAGCAATTTTCTCTCGATTTACAAATAGTTGAAAACATTTGGGATATTCTAAGTACTCAACTGAACAAAATATATAACACTGGCCTGGTGGTTTCTGGATATTTTACTGCAAAAATCCTACATAGTTCACCTTTAAGAGCACAGATTCTGCAATTTTCACAAACTTTCAAGCACAACTGTATATTGTTACTAGGTCTTGACATTAAAGGGTAACTAAACCCCTGCTCAGAGCTTAACTCCACCCACTGGCAGTTTTCAAAAAATGCTGGAAAAGTGGGCAGAGCCCGGCGGACACAGAGGGGACGAACCGAGGGCGGGGCTGAGCGGAGAGTGTGCACCTGAGACCCCCAGGGACGGGTTGATTGACAGCTGTCAGACTCGCGAGTCGCAAAGATGGAGAATGACTGGAGTGACGCCAGCTTTGCAACAGAGCGTTCATTTCTCCTACCTTCACCTGAAGTGGAGGAGGGTGGATTGTCTGTAGACATAAACCCGGAGCCTTATCAATACGAGCCGCAGCTCAAACTGCGTTAACTCCCGCTGCCGACGATACTAGTGAAGCAGCCGCGCAAGAGAACTGACCTAATCTATCTGCGTCCGCGGCAACCACTTGCGTGTCAGGGTTTGAAAGCGCGTCTCATGTATGAAAATTATCTGTACACATGACGGGCGGCAATAATATCGCAAGAAAAGCCTGACGTGTACTAACAACTTCATTATTTAACCGTATTTTCTTCAATACAATGTTAAAGCATGTGTCAAGTAAGTTTCATTCATAATGTTTCTACTTCATGTAATATGACAGTTCATACTGGAGTGAAGCCGTTCTCATCGTGTGATTGGGGAAACATTTCTGAGGGCGTGGTGAGCTCGTGCCAGGGGCGCGGATAGTGAGCCGTTGGAGGTACCATCCTACGTCACGATGTACCACAACGTCCAATAGGAAAATTCAACTGCAGTAGCCACCGTTCAACATTAAGAGGGCAGCACTTTGGCGGTTTTACGCCATATTTTATAGAATTAAAACACTTTATACTCAAATGTCAAAACATTTACTCGAATCAATGAACAGCATTAATAAAGCCCCAGTATTACAGATCATTAACTAAAAAAAGTTGGTTTAGGGTTTAGTTAACCCTTTAACATCCGCCACCCCTCCAAATGGGGGTGGATTTCAGCAGTGGTGTGTAACGCAGTCACTCCACTCATACCAGCTGCACTTTCTCACGCTCTCATCTCTCCGACAGCGAGTTGACAAACAAACCTGCCTCCCCTCTCTCACTCACTCACTCACTCACTCATTTAATTTGCTCCGGATGAATATTGTTGGTGTTACAGGACTTGAATTTCAGAGTGGGATTGTGCATATTGTGCATAATTTTACTCATTCCCTCAGATTTTGTGCTCACACTGAAAGTGAACGCACATAAAGCTGCCTCTCAGTACTAAATTCTTTTACTGAGTTCTTTTTTGCACTTAAATTATTGCTTATTGCGCTTAAACGGTCAAATACACACAAAATAGGCTAAGTCCTGGATAGTATTCACATAAAACAGTCAGTTATGTTTTAAGTGAAGTAAACAGTTGAGAAAGAAAATGCGTATGTAACAGTATAATTGATCCGTGCATCAGGTCTTAAAGTGACAGCAGCCTAATATACCTGATAAAAATATCTATATTTATCCATGCCAAAATTGTGGCCAGTAAAAAAATGCTGGGTGGTGATGCACCCGGCCATCCAAGTAAGGTAAAAGAAAACGTGATTCATCAGACCAGGCCACCTTCTTCCATTTCTCCGTGGTCCAGTTCTGATGTTCACATGCCCACTGTTGGCGCTTTCCACGGTGGACCGGGGTCAACATGGGCACCCTGACTGGTCATTTACTGGTATATAAATTAATGTGTGTGTGTGTAAATATGACCTACTACTTCTGTTGAGATTCTGAAGTGCACATTCAATGGACACTACTATCCCATGAGGCCACGGGAGAGGATTTATGAATGGAAGTGAAGCAGTGCAAACACTGGTCATGTGATGGTAACAACAATGAATTTCATTAATACTTCTCGAATTCAGAACATATGTTTTTAACAGCCGTGAAGTAAGTTCAAATTCAAATGTAGCTAGTACCTAAGTATGCAATTTCGGACGCACCATCAGTTATACATCACAATTTTGTACTCACAAAAAATATCAACATTAATGTAATTTTTTGTACGGAAAAATCTAGTACAAAGTAGAACTTTCTCTTTCATTCATACACAATCAACACGCATGAGATGAACAAAATAAATTAAGAAAAAAGCATTTTAACAATGTAAATGAGTAGACAAACAGATGTATAACCAAAATGCACTTTGAATTACAATTACAGTTTGAACACAACCCAAGGTCTATTTAAATATGTATTGCATATTCAGGGGCACACAGAGGAAACCCTGAGGCAGAGTATAACAACTGGCCTGATATTCTGGAAACACACACACATGCAAAAAAGAGTCCTTTCTCAGTATGATAACCATACATTTTAATCAATTTTTTTTTTTAAATAAATAGTCTAGCTATTTGCTAAGTTTATTTAATTAAAATAAGCTGAAACAACACACATCTTTAGTTTTTTACTTCATTGCCATTTGCACTCAATTGTATTACGCTAAATTAAATTAAATTTGTAAAATGTTAAGTTAACATAAACCATTTGTTTTGGGACTACATGAATCATTTATGTTGCATTGACTGAAACTGGGCAGTGGATTTATAGTTCCCAGCATGCTTTGCACAGGGAGAGATCGGGAGAGTAAATGTTGAAATTAAGTGCTGTTTAATGTGTTTTTAGTAAAGGGAAAGACCTGTTAACATTTGATGTTCAGTTATTTTTGACATTTAAACCATTTGTGCCCACATTTTTCTGAATTGTCCATAGTATTCAATGGCTGACTGCAGTAGGTGATTTCATATAATAATTTAAATGTAAACTCCTTACTTGTCTGAATTTCCACTTTATAATGGAATCGTAAGCTACTAGTCATAAAAAGAATTAGGGTCCTTGACCGATTAGAATGAAATGCATCCATTCCAAACTGGATGAAGGGTCCTCAATATTTTGGCCCTTACAAGACATAATATCATAAAAAATGATATTTTTCCCTATCGAATTAAGGTCTACTGTACAGTAGAGATGTCAGTTAAAGGGTTAATGTTTTAGGTGGGATATTATGAAAGCAAAAAGCACTAAACAAGACCAAAAATCTTGATTTATTAACCTGTTAACACAGTATACCCCATTTCCCCATTATATGTACTTACAAGTCATTTGCCCACCGGCAACTATAGTTGCCGCTTGGACTTTTGACTAAGTATACAAAAAACTATAGATCTGTTGTAAGATTTGTTTTGTTTGGATGATTCTAGAGAACTTCACGATTATATAGATGTTATGTATGTATATATATATATATATATATATATATATATATATATATATATATATATATATATATATATATATATATATATATATATATATATATATATATATATATATATATATATATATATGTATGTCAACAAATGCTTATTAGTAACATGAATATAACCTTTGTTTGCGAGGGTTTGCCTTCGCTATGCTTCCTGGAAGTAGGGGTAGGAAGTTGGCAGCCTCATGTGACAGGTTAATACCTTTTTTTTTTTCTCTTGAAATCCTTTATTTGGTTGTTTTTTTTGCGTGTCATTGAGATTAAAAACATGGATACTATCTAGAAAAATACTTACTATAGTTGCCGGTGGGCTTAAAAAAGAGTTTATGTCATGTACATTTTTGAGGTTACCATTATTGTGAAGTGTAGACCTTGTGGTTAGTCCTTATTGGCAACATAAAATTAATCTATGTTGTTTTCAATGAGCGCTAACTGTGCTAATGCCAGTGAAGATTTTTTTGTTTTACATTATCATTACTTGCATGCTACAAATGTAAGACTTAGCATGTGATCAAGTGTTGTGTTGGTTATTAGTTTTAATAGAAATAAAAATGATCATTTAGCTTGAGGGCCAGCGCATAATTTATACAGTCTATATATGGTCATCAGTTCTAACCCTCTCAATCAAACAGTCATGGAACATGCATGTTGTGTGTACGACAGCAACTCACAACCTAACCCCAAGCTCACCTATTCACCATAATGGTAACCCCCTAAACAATAATTATATATATTCTACAAACTTAAACTCAAACAGGTCTTTCAATTTTCTTAAAAATGCAGAAAACACATGGCAACTCTGCACAAGGGCACCAGTCTGAACATCAATATCACTAGTTGAATCAACATGAATTAGCTATGTCCAGGTAACATTCACAGAATACGTCAAATGAAATTGGTGTGATCTCATTCAATTAGGATTGATTTTACTCATCAGTACAATTAACCTAGTTTAAGTTCAGATAAATCAGTTCAACTGTATGGAAATAGGTGTCATAGTTGAATTAATTTAGACCAACAAGCAATTTTTTTTAATGTACATATTAATTAGACAGTATACTTTTTTCCAGGTGCCTGCAGTGTAAAAAGAAACATGTATTAATTTATGCTCAGATTTACTTGAAAAGAGAATGCCGGTTAAAACGGCAAATATTCATATAAATGGCCCCAGCAGTCATTCACAAAGGTGCATTTTTTAATTAATTCATAGGTATTGCCAAGTTCACAAATTTCCCTCCGGAACAAACATTCACTCAATGTCTTTGAAGCGTGTTTTGTTTCAAATGGAGACGGTGGTGTCATTGGTATAACCCCTGCGAGCTTCATGCTCCCCCTTTGCAGCAGGCTCCAATGTGGGTCAGAAACCTGTAATAAAGCAAGGGAAGCTGGGCTCTGTTTGGCCAGTCGGTGCGTTTTCCCCGTGTCTCGAAATGTCCAAAGCAGTGTGCTAAATTATTGGGGTCAGCGACTTTGCCTGCTCCCTTGATTTGTTTGAAGACACACAAGGCCTGTTTGACATTGAAGGACATTTTTCTAGCACAGGGGTCATAAATTTACAAAAAAAAGAACGAAAAAAAGAAACTGTTACCGGATCAACACACATGAAGGCACCCAGTTATGTGATTGAACGTCCTTGATATCGAAGGAGAGCTTGAACATTTAATGCCATAATGTCAGTGTCTAATGTGGGAGCGTTGGCAAGTTTTACAGGCAATCACCGGAGAAACACGCCGCGATTTATTATTTTTTAATTATTTGCATGTTAAAGAAACAGCGGGAAAGCTTTATAAGGTTAAAGGTGCATTTATTTATTTCCCTTCTCTGCAAGGTGTCTACCTTGCTGAATGTTATTAAACAGACATACTCTCTGTTACAGCATTGCAGCTAATCAGCTTAATGAGGCAAAGATTGCTGCAGTAATCAGGCATCATTAGGCTTATGAGTATTTATTATCAACGGCATGGATGGAACACAGAGGTGCCACTTCACAATGGCACACAAAGGAAAGGATTGCACAATCTGTTTATTAATCTCCTGCTGTCAGAGGACCAGTACACTTCACCGATCAGGGTCATCCATCAACGCTACGCCCTGGCACGGTTAAGATAGATTTACTCTCCTTGTTGTGACCTGAACATTATACATTTTAAAGCCAGCAAAGGATGCAAATAGAAGTTCAGGGTGTCACGTAGGGACCCTGAGGCGAGCTCATTTAGAGTGGGTGTTTGTGTGTGCAAGCGTAAGTGTACATATGTATGCAAGCGTGAGAGCCGAACTCTATTTGCGTGTCCCTGTGATGGATTCCAACCGTGTCTCATCATGTTTGCCTTTAAGCTCAGTTTCATGCTGTTTGGAACCAGTTTTGCCACAAGTCGAGAATCATACGCTTTCCTAGAACTCTCCTTGATGTTTTCTTGCTGTCTGTTTGCAAGCGATGCTATGCTTGTTAAGAGGCGCATTTTTCATGTGCATCAAAGTTTACTGCTGAAACATGATAGAGGACCACCAGCGTTCCGCTCAGGTAACAGGCGGCTTTAGAGCTGATTTTGTGCTGCTGAATAACATATTGTGTAACGTTAGCAAACAGGGGGCATTTTCGCACTGAATATCAAAACTATTTTTCAAACCTTTTGTTTGTGGGAGACAAAAAGCGATCCATAACAGGCGCCGACGTTCATTTAAATACAGAACAAGTCAATAAACACTATGATATTATTCTTTGTTAGAGAAGATGTGTTTAGCTTAACAGTGCTGATGCATTTTAAGTCAGTTTTCTAACTGTTTTCATTTAGACCAGGGCTAGTTGTCACACTTATGCCAATTCATATTTTTCACAGTATGTTTTGAGAGTTCCTATTCCTGACCTTTTGTGACAACATGCCCCAGTAGCAAGGCATATTGTCACACTTGCTGGGGTAAGTTGTCACAATGAAAACTGCAATTAAAAGGCAGGCTTTTCAGCTCATTTTAAACTTCACCTCCGTCCCTACCTCTGACAGGAATGAACTGGACTGCTTATAAAGTGATAAAAAAGTATATATTATTAAGTGGACTAAAATGTATTGTGACATCATAAAGCATTTTTATCATCAAACCCCCAAATAGAAAACCACTGATTAAAATTGAAATTATAATATTAAAATGTGACAGGTGGCAACTTTCCCCAGCCTTGAATCTAATTGTCCTAAAAAGTACCTTTATTTTATCAATAACTCTCGTATGAATTTACAGTGGGGCAAAAAAGTATTTAGTCAGCCACCAATTGTGCAAGTTCTCCCACTTAAAAAGATGAGAGAGGCCTGTAATTTTCATCATAGGTACACTTCAACTATGAGAGACAGAATGAGAAAAGAAAATCACATTGTCTGATTTTTAAAGAATTTATTTGCAAATTATGGTGGTATATAAGTATTTGGTCAATAGCAAAAGTTAATCTCAATACTTTGTTATATACCCTTTGTTGGCAATGACTGTAAGTCATTTTCTGTAAGTCTCCACAAGGTTTTTACACACTGTTGCTGGTAGTTTGGCCCATTCCTCCATGCAGATCTCCTCTAGAGCAGTGATGTTTTGGGGCTGTCGCTGGGCAACACGGATTTTCAACTCCCTGCAAAGATTTTCTATGGGGTTGAGATCTGGAGATTGGCTAGGCCACTCCAGGACCTTGAAATGCTTCTTACGAAGCCACTCCTTCGTTGCCCGGGCGGTGTGTTTTGGGATCATTGTCATGCTGAAAGACCCAGCTACGTTTCATCTTCAATGCCCTTGCTGATGGAAGGAGGTTTTTACTCAAAATTTCATGATACATGGCCCCATTCATTCTTTCCTTTACACGGATCAGTCGTCCTGGTCCCTTTGCAGAAAAACAGCTCCAAAGCATGATTTTCCACCCCCATGTTTCACAGTAGGTGTGGTGTTCTTTGGATGCAACTCAGCATTCTTTCTCCTCCAAACACGACAAGTTGAGTTTTTACCAAAAAGTTCTATTTTGGTTTCATCTGACCATATGGCATTCTCCCAATCCTCTTCTGGATCATCCAAATGCTCTCTAGCAAACTTCAGACAGGCCCGGACATGTACTGGCTTAAGCAGGGGGACATGTCTGGCACTGCAGGATTTGAGTCCCTGGTGGCGAAGTGTGCTACTGATGGTAGCCTTTGTTACTTTGGTCCCAGCTCTCTGCAGGTCATTCACTAAGTCCCCCCGTGTGGTTCTGGAATTTTTGCTCACCGTTCTTGTGATAATTTTGAACCCACGGGGTGAGATCTTGCATGGAGCCCCAGATCGAGGGAGATTATATGTAGGTCTTGTATGTCTTCCATTTTCTAATAATTGCTCCCACAGTTGATTTCTTCACACCAAACTGCTTACCTATTGCAGATTCAGTCTTCCCAGCCTGGTCCAGGTCTACAATTTTGTTTCTGGTGTCCTTTGACAGCTCTTTGGTCTTGGCCATAGTGGAGTTTGGAGTCTGACTATTTGAGGTTGTGGACAGGTGTCTTTTATACTGATAACGAGTTCAAAAAGGTGCCATTAATACAGGTAACGAGTGGAGGACAGAGGAGCCTCTTAAAAAAGAAGTTACAGGTCTGTGAGAGTCAGATATCTTGCTTTTTTGTAGGTGACCAAATACTTATTTTCCACCATAATTTGCAAATAAATTCTTAAAAAATCAGACAATGTGATTTTCTGGATTTTATTTTCTCATTCTGTCTCTCATAGTTGAAGTGTACCTATGATACAAATTACAGGCATCTCTCATCTTTTTAAGTGGGAGAACTTGTACAATTGGTGGCTGACTAAATACTTTTTTGCCCCACTGTATGTCAGTGTGATTTATTTGTCGCTTGATACCGATAGCTACTGTATAATAAAATATGATATTTAAATTGTAGTTAGGAGAACAACAAAACAGTCTTCCATATTGGAGAAAAAAACATACTGCACAGCCATAAACAGAAAGATGTTTGATGCAAAAATAATGCACATGAAATATGAGATCCATCATATCCATGACATTACATGGAAGCATCTGTGGCTAAACCACAAATCCTTCACTTTTGTCCTTTGGAAAACAAAAACATGGCAAATAATTTCAGATTGGATTGCAATTGTCCTGATATGTTAATGGAGCCTAACACCACCTATTCAAAAAGCATTTAGCTCGAAGAGCAAAAATAGGCATTGCTGGTGGGATTTATAAAATATGCATATATATATTTTTGTTTAACTGAAGCCTATTTTAGATCTTTACCAGCAACCTCTTCACATTAAATCTGTCATTACATTTAACGTCTATAGGAAACTGAGAATATGCATGATACAGAATCTAAAATTAAACAATTAATTTAACACATTACCTATATGTGACATCTGTGAAATTGCAGCTGAAAAAATATGTTTTTATATCAAGACAATTTTTTATAAGCTTTGCTAACTTTGAAACACCAATTGAAAGTGAAGTAGAGTGCGATGTAGACAATTAATCATAATATTAACTGGATTTCATCATTTCTGCCTGAGCAGTGTGGTATGGCAACTACATCCTGTAAGCACATGCCACCCGTTTGGATGTGCCTTTGAATCTGCCTTTGAAATTGTGAACCCCCCTAATCTTTCCTCTGGGAAAGGAACGATTAAACCAGAAAGCTCACTCTTTCATTTTCTCTGACAAATTAAAGCCAACAAATTCATCTTTTACAAAAAGTAAGGCTAGAAAATGCCATCCCTTCTCCCCAAGTGAGCGGTACAAGTCTCAGCCCTCTCTGTCACACTGCGGCCCCAAGCCCCCAGTGGCGAAATGAAAAAGTAATTGAGATGTAAATAAAGGAGCTGGGTTCTGCATTGTCTCCGTTAAATTGATTTTTTTGTCTGCTCGAGTAACATTCTCTCCTTGCCAGGATACTATGTTTTACACTCCTTTGCATTGGGCACAATATCGGATTGCCGGACCTGGCGACAGTCCTCTGTTTCCTCCTATTAATACATCTGCTATCTGAAATCAATATTGATACTGTGTACATATAAAACTTCAATTAGTGCCCAGTGTGCTTTGTAATTTAATCATTGGATTTACAACCAGTGCAGGCGCCTGTCAGGAACAGGTTCAAATCAAATATTCAGGTTACATTCTCGACTTTTGTCCCATTCTGATTCTTGTCTTTGAATCAAATGGCAGTATATCAATGGCTATGTATCAATGGTAAGTCTTTTTAAAGGGATAGTTCACCCAAAAAAATCTGTTATCATTTACCCTCATGTCGTTCCAAACCTGTATGACTTCAGTTTTGCGTGGAACACAAAATGAGACTTTTAGCAGAATGTCCAAGGTGCTCTTTTCCAAACAATGAAAGTGAATGAGAAAACCTACCCACTTTTGTTGTATGCAAAAGGGCAGTGTGGACATTCTGCTTTTGTGTTCCAGGCAAGAAAGAAAGTCATACAGGTTTGGAACGACAGGGTATTATTTTCAAGTGAGCTGTCCCCTGGATGTGACCCTATGCAGTGCAACATTGTTTAAGTTTAAATTCAAATCAACAGTTTTTTTCTGTCTGACAACACTTTCACAAACCAAGTTATTGCACAAGAAAAACAAGGCAGACAATAGCTCAGAAGGTCATTTATTGAGAAAGTTCAACAAAATATCTACTCTTGAGTCCATATTTCCTTAACTGAAGATGTGCAACTGAAATGGTTTTTAGGAGTGAATCTCATGCATTAAATTAATTGATGCTACAGGCAAGGCTCCAATTGAAATAAAGTAACAATGTGCTCTTCTATAGATGCTAAGTGAAGGTCAGTTAATCTGAATAAACCATGATGACTCATGTGTAGCTGAAAGAGTAATACAAATAAATAATTTCAATAGATGCTATAATTCTTGGAAGAAGATATTAGTTCACCTTGTCTGTGTTTTGTTTTTCAACATTTCTTTAGTTAGTTCATGTATATAGTTCTCCAATATAAAAAGTTTTTCCAGCACATAGGGGAAAGCAGGGCACAACCTAACGCTTTTTGACTGACTCAGTTTGTGTAAATCCACTTGGGGTTCAGAGTATTTTTCCCCCCACATTAATTGCACACGTCTAGTACAATTATGTGGTTTTGTTTCATTAATACAGTATACTTTTTTCTTGATTTACTCCGGAAGAATGGAAGTGAAATGTGACAACATGCCCCGTAGGTGGGGTAAATTGTAACACGTGAGGGGCACATTGTAACATGACCAAATGACAGCTTAAAATGTTATCTGATATAATCAAAAAAATATCCAAGAAAAATCTAATATTTTGTCAATAAAATACAATTATTAACTTTTTTCAAATACAATTTTAGCATTTAAGCATTTTTTAATCATTAAAAATAAACACATTTTTGAGTTTGACAACAAACACCTCAAAACACAGCTATACAGCATAGTTAAAAAAATTATAACAATTAAGCATTTCTGAACATTGACTCTGTCATTATTCACCTTTTTCTCATGGTTTCTCAATATAATTCATAAAAGTATTGAATATAATATCATAGTTCTAAGGGGCTCATTGTAATGCAGTGTTACAACGCACCTGTGTAACTGCGATTTAAACGGCTTGTGTCTTCTGCTGTTAGATCAGCATTAAAGAACGATCTCAACTGTTAAATAACAGATATAAGATTAAAATAATATCAGATTTGTTTTATTTTAAATAAACACAAAAACAGAGATGAAAAATTAACTTAAGTAAGAAATTTACTTTTGCTATGGTAAATAAATGTTCAGTTTTATCTTCCAAAGATTTTTTAATTTTGATGCAATTTTTTCTCTAAATAATGTTGATATGGAAACTAGTAAATACACTAAGTTTCGTCATCCTGGTATGTGTGAAGAATGTTAAACCATGTGTTACAACTAACCCCATGTTAGGTTGTGCCCCGCTCTCCCCTATTCCAATCCAATACATATAATTTAATTTCTATTAAAAATCTTCTTTCAGTTAATAATCTATCAGACATATACATTTTTGCTAACACTTTAGTTTAGGGTCCAATTTTCACTATTAACTAGTTGCTTATTAGCATGCATATCACTAGGATATTGGCTGTTTATTACAGCTTATAAAGCACATATTCATGCCTTATTATGCATGATCATATTTTACAGCCCTTAATCCTACCCAATTCCTAAACTTAGCAACTACCTTTTAGCCAGGGCTTAAAAACATAAAAAAATATCAATCGGTTCACTCCGAGCAGAATCGATATTATAGCGTTTCCGTTTTTGCGTTCCTCAATAAACATTACTGTTCCGAAAACGGTTTGATAAGAAAAAATACCGTTTAATAACGTTATTTTAATTTGGCCTATACTTTAAACAAATATGTATAAATAGACTTATTTTCACTCAATAATAATATAACGCATGGTAATTAAAATTGAATATTTATTTCATAACATTTTTAAAACCAGAAATACATGCATTAATTACAAAGCATAAACAGCGGACCTGTTTTAATGGAGCGTTAGACAATCTAAAGTGGCCCTCTTATGCCGAATTATTTTCAGAAGAGTGATAACATTCTTTGTACATAACTTTTTTTCAACACGACTTGTTTTAAAAATTGCATGAATAAAGAATAAATAAACTGAATAACCATTGCTCTTTTAATGCACCGTCAACTGCTAATTTCAAAGCAAACACTGCGCAACACGTCCTTGCATCACATAATCAAATTCAGTCAGCTAATGCAATATAACATACCATTTAATACGAAGCATCAACCATCTATATAGAAAACACTGACCTGTCCTGTATTGGCAATCTGAAAGACTATAGGAAAAATGTTTGATAGATGCTAGTAGCCTGCTTGGACAGGCTTAAACAAAATCCATAAACTAGCCTAAATCAGTCTATTTGAGCTTAAAGTCCGTACTGCTTATTTAAACGTTCAAAAATAATGTCCTCCAATACCTGCACATTCATTGTAGACCTCAGCGGGGAAAGAAATGTACTTGAGGCATGAAAATGCGCGTTCATACTGACTTGCGTACCGGTAGATTCATAGATGACTGGTGCGCGGGCATTTCACTCACGCTTGATCCGTCAACATCACATGCTGTACTACTCAATTCATGATTGGTCACTGCCAAATTAAAATATTAAAGAGAACGATAAAATAACGTTATTATCCGGTTAATGGTAATTTCAAATTAACGTTTCTGTTCAGAACGATTCAAATTGATTTTGATTTTGTTTCCGTTTTTGTTCCTCTTAAAATTTAGTTTGTTTCCGGTTTTCGTTTTCGTTCCTTGAACCGGTTCAGAGCCCTGCTTTTAGCAACTATTAATAAGCAGCAATTAAGAGTTTATTAAGGCAAAAGTCCTATAGCTCGTTCTGGGTCGACATTTCATTTAGTATCATTAGGTAGTTTTGATTTATATGATGTTTAATGTTGATGATCACGTTATTTTACATATGTATCTGCTTACATACAATCACTTGTTTTTTTTGCATCTTCTTCGTCTGTGTTTTTATCAGGAGATTATATACTCATTCAGAAGATGCGTAATAGTGCCCCCTAGTGTACAACAGTAAATACATGGAAACCTGGAAAATTCCATGTTTGGTGGGGAAGCGTTTTCTCACAAAAATAATGGAAAAATAATGGCCACGTTTGGCTGGGAAAGAGTTATTAGTGAGAAATCGGACCCTAAAAATTGTGACTGAATTTTAAATCCTTCTCATTAGCACTCGGTTGGATTCCTGTCATGGTCTAAAAAAAATAAATACAATAAAATAAAAAATAAATACAATAAAAATGAATACATAAAATAAATGTATACAAATGCATTTAAACAATCAATTATTCAATCAATCAAAAAACAGTAGTGCATCGTCATCAAAACTATTCATTTGTAATCTGTCACACCTTTTTTTTTAGAAGATTAGAATTCTCCCTATTGTATCCCTATTGTAACCTCTTCCATTTAGTTGGAGTCTTTGTTTAAAACACATATTGCAAACAACAATGTTCACAATGAACACTGCTTATAATTGCTTGAAAACAGATAACCCGACCGAAAATGTATAATTATGCAATGTGTACGGTACACTCTAAAAAATGCTGGGTTAAAAATAACCCAAGTTGGGTTGAAAATGGATTAACCCAGCAATTGGGTTGTTTTAACCCAGCAATTGGGTTGTTTTAAGCAAACATTTAACCCAACCGCTGGGTTAAAACGACCCATTCACTGGGTTAAAACAACCCAATTGCTGGGTTAGTCCATTTTCAACCCAACTTGGGTTATTTTTAACCCAGCATTTTTTAGAGTGTATGTGTGTTTAATGTAGACGTGCATCTACAGTATTTCTAACAAATGCACATGTGACAAATGTGGAGGAATCTTCCTGATTACATAAATAATATAACAACATCATTCATTAATTTCCAGTAATCAGGCCTCAATTTATTGTTATTTCAAATCAATATAGCCGAACATTAGCGCTGCCAAGCCGCTCGTATTGATTTTATGGTAGATGGCTATAATTAAAGCAGCTAGCATGGCTTTATCAAGTAACAGAACAGCTCAGAGCTCTAATAGACCAGTGTTAATTAACATTATCTAATCAATTGACCAATGACCTGAGCGGGAAATCTTTTGAACTGGGACACAGCAGAAAACATGACAATTATATCTTTTGAGCAACCTCTGGTGACGTCTCCGGGTTGTTGAAAGGCAATTTGCCACCCTTGTCACACCAACCTCTCTTACTTCGACTGTTAAGTGTATGGTTTGTCACCATGCTGGTAAAAGAGCCTCCCTTGACATCACACAGTAGCATCCCATGAGCAGTGCAAAGCAACTGACATTAGTCTGTGACTGGTGGACAACTGAAGACAAGCTGACATGAACACATGTACTCATTTACTATTTTTGAAACAGAAATAAATAAATGAATATCTTGTTTTTGGAATTTGTCATCTGGGTGACCAGGAATACTGTAGATTCATTATTTAGACTGTAAACATTCTTCTATCCATAATTCTAACTTTGTTTTATGTAACATTTTGTTTCCCTTTGTGCACAATATTAAACATTTCCATCCATTAACACAGGCATGCTGGTCCTATTCTGAATGATTAATTTCCATATCATATCAACCTAATGGCAATTGTTCATTATCAATTATACATGATCAACTATACATTCAAGTGCCATTCTACCTTTTTTCTTTCTTGTAGAATATCTTATTTCATGCTGAAATGTCTCTGATTATAGAATAAATATGGGTTTTGAATTGCATTTGAGGTATAAGAAATTGCAAATCATAATGATTTGATCATCATTTGTACAGTATATTGTACAGAGAACATTCTCAAAACAAAATAAATCTTGTAACATTAATAGAATGTCCTTTCAAAGTTATATGGTCTTTAATAACATTTTCTTTTTTAAAGTTTATATGTTATTTATAGTGTTTAATTTGAAAAAAAAATTGTTGTTTCAGAATGTAAACATAACATTCAAAAGTAACATTCCCAAAATGTCTACAGAATTGTCTAACGGAATGTTTCCTTAATGATTGCATAACTAAGAGAGTTTTCAAAACATTTACAAAACTGGACATTTTCATAACTTATCGGGAACATTACTATAACATATTTTTTCTTAGCTGGGTAAATTTACATTAATAAAATTACCATATATAGTTGGGGACAGTTGGGGACTTGATTTTTAAATAAAGTAAACATTAAAAATCATCATATTGACGTGCATATAAATAAACATCTTGCTATATTGTTGTGTGTCTTCAGAAATCACAAAGAAGAAAAAATAAAAGTACTCAGCACCCATTTTTCCAATTCAAGCTAATATTGACCTGGAAGAACTTTAAAGTTCAACATTTGAGATACATTTAGCGAATAAAGGCAATCATGTAATTCCCAACACACAGTCTCCATCGCCATTAGCAACATTCATGAGTTTTAAGATAAAAATAAACAAAAAACACTCCAGTTGGATCGTGTTTAGGCTGAGCTTCCACATCTGAAAGACGATTTTCTATCAAACATGCTCCATATCTTTGGATTTCTCTGCCAATACAGCAGCCGTATGCAAGAAACTCCTTGAGGTTGTCCGCAGTAAAAATTAATGGAGCTCAACGAAAAGTCATTCAAGGACCTGAAATTAGTCCATTCAAGTGGAAAAGTATTTGACTGATATTTTATTGCTGGGAATGAGTGAGTGGAAACCAAGAGGCACAACAGTGCCTTGTGAACGGTGACTAGAAAAGGTCCGCCTCACAGCAAATAATCTGTGGGTTCCGAATGACTTTTATGAGCAGAATGACATGCCACTGTTGAAATACATGTGTAAATCAGCTCAGCTTTTATGAGGAAATTATTTGGCTTGAATAAGGACACCACCGGTATCTTCAAAGTCAATCTGTGATATTACACAGAAACCTTATTATTGATTTTAGTACATCTGATAATTTAGTTTAATTCAGTAATTGTCCAAATTATTTGTTTATGAAACGACTGATCTGATTCTCAAGTTCACTTCATTGATCGAGTCGAAGCAGTTAACTGGAGTGGAAGATTATAATGTTAAAATTTCACAGTAAGGTCCCATTAGTTAACGTTAGTTAAAGGGTTAGTTCACCCAAAAATGAAATTAATGTGATTTATTACTCACCCTCATGCCGTTCCACACCCGTAAGACCTCCGGTCATCTTCGGAACACAGTACAGTGGTTCAATATTAATATTAATGAGTGACGAGAATATTTTTGGTGCACCAAAAAAACCCTAAATAACAACTTATATAGTGATGGCCGATTTCTAAACACTGCTTCATGAAGCTTCGGAGCGTATCGAATCAGCGTATCGAATCAGTGGGTTGGGCAAAGTCACGTGATTTCAGCAGTTTGGCAGTTTGACACGCGATCCGAATCATGATTCAACACGCTTATTCGATACACTCCGAAGCTTCATGAAGCAGTGTTTTGAAATCAGCCATCACTATATAAGTCTTTATTTCATTTTTTTGGTGCACCAAAAATATTTTCATCGCTTTATAATATATTGAACCACTGTACTCACATGAACTGATTTAAATATGTTTTTAGTACATTAATGGATCTTGAGAGACGAAATGTCATTGCTGGCTATGCAGGCCTCACTGAGCCTTCGGATTTCAACAAAAATATCTTAATTTGTGTTCCGAAGATGAACGGAGGTCTTACGGGTGTGGAACGGCATGTGGGTTAAAATAAATGACATTATTTTCATTTTTGGGTGAACTAACCCTTTAATGCATTAAGTAACATTTACTAACAATGAACAATACATTTGTTACAGTATTTGTTTTTCATTGTTAGCTCATCACTAATCTAGTTCACTATTTTAATAAATGTAACCACATTGTAAAGTGTTGATGGAATGTCGGTCTGTTTCTCAAAAAAAGTATGACTTCAGAAGATGTATATCATCACAAGACATACGTATCAAAAGCTTTTTTT
Source organism: Gobio gobio (assembly GCF_949357685.1). NCBI lineage: Eukaryota > Metazoa > Chordata > Actinopteri > Cypriniformes > Gobionidae > Gobio > Gobio gobio. Next base: position 26,302,639 of record NC_137109.1, on the reverse strand, counting down.
GAAGCTTAGTTCACCCAAAAATGAAAGTTTCAAACCTGTAAGACTTCCGTTCATCTTTGGACCACAAATTAAGATATTTTTGATGAAATCCGTGAGCTTTCTGATCCGTAGGCAGCAACGTCATTGCAACTTTCAAGGTCCAGAAAGGTGGAAAAGACATCATCAAAATTGTAAATGTGACTGCAGTGGTTCAACCTTAATGTTATGAAGTGAAGTGAATAATTTTTGTGCACAAAAACAAAACAAAATAGCGATTTTATTCAACAACCTCTTCTTTGCCGTCTCCTACCCAAACTAACCCTTTAAAAGCTTTTGTTTCTGTTGTTTCTAAAGTTGGTTAAACCACTGAACTGATACGCAGAAAGTTGCTGGTTTGATCCCAGCAATCGCCACCACCAGTGTGTCCTTGAGCAAGGCTCTTTACTCCATGTTGCTCCAGGGGATTGTCCCTGTAATAAGTGTAGTATTACAAAGCGACTGTAGTAAGTTGCTTTGGAAAAAAGCGTCTGTCAAATGCATAAATGTAAAGTATCTCCTTTTGTGTTCCACAGAAGAAAGAAAGAAATGAGGGCGAGTAAATAATGGCAGGTTTAAATTTTTGGTGAACTGTATCCCTTTAAACGAAACATTTTACTAATCATGGGTGGTATCTCTGCTTTATTGCTACTGTTTCACTGAGCTTCTTGTTTAGGTTTAATTAGTACAGAGAACTGACAGACTACAGCTTCCAATGCCTTGATGTTCTGTCTCGCCTTTGGCATCACTGACCACATAATCATTGGCTGGCACAACTGGGACAAGGCTTGATTTTCAAAGGCTCTCGCTTCACTGATTCGCTGTGCATCCGTAAGATTGATCACAGTGGTTTATCAGAAACAACATGCGTTTCATCCCCCTTGGATTGATGGGAGGGAGAAGGTGGAAGCCAAAACGGGTTGCGTCCCTATGTTGCCCCTCCCAACAGAAGTGCCACAAACACCAGAATGAGGGAGAAAGATTTTGACAGCTCAAGTGTGTCAGCCCATCATGACTCGCCCATGGCACTTTTGATTAAAAGAGAAACACAGATACTATCAGCTGTTGCCACAGAAAGAGCTAAATAGCCGCGGCCTAACATTCACAGGGTCTTCAACTCAATTAAAAATATATTTTTCTTATCTGTCAACATTCCCTGCAAACTGTCAATATTTTATAATATGTTTGTGTTGGTAAAACAGCCAGAGGAAAAAAAAAAAAAAGATTAAACATTAGTTTGACAGAAAGCAGTACTTTGACTGTCATACAATAACACTTTACAATAAGGTTTAATTTGCTCACATCAGTTAGTTAACATGGCATTCATTCTTCTACAACATTAATCTTAGGTGATGATAATCTAAACATTTACTAAGACATTTTTTTAAATTACAATTTGTAACTGTTAACATAAGTGAATCTGTGAACTAGCATGAACATTAACATTTTATTAACCCATAGAGGTCGATGATCGCGCAAATATTAAAGGGGACCTATTATGCCCCTTTTTTTCCAAGAAGTAATATAAGGCAACATTAATCTGGATCGATTTGAGTTTCATAAGTTTTGTTTCATAACCCTCATAAAAGCTCACCGAGATGATACAGACAGAACAGACATCATAAAGTTATCACACATTTTTTCTGGCAGGATCATTTTATTTAGCCAAATATCTCACCTTTCACTGATGTGTCCAGGTCACTCAACATTATATGGTTGGTCTAAAAAGCAACTGCTCTCATGTTTTTCCCCAGGACAGCAAATACGAGTAAATTGTCTGCCCTCTTTGCAGGACTGCGATATGTGGCGTAACATACAGTCAAACTAAAAATTATTCAGACACCAGATATAATTTTTTGCTAGTGGATAAAGGACACTATAAAAAAAGTAAAATGTGACATATTATATGTCACAGATGCATCAGCGTCAGACCTCTACACTCCGCCCATCCGCTCCGCTTCACCCGAGTTCTGATTCATCGCACCTGTGTTCATCACCTGTCCCTAATTCCCCATCACTGCACTTCCTGTTATAAGCACCTTCAGTTCCTACAGTCATTGTCAGGTCTCGTCGATACTACATCGCCATACTGACTCACTCACTCGATCCTTACCTTCAGAAGACTTACCTGTGTTCCTTCATCCGACGATCCTTCCTCAACCAGCCTGCCTTCTTCAGATCACCAGCCTTGAACTTTCACCATCCCGACTTCCATCCTGCATCAGATAAGAGACTCATTCAGAACACTTCATCAGTTACCGCTCCAGTTTATCTCATCACTTCTTCCTGTCTGCCGTGACCATTATATGTTTGTGTTAAATAAATATCCTTTCAACTTACCTGTTTGTGTCATTCAGCAACCCTGACAGAAGACCTGACCAAACATGCACGAACCATCTGGTCACGGCGACGGAGAAGCTTCCACGCCGATCTTCACCACTGGATCCTCACCTGTCACTTCATCACCCGCCATCAATTCTTCTTCGTCTGCCTCTGTCAGTCCCATGGCCCGGCCAGCGCCCTTCTCTGGCGAGGAGGGGGAGTGCAGCGGATTTCTCCTGCAGTGCGAGCTGTTCATGGAGATGAACGCATCACAATTCGCCTCCGAGAGATCTAAGGTAGCTTTCTTCATTTCCCTTCTCACTGGAAGAGCATTGCTTTGGGCACAATCGCTTTGGGAAGCGAAAGGAGCTGTGACTGAGACCCTGAACAACTTTATTAGTCACTTCCGGGTTGTATTTTCTCCAGTCGCTAATGCTTTATCAGTTCATGATCAATTATTTCATCTACGACAAGGCAAGTCATCTGTTTCTTCATATGCCCTTCAGTTTCGAACCCTAGCAGCCTCTAGTGGATGGAATGAGCCGGCTTTAATCACCGCCTACCGGCAAGGGTTAGATCATGAGATCCGGTTACAACTCACCATTCATGATGATGCCATTGGTTTGGAAAGTCTCATTCAGCGTTCCATCAGAGTGGACCAACGCCGCACTGCCTGTCTGCTCGCTCAACCTGCACTGCCTCCTTCTCGTCCTTCCACCACAGTCAACCCTCTAACACCAGAACCCATGGACCTCAGTTCTGCACATTTATCAGCAGTTGAACGCCAGAGACGTATCTCTAACAACCTGTGTCTATACTGTGGATCCGCTGGCCACCTGCTAGTCTCTTGTCCAGTTCGTCCCCCACGACCGGCGGTGAGTACAGTACATCTTCCATCACCCATTTCTCAACTGAAATACACTACTGTTCAGATCTCACATCGTCAGCACTCTCTTCCAGCACAAGCGCTAATCGACTCTGGGTCCGCTGGTAACTTTATCTCCCGTTCCACTCTTCAAAAGCTACAAGTCCACCATGAATCCATCCCGCAGTCTCTTCAAGTGCATTTCATCCTCGGCAGACCGCTCGGTCGTGGGAGGATATGTCACCGCAGCCCCTCTGTAACAATGAAAGTTGGTTGTCTTCATCAAGAGGAATTGTCTTTTCTGGTGTTGGAGGGTTCTACGGCAGATATCATCCTGGGACGCCCGTGGTTGGAACTTCATTCTCCAGATATCAACTGGTCTACGGGAGAGGTTCGTCAATGGGGAAGTAACTGCTTTTCACGCTGTTTATCTCAGGTTAAAAGGGTGTCTCACCATCACTCATTACCCGTCCAAAAGATTTCCATGTGTACTACCTCCATTGAAAGCCCAGCTATTAACGACCATCATGAGATTCCTCACAGTTACCGGGCGTTCCAGGATGTCTTCGATAAGCAGCTGGCCACGAAACTTCCACCACATCGGCCATGGGACTGTGCGATTGACCTACTGCCTGGGGCGGTCCTACCGCGTGGTAAAATCTACCCACTGTCCATCCCAGAACAGAAGGCCATGGAGGAGTACATCGAGGAGGCACTTCACCAAGGATACATCCGACCTTCTACTTCCCCTGCTGCTTCAAGCTTCTTTTTCGTCGGTAAGAAGGACGGAGGCTTGCGCCCCTGTATAGATTACCGGACCCTCAATAATTCCACCGTCAAGTATAGGTATCCTCTTCCTCTGGTCCCAGCCGCCTTGGAACAGCTTCGTGGTGCAAAGGTATTCACTAAACTTGATCTCCGTAGTGCTTATAATTTAATTAGAATTAGAAAGGGAGATGAGTGGAAGACCGGATTCATCACTCCTGCAGGCCACTATGAGTACCGCGTCATGCCCTTCGGGCTGTCCAATGCTCCAGCGGTCTTCCAGGGGTTTATGAATGAGATATTTAAAGATTATCTGAACCAGTTCGTTATAATCTACATCGATGATGTCCTTATATATTCTACCAGCCTGTCTGAGCACCGCCTTCATGTCAAGTCAGTTCTCCAACGTCTTCGGGATCATCAGCTGTATCTAAAACTTGAGAAATGTGAGTTCCATCAAGAAACCCTCCACTTCCTAGGGTATGTGATCACTCCTCAGGGAGTCACCATGGACCAGAGGAAGGTGGATGCCGTTGCCAACTGGCCTTTACCCATCACCATCAAAGAGCTGCAACGATTCCTGGGCTTCGCAAACTTCTACCGTAGATTCATTCAAGGTTACAGTCAAATCAGTGCTCCTATCACCTCACTCCTGAAAAAAGGGGCCAAGTCTCTGTCCTGGACCTCTGAAGCCACCCAAGCGTTTGATGTGTTGAAGCAATCATTCAGTTCCGCTCCTACCCTTGTGCATCCCAATCCAGATCTTCCTTTCACCGTCGAAGTGGATGCGTCCAACACTGGGGTAGGAGCGATCCTCTCTCAACAGCAGGGGAAGCCTCCTCGACTCCATCCATGTGCCTTCTTCTCCAAGAAGATGTCCCCGGCGGAGCAGAATTATGATATCGGCAACCGGGAACTGCTGGCTATCAAGCTAGCTCTGGAGGAATGGAGACACTGGCTGGAGGGAGCGAAACATCCCTTTATAGTCATCACAGACCACCGAAATCTGGAATACCTTCGAGAGGCCAAAAGACTCAACACTCGTCAAGCTCGATGGTCCCTTTTCTTTACAAGATTCAACTTCAAGGTAACATACCGTCCAGGGGACAAAAATGTCAAGGCTGATTCACTATCTCGTATACATCAACCCGATACCTTCACTCCAGAACCAGAACCTGTCCTCCCTCCAGCCTTGATTGTTAGTCCCATCCAGTGGGGTATAGATGACCATATAGCCGACGCCACCCGAACCGAACCTGCTCCGCCGGGAGGGCCAGTGGGACGGACTTATGTTCCCACGCATCTACGTCCGTCCCTCATGGACTCGGTCCATACTTCGCTGGGCTCTGGACACCCAGGCAGTCAACAGACCCTCTCGCTCCTTCAACGTCGGTACTGGTGGCCCAGTATGAGCCAGGATGTGTCCCAGTACGTTAAGGGCTGCTCAGTCTGTGCCATGGCCAAGGTCCCTCGTCGGCTCCCAGAAGGTAAATTAGTACCCTTGCCTATTCCAACCAGGCCGTGGTCCCATCTGGGGATAGACTTTGTTACCGATCTCCCTTCTTCTCAATCTCAAACATGTATACTGGTGGTTGTTGACCGTTTCTCGAAGGCCTGTAAACTCATCCCTATGCCAGGTCTACCCACTGCCTTCGAAACGGCAGAAGCATTATTTAACCAAGTCTTTCGTCACTTTGGGTTACCAGAAGATATCGTCTCCGATCGCGGACCTCAGTTTATATCCAGGGTATGGAGAGCCTTCTTCAACCTTCTGGGAGTCACAGTCAGCTTGACGTCAGGATACCATCCCCAGTCCAATGGCCAGACTGAGCGGAAGATACAAGAGGTCGGACGGTATCTTCGATCCTACTGCCATGACCATCAAGACTGCTGGAGCAGGTATCTACCCTGGGCCGAGTATGCACAGAATTCCCTTCAACAGTCTACTACTGGTCTCACGCCGTTTCAGTGCATACTCGGCTTCCAGCCGCCCCTGTTTCCCTGGTCAGGTGAGCCTTCAGATGTTCCAGCAGTCCTTCTTCAGATCACCAGCCTTGAACTTTCACCATCCCGACTTCCATCCTGCATCAGATAAGAGACTCATTCAGAACACTTCATCAGTTACCGCTCCAGTTTATCTCATCACTTCTTCCTGTCTGCCGTGACCATTATATGTTTGTGTTAAATAAATATCCTTTCAACTTACCTGTTTGTGTCATTCAGCAACCCTGACATTATACCTGAACATTTTTCATACAGTAGACTACCAGTAAAATTTATAAAAATCTGTGACCAAAATTATTCAGACACTTTGACCTGACCATGTTTTTTTCTTTAATTGCTAATGTGACCTGTGACACCACAGACTGAACAACATTAATTATTGCTTGGTAATTGGTTGACCTAAATTGGTATTATCTAATTGTGTACATACATTTAACAGCTGACAGCTGATTGGTTGATTGTAATCCATTAAATACCTTTCTATCAAAGTTATCTGACATTATCAAGATGAATATTTTCTGACACAGTTTAAAGGGTTAGTTCACCCAAAAATGAAAATTCTGTCATTAATTACTCACCCTCATGTCGTTGGACACCCGTAAGACCTCCGTTCATATTCGGAACACAAATGAAGATATTTTAGTTGAAAGCTGATGGCTGAGAAAGGCTTCAGACAGGCCTCCATTGGCATTCAGTACATTGACACTTCCAAGATCCATGAAAGGCACTTAAAACGTCGTTACAAAGTCTATCTCACCACAGTGGCTCTAAAATAATTTTACGATGCGACGAAAATAGTTTTTGTGCGCAAAAAAAATCAAAATAACACCTTTAACCAACTTGTTCTCGACTTCCGTGTGTGCCTCCACGACGCATGCGCGAGAATACTAACCCTTTAACTCTGAGTTCTTGTCATATTTTATTACTATTTTCTAAACTATAGCGATTAAAATGACCATGAGATAAAATATTGAATACATGTTGGGTTGACTGTATGTGTATGTGTATATGTCACTGTGTGCGTTAGCAACTGTGTAAAAGTGAATAGCACATACATAACAGGTAAAATACTGGTAAAAAAAAGGAATGTCTATGGGTTCAATATGCGTCACATGACTAAACTTGCATCAAAGTTTTCAAATACTGTACCTCCGTTTTCACAGTCCATACTACAACCCAAAAACGGCATTTTCAAATGTATCCACTTTGGAGAGCGTTTCCAAAAAGCTTCATTTTCGTTTCAAAATGCTGTGTCAGTGTGGACGGAAGGCTGCAATGTAAAGAGAAAGAAAAATGAACACGTATTAGTGTGGACAATGCCTAATTCTCAGGTTTCCCCAGAATGTGTCTTTGAAGCTTCAGCTCAAAATAATCCACAGATCATTTATTATACCATGTTGTAAATGCCTATTTTTGAGTGAAAGGAAAAACATGGTGTTTTTGTGCATGTATACAAATGAGCTGCTGCGCCCCACCCCGCTTTCCAGAAGAGGGTGGAGCCTGTACAGCTCGTGCCTCCCATACTTTGCCAAAAAAATCCTTTGCCATCAAAACATCTGTTTATTTTTTTATCATCATCTCTATCGCGGTCACGCTCACATGACATTGCAGTTCTTCATCATCATGAAAGTTTATTATCATGTGTTTTAAAGCCATATCCGTCTAAACTTCTGATATATTGTTTTCTGAGAGCACATACCTGAAGCACACGCACAGAAAGCTGTCTGTCAAACGGTGCGTCCTGTGAGTATTAAGCTAAGTTCTCTTTCACGTCGTATTGCACAAGGTTATGCTAACACACAAAGTTCACATAAACACAGACGGTTATGTCTGTGAACATCAACAGCAAGTAAAGAAATCACATGTGTATATTAGATCTGTGTATTAAAGTGAAAGCAGAGTTATATATAGTACCTACTGGTATATATCGTCGCTGTCCGATGAAAACCACGTATGTCCATTTTGCAGATTTTGAGATTTTTCGACGGATTGAATGTCCAGGTTAATTTCCGTATACAGTATGCTTCACATATCTAAATGGCCAATGACAAGTTGTGAAATCATGTCAGCTGATTTTCACGTATATCCATTTGGTGTCAAAGCTGTCAATCACGCCGTGTATCTCCCGCCCTGTGGAAGCATCTCGCCGGTCTCGCGAAGTTGTTTCATCGAAGCTCAGCACTGGATAGCCGAAAGTACGACATTGAAGCTCTCCACAGTTTAATTCTAATCTAGTTCTTCACAGATTAGTTTGCTTGCTAGTATGTAAATAAACTCGGTCTCATTGATAAGATTCAGCCTTTTTTTTCTTAGTCAAACTGATCAAATTATAGCCTGTAATGCTACTGTCATGATTGTCACTAGAACATGCCTCACTCATACTGCTATCACCGCTTGCCAGAGGCTGAGAATGTCCAGCACGTATTCCTCTGTCAATATGAAACGCGACTTGGCCATTCTAATTAATGATCGGAAGAACGCGTATCGACCACCGTTACTGTAAAATATGCACGTATGTCCATTTAAACTCAATTTTGGTCAAATGTGGATTATATCATTACACTGGCAAGAATATGGTTACATGTAAAGATGCCGTACCAAGTATGACAACGCTACATTCAACTGCTTTTGAAATACAGTGTTTTTTTCACTTCCTGAAAAGTAAGCGTTTTGGACATACGTGAGTTTCATCGGGCAGCGACGATATGCTGTAAATATGAATCAAACAACAACAAAAAAACAGAAAATCCCTCACAGCTCTTGACTGAATAACATTAGTAGCTTTTAAATGCTGTTAAATGCTCTGGCGAGGAGATAAGCATGGCGGACTGTGTAAAGCTCACTCAGGGCGGGGTCTACGCTAATAGGGCAGAATCTGTCAGCAGTCGTGAACAGGGTCTAATCATACGTGATGTCACAAATGCTAGAATCTGCGAATGGCTTGTTCTGAGACACTGCTTATGATTTATGGGAATTAAAAAAAGAGGAGTGGGTGGATTTTTACCATTGTAGGGTGGTTGTGTGCACACACTGCCGACACACATTTATGTTCAGACAAATGCATAATAGGCTCCTTCAATAAAGATATAAAAATATATTGCTCATTGTTAGGTCATGTTGGTTAACTCCCAGTGGCCGGGGGTCACGCTGATTTTTTCTTATCAGTGCGAAAGAGATTCAAAATACCCTGTCATATTTTGGTCATACAGATAAGTGTTACAAATGAGACCTTATTGTATAGTGTTGTATAGTGTTATACTGTCACAGTTCTGACTTTGAGAAGAGATGTTATGCTTAGTACTTTGAAAATATTTGTTTTCTCATCTTAAATAACCCTTGCTCACAAGAATCAAAAGCTTTCAAATCATAGGCTCATACAAACACCATTTTTAAAACTGTACAAATAAATCAAGTCTTTCGGTTTGACATATATATCAGGGTGGTTTGTTGTGACTCAAAATACACTGGCATACCAATGGGAGGTCCCACTGTGAACCAGAGATGCAACTGTTTTCAATATTCAGAAGATGGTGCTATTTGTTTATGTATGCATGCATTGTTTGAACCCGTCTCCTTGCATTCACACCAATCTGAACATTCAATGTGCTACTGCTTCAAATATTATAGGCTATTTGCAAAATTCAGAAATATCACAAATGGAAAACCTACAGAATAGGTCTATGCATTTGTGCAAAATATAATACAGACTGGATAAAAAAGCTCTGCTTTTATATAATACTGATTCTTTATGTCTTAAAAAAGATATATTAAATGTATAGACAAGAGGAAAATGATTGCATTAGTTTGCATGATAAACGGTAGGCTGTCAAGCCATTTTATACAACACTGGTTAGCTTGTATTTCCTCTAAACTCAAGTTGACTTTGATTAGGCGGTCTTGGCCCTCCCTGTTAGTAGTCATATACTTGAAGGTCATTTAAGTATATAGAATAATAATGTAATTATGCAAACTCAGCCCCTGAAAGATCTGACATGTTATACACAATTAAAGCCCAAGATGCGCGCCCACGAAATAGCCACGCATTTTGATCCCGGCTTGAAGGGCACCACAGGATCCTGGTTTAATCGTCTGGCAAGAATGCAGAAGTGGAAAATTTGATGATGCCAGTTGTTAAGTGGATCTTCATACTCAATGCATTCATGCCACTTTAGATGCAATATATTATGCTAGTTTCTCTGCTACGGATGTTCAAGATCAGTGCTGAATTTGTAAAGCAACGTTATCGGGAATGTCACAAAGCACTGTCCGATGTTTAGAGGAGATATGGAACAAATAAAATTGATGCTGTTACTATAAATAAACGCTTCAACTAGGAGGGTTTTGGAGTAATTCATCATAATGTAAATTAGGGATCAGACGTTTCTTTGGACATTCATGAGCAGTGGATAAGATTTACTGAATTTCCTGACCCTCTTTTATCTTTAAGAGACTTATTACGGCATACAGTTGCCCAACACATATCTGGAAACTACAAAAATGTGATTGTTTTTGCATTAGATGAATTATATGAGAAAATAAATAATACAAGTGCCATTTATTTTAAAGAAAAGAAAGAAAGAAAGAAAGAAAGAAAGAAAGAAAGAAAGAAAGAAAGAAAGAAAGAAAGAAAGAAAGAAAGAAAGAAAGATGTCTTGAAAAAAAAAAAACCAGAGATAATCTAAATTTGTGCTTTTTCTGGTTGTGTACATAACACAACCAGTTAATGTGATGAATTACACCTGTGGATGCGTTCAAAACGGCAAAACAATCATTTTCCATTTTGTGTATGAAAGTTGCTCATAAAGGTTTCACACAGACATCCAAGGCACCATAATGTTATGTCTAATGAGTTTTAGAGATAACCAATCAAATATTCAGACAGATACTGCTTATATCTCTGAAAAAATAGTCATCAGAGTGGCGGGTTGGGGGGGAGGGGGAGCTTTTATAAATAAAACAACTCCTTTCAACTTCTCCATCAGACAATTTTTGTTCTAAACAGTGATACATCTATGCAGCTTTCAAAAAGTTGCCAGATATAAGCATCTTAGTAGATGGGATGTTTTACCATTATTGGATTCGGATTCTTTCTTTCCTACCACTACTTTTCAACTTTTGGAAACGTCTGAGGTGAACTGACTTCCATCAGCATCATTTGTTTGCAGATGTAAAAAATTCATGTATTTCAGTGTGACAAAAGCGTCCAAATATTACACAGAAAAACAATCTTTGTTGAGTGACAGTTATTCCACGCCCTCTTTTGAATAAATACACTGTAAATGCTGACCAATCTGCACATCTCTTTATTTTCTATCAGAAGCCAAAGTTCGTGATTTCCCGGCTGGCAGGCATTAAATAGCTGAAGGCAGCTCCTTTATGACACATAAAGAGAATAATTCATATTATCACAGAGATGTATTGACTGTTCTCATTTGATACAAGTCTGTGGTAGCAGCCTGTCTCTGGCTGTCATCTCTGACTGGTTTTATTACCTGTAAATCACGCAGCAGTGGCCCCCCGTGGGTTTTAGTACAGCACAAAGGGCGGAGTGGAAGTTAACTGACATCTAATCTGCACAAAGAGAGAGCAGGAGCTTATTTGAATCCCCGTTCAGTGACAGCGTGAGACTGGAGAATTCTCTATCTCTGACAGAGAAATGTGATCTTAAGAACAGTCATTCTGACTTCATGCAAATATTGAAATGAAAATGGGCCAAAATAGGATTCAAACCTCCCCTCCTTTCCTCCATGGGTGAGGTAAACCCCTGCTATGATGTCCCTGTATTTTTCTGATTACAATAGGCAGAATCACTTGGGCCAACACAATTCTCTATGCCTATACAAGTCTCCAGCAGATAATTTTCTTGCCTGCCTTTGTGTACACATTCCTCTTGCCTGCCTCCTATCAAATTTAATCAGCCTCTGCCTCCTCTCTCACATGTGAAACGGTCAGTGGAAATGCAACATGAGTTACAATACTGGGCCTCGATTAATTCATCCCTCCAACTCTTTTCCTCACGGCTAGTTGCAATATTTGTTGTAGCTTAAAGGTAGACAGCTGAATGTTAAGTCAGGGAATATCCCCGAGTCTAAACAAAGGTTGTTTTCACACACAATAGACCTTTTATCTCTTCACGCAAGCCCTCTACCACTGACAGACTTGTTACGATAACAACATGGCTCCTCCAAGGCATGTTCTCCACTGAATATTGCATTCAATTTGAAATTCACCAGAGACTTCCCTTTAACCAACTTTATATGTCACACCTAAGTGGCAGAAATAGAGTTTCATGGGGTAATTTGTTTTGATTAAAAAAGGAAAATACTGAAAAATACAGGTTTGAGGCAACTTTGCTGATATTTGTATTCAATCTGGCTTGCATAAATTTGGCCTAACTCATTCAATGTTTGAATCATACCAAAGATTCCTGGGGGGCCTGTATCTCGAAGAGGGTAAATCTTATAAGAGCACTTACTGGTATTGTCATGATTCCTGTCTTTTGTGGACTTTTATGCTATTTTCTGTTTTGTGGCATTTTTTGTAGTCCTTTGTAGTTTTTCGTGTTGATTAGTTCCTGATTGTTTCCAGGTTTGTCTTGTTTGCCAATCACCCCTTGTGTATTTATACCCCTGTGTTTCCTTTGTTTGGTTGTCAGTCATTGTTTGCTGTATAGGCTATGCTCCCGTTCTGTATTTCTTTGTTTGCTTTGGCTTCCCTCTGTTTGTTGTCTTTTTTTGGATTATTATTATTATTAAACCAAGTTGCACATGGATCCTCATCTCTGCCTGCTTCCGGTTGCCAGTCGCCAGTGGCCACAACCACCATACCCGAAGCTACAAAGGCTGTTCCAAAGAGTTTGAGACTGTTATCCATGCTGATGTCGGTACGAGTGGCTGGCATCCCAGTGGTCCCCAGCCTGGTCATCTCAGCGCCCTCAAGTCCGGGGGTCTCAGAAGTCCTCCACCATTGGCTGTGCTTCCTGCGATTGCAAACGGCATCTTGTGTGTGTGGGCCATACACACTTTCACCTGCTTCTTTCGAGGTGGCAGGGACCACTCTAGGTCTTCCAGAGCTTGCAACCACTCCAGCTCTTCCTGAGGCAGCGGAGACCCCTCCAGCTCCTTCCAAGGTGGCTGCGACCACTCCATCTCCTCCCAGGGCAGCAGTGACCACTCCAGCTCCAACCAAGGTGGCGGCTTCCGCTCATGAACTCTCTCTAAGCTCTGTCACGACCACTGAGGTATTCTTTTAATTTCCTGTCTGCCATGATATGACCAAGGAGGTCGTCCCTGAACTCCGTGTCTTCTCTGACAGGACCACAGAGGTCATCCCAGAACTTCTCGTCTGCACTGTCATGATCATGGAGATGTTCCCTGAACTTGCTGCCTACCCTGACACGGCCACAGAGGCCGTTTATGAACTCTGCCTGCTCTGTATTGGCCAAGGAGGCCTTATCTGAACCGTGTGTGTTTCCCAGTGATGGCCACAGAGGACGTTTCTAACCTCTCTGTGCTCACAATTACAGTCCCGCCTGCTCCACCTTGGTGGGCTTCTGATCCACAGTGGTGGCTTCTAGCCCTGCCTGATCTGCCGTGGTGGTTATTAGTCCCATGTACTCTGCTGTGGTGGGCTTCTGCTTCACTGTGGGGATCTTCAGCCCCATCTGCTCAGCCATGGTGGACTTCAGCTCCACTGAGATGGTCTTTAGACCCGTCAACTCCATCCTGGCCTGCATGTTCCAACTGGCCACCTACCCTGCTTGCTTCGCCCTTGCTCTCTCTGGGCTCTTCACTGAGGAGAGGTTTTAGTCTGGCCACTCTGCCATACAGCCTAAATCAGTGAAGTGTGTGCCTTGAATTTGCAACATCTACAAGCGAAATTGGAATGATTCTGAACTAAATTTCAAGTGTCCCAGTAAAGGGTATGAATACTTATGCAATGTAATTATTTTTTTTTTTAATACATTTTCAAAGTTATCAAAAATCTGTTTTACTTTGTCATAATGGTGTATAGACTGTCGATTAATGTGAATTTTTTTTATAATTTAAAGTATATTAACATAAGATAGCAACATAACAACACAAGCCACTATAGGCCTATATATATATATATATATATATATATATATATATATATATATATATATATATATATATATATATATATATATATATATATATATATATATATATATTATTATAAAAAAAATTTCACCAAAGAATCCTAAAACATCCATTTATCATGTTTACACAAATATTAAGCAGTACAACTGTTTTCAACATTGATAATAATCAGAAATGTTTCTAGAGCAGCAAATCAGCATATTAGAATGATTTCTGAACGATCATGTGACACTGAAGACTGGAGTAATGATGCTGAAAATACAGCTTTGCCATCAGAGGAAAAAATTATGATTTAAAGTAATGTAATCATATTTTACAATATTACTGTTGTAGTGATTTATGGTCTTAAATATTAATATTAATGTTTAGTATTAATATTAATATTGAGATCTGGGTCACACATCAACTAAGGTGAGTGTGAGAGTGTAAGAAGACTCCTTCCTGTATTAAGGGTCACCAGCCAAGGAATTTCACCTTGACAATAAATAACAATCATGAAAGATTGTTGACTGAATCATAATTATAAATGGTAGGAAGTTTGTCATCTGACCAATCTGAGGGATTCGTTAGATATTGTTAACTTGTAGAGCCTCTTACTGTATCATCAACACAAGGAAGACACAAGTGTAATAAAATGATTTTATTTACAAAAGGATAGACAAGAGTTAACTAACAACTACTGAATGGACAATATGCAAAAAGAATGATAAATGCAAGATAATGATTTGGATGTTACTATGGCAGTTATCTTGTGGAATTATAAACAGTGATAAGGTAAGCCTTATTCTGAGTTAAACATATAAATCGAGAGATTATTTGTTATTAACTGACATTAGCTATGCAGAATCTAATGCAAATTAGACTACCATATACTGACAATATACACTAATGCCAAGGTTTCTGGAAAGAGGTTTGGTGAAGTAATATATTTACCTTCCGACTGGTGACGTGCTGAGTCCGAGCGGCGACGTCTTCCACTTGCTGAGCTGTGCTGTGTTGCAGTGGGATGAAAGGAGTCGGATTCTGTTTCACAGCCTTGAACACAAAGTACTTGTGAGCATTTAACTCCTGAAGCACAGAGAACGTCCTTATTCTGGAACACTCAGATGAAGGAGCCTTGAAGTTGAAGGTTCTAACGTCTGTGCAGACGATCCTTTAGGAACACGCAGACAGAAGGATCTTTAGAATCTGAAGTCAGCGCAAATCCGGCCAGTCTGTAACACGCAGATCTGGAGGATCTCTGTAGAGATTCTGAAGTTAGTGCAGAAGATCTTGAAAATGGTGAACTCCCCAAATTCACTTCTTGCAGAACTTCTTTGTTTCTCTCTTTCAAGAGGGAGAGAGAAACAGCTTGTTCCTTCAGCTTAGTGCATCTTGGAACTGGAAACTCTCGGGACTGGAACCAGGAACTGGAGCTAGAGGCCAGAACTGGATCCCTGGAACCAGAATCCTGGAACAATCCAGAAAACTAGAACTGGAAACTAGAACGACTCTCTGTCTCAGAGATAACCTTTTAATCTCTCTTGACAAGGAGGGAATTGCAAATTGGCACCTTTCAGATCCTATGTTTTTATTGGCTGATGCTGTCAAAGGTGGCCACGGTATGGCTCTACTCTCATTCATTTGCATAGCTTAAAGTTAATGCTTAGAACAATGTCTCTAAGGGTTTTCCTATGCATCATTCACTTTCCAACCCAATTTCAGATAGGCATTGTGCTGAAAACATAAAGTCCAAATATCATTGGGTTATGTTGAACTCTTACCTATGCATTCATGTATACCTTCATAGATAAGTTTGTATATTTTGCATGTATACATACAACACTCATTAAGTATATCAAGTTTTGTTAAAGGAAATGGGGAATACTTTCTCCATTTTCTCCATTTTGTGTAAGAAATCCATGTTTTGTGGCTATAAGCCACATGGCAAAACCAGTTTTTTGAGTTTGAGTCTGTGGTTATTCACACTTTGTTCCCTCGGGACTGAGAGACTGGAGTGAACAATGGCCAAAATGGTGATGGGATCAGTCTGTGATCAATGACATGCTAATGTCATCATCTTTCCCTTCCACAAATGGTACCTGGCAATTGTTTTTGCAGGCTTATCTCATAGCCCACCTATTTCCTTGATCTTTTGTTGGTGTGAGTTTTAGAGTCGTGTCCTTTTCATCATGGGAGGGTTTGAAAAGGAACTCCTGTTTATCACTACACTGTTTTAACTGGATCAAATAAATGCAGCCTTAGTGAGCAAAATAAACATTACAAAATCGTACCAACCCCAAACGTTTGAACAATAGTGCTTAGAAACAAACTACCTAAAGTTATTCCTATTTACCCAAAACAAATTAAAAACTATAGTAACCAGGGATTTTCTCTCATGCTAAATCATACCTCCAGTTCATATTGCAGACTATTTCATATGGTTTGTTATTTTTAATACATTCATTTGTAGTTGTAATTGTTGATTATAAAATTTCTTTAAAACCTTACAATTTTGCTTCATGCAAAATCAAATTACTATCTAGATTTGATTCAATACATGTCTTATCAATATTTCCATATTCATCATAGCTCTAATTTTGGCAAGAGCCTAAAGAGAATCATAAAGTCTTTCTCTATGGCAACATGAAAAGCAGCATTACTCATTTTTACCGATGATCTTATCTTAGTAAGAGCCGTGCTACATGGAGCGGCCATCACTCTCCCCTTATTTCCCCTCTACTGCGCTGTCATCCCACAGACATTAATATTTACTCATCATAATTAAATATTAACCTTGATTGGGCTGCCTTCCTCTTGAAATTAGAGCACTGATATTGAAATTGCAGCAAGACATTTTAAATGATTTTCTTCAGCTAATGTACAACGTTATTAGCTGCCCTTTAGCATGTTGTTTTAGAGTGATGGTAATTGATCAAGCTTACTGTATTTGTTTTTGGGTGTTTTGTAAAAATGACAGCCTCCTATAATGGATTATTAATATGTGAGAGCAGAAAATGTCTGGTTTCATGCCTGGCTAAGATAACATTAGGATCATTTGGCCAGACAGTGTCAGGATGGATTTGAACCGAAGTGACACATTCCGCAGGAGCTCTGGATGTTGTATACAGAATTGATTTGATAAATATGGTCCAAAGAGTCGTGCAATTTGCAAGGTGATACATTTTCAGAGGCCGAATCAATTTCTTGTCTTGAAAGCATTGGTGAATATATCAAAGCAAATTACCTTGGAGGTCTTAATCTCTAATGTGAGCGATACAGTGTGCACGCAAACACACACACACGAGAGAAAGAGAGAGAGAGAGAGAGAGAGAGAGAGAGAGAGAGAGAGAGAGAGAGATGCTGTTTTCTTCCAGTTGATGCTTGCAACAATTACATTCATTTGTCCTGCATCCAAAGTATAGCTAATATAGTTATGCTTGTAATCAAAAACAATATTCACAATCAAACCCCCATATTCAACCAGGTTCAAAGACAAGTCATGCTTTGTTCAGTTCTGAATTCTCAAATAGCACATATACTGCATATTTATTAATACGAGACCATTCATTTTAAACAGCTATTCTGAACTGGTTGTATCACTTTACACATGGAAAGACAATAGTCCAAATGAAATGTTCCTGCATACAACCACAAAACAATATAAATATGATTTTAACATGTTAAAATGGACGAGAAAATAGATCAAAGGTTCTACATTCATACTGGAGGTTGGGTAGCTTTAGAAAGCATCTTAATGCACTGTAGGGGATGATTGAAATGTAATAATCAGCAACACCAAGGTAAGCATATCGCTCAATAAAGCAGTTGTGGTATCTGGTAATGGCTACTTTCATGGCACTTCATGGCTTGAACACAATTCCCCTCTTCTCTAATTGCATAGTTGAGGGGAAACCAGGGACTAAAGTGAACAGTGCATCCTAGATGTTATAAAAGTATAATGTTTAATGCCATATATTTTTAGAGAGCTTGAAAGCAGAATCCGTAAGATATAATAATTATTTAGACAGCCTCTGCCTTATGCATTTGAAGACTTTCCCTAACAGAGCCATCACTTTCTGTTGTATCTTACCTATGGCCATGTAAATCCAAGGACTGCTTTTTGCACCTTCTCCCTAAATAAATAAGTAATCTCTGGAAAAAAAGCTGCATTGAGGAAATAGCTTTCAAGCAGACTTGCGGCGATGGGTGAAGTTGAAATCTATCACTTTAAAAATGTATGTGTTAAATAAAAGGTTTTCCATTAGCACTGCTCAAACTGTCTTTTTCACCTTATTTCCACCCTTTTGAACTTCGGTCAGACTAAACTAGGCTGAGATCCCTTAACTAAGTGTAAATGGGCTAGAATTAGGTTAAAGTCTATGTAGATTAGGTAGATGAGCAATTTGAAATGGACAAAAAGTTCAAGTTCAGTTCTCTCAGTCTATGAAATGTACACTGGCCCCCTGATATTATTCGGGCACTTGAGTCATTGTTAATGTATGTCATTGCATTTAATAAAAATAAATAAATACGTTTTTAAAAAATAGCTTGAAATGTACACTCTTTCTTGAAAATAAATGCTACATGGTTTGATACCTTGTTATACTGTATCTCAGCGAAGTTAGACATTCGGCAAATGTTCTGGCAAGATTCTCTCAAAGTTATGAACAAATGTTCTTCCAGTAACTTTAATTCGTAACGAATAACGTTCATTCAGTACAATTTTCATTCATTGTTCATGGATTTTTTCTGCCCCTGAAAAGTTGTAGTTGGACGTTCATTTAACGCATTTTAAATGTTACTACTTGTTTCAAAATGTTCAGAGAACACTCAAAAGTAACTTCTGTCACAATTATGTTCTGTCATGTCTTCACCTGTTCTCGTTAGTCCCTGATTAGTTCATCGTCCTCCACCGGTGCCTGTTTAGTTCCCTCATTTACCCAGGCTGCGTTCCACTCCACACACGCACTTGCAAACTTCCCTAAGCACTTTCCCCTTGGGGGAATCCCTGCCGCCATTTTGAAGTGCGTTCCACTTCAAGTGGATGAGGGAAGTTTATATTGACAGACCCTCGCTCCCTCGATTTTGACCGGTTATGCCCTTCACTTGCTAACTTCCCTCTGTCTCGTTCACTCAGATGTGCGTCATTGCTTATGTTGCATGAGTGCCCACTACAGGCGGAACTTTTGCAATGGACTGAACTGGAACGTCCTAAGCCCTTGATCACTTGGAATCCACAATAGAGTTTATTTATTATTATGTTTTTCCCTTACAAATTTGTTTAATGCAGCATTCTATATGTATATAGGTGTGTTTGGGTTGTTTTAAATGTTGTAAAAAAATTTTATTAAATATCATAGAGTTGTTTGTGGTGGGGTAACATCACAAACGTGTTGCATTGTGGTATATGAAGCTGCCTGAAGTGTACATATGAAGTAGACTTGCAAGTAGGGTCTGTTCATATAAACTTCCCTTGTCCACTTCACGATGTGGAACGCACTTCAAAATGGCAGTGGGGATTCCCCCGAGGGGAAGTGCTTGGGGAAGTTCGCAAGTGCGTGTCTAAAACTGGAGTGGAACGCAGTATGGGTCTACTTCATATGTACACTTCAGGCAGCTCCATATACCACAATGCAACACGATTGTGACGTCACCGCATATCACGTTTAATTTACCCTACCACAAACAACTCTAAGATAACTCTGAAAACAACCCAAACACACCTATATACATATAGAATGTGCATTAACAATTTCGTAAGGGGAAACAATTTGATAATAAATCAACTCCATAGTGTATTCCAAGTGACCAAGGGCTTAGGGCGTTCCAAATCAGTCCATTGCAAAGTTTCCGCCTGTAGTGGGCACTCATGCAACGCAAGCAATGACACACATCCGAGTGAACGAGACGGAGGGAAGTTAGCGAGTGAAGGGCATAATAAAAACGAACTGGAATGCAGCTCATGTATTCCCTGTTCTGTTCAGTCCTTTGTTGGTTATTGTTTGATGTCATACTGTTCTTCATGTGAGTCACCAGTAAACTCGATTTTTGATGATATCCTGTGTTCCTTCATCGGCTAAACGTGACAACTTCCCATACTGTTTGCAAAATGATCTAACTGAATGTTCCCTTATTGTTTATATAACCTTTTTTTTTTTTTTTTTTTTTTTTTTTTTAGGTTTTAAACATTCAGAGAATTTTCAGAAATAATGTTTTTAATTGTAATAATTTAATTGTAACTTAATTGTAATGTTAGCAAAACGTTCTTAGAACATATTTTTCCTAGCTGGGATAAGGCATGTTTGCCTTAAAGTGCATTTAACTTTGTGGGGCTGCTGTATATGGCAGTATTTTGCTACTGCTATACAAGTGCTTCATTAAAATGTCTATGTATAAAAACTAATGTATGTGAACCATGTCAATGTGACAATCCCAAAGGTCCCTGTTGATTACATGCCACACAAACTAAAGTGATACCCTCCCCAAACAAAAGGAAATCCACATCCCATTGACAAGGGTGATGTAAATTAACTATTTGAAATAGTAAGTAACAATAGATTTATGTCAGCCGATAGAGAATAAAAATGTCAGTCCTGTCAGTAAGCACATTGTCCAAAGTTCTCAAGATCTTGACAGGAACATGGCTTGACAATTTGAAAGAAAGGCTCTATTGCTTCCATTATTTAAATATTTTAGCGATGAATCTCAGAGTAAGACACAGTTAAACCCTCTGTGAATGAAAAAAGAAAACCGAACACATGGCACTTCAGCAAGTGCTGAATTCTCTTAAAAATTGATATGCATTATTTCCACACTGGGGAATTTTATTTCTTATTAATATATTTTAATGATGCAACATAGAGCAAATTCAGCTAAGTGAATAATTCATTAATTGGCATCTAACAGTACAAATCAAGCAATAACATCATTCACAACTAATCTTACTCTAAATGGCTACTAAAGTGATAAAATTGTTATTTTGTTTTTGAGGAGGGACTGCAAATTACTAAAAGCAGATGGGTAAGACACATAACAAGGGATAATAATAAGATAATTCACAATATTTTTTTATGTCATTTGACAGTATTAAGAATTTTCTTTCCATGAAGCGGCACACATATCTTCCCTAATGTTGTTAAGAAAAACAAAATGTCATTAGGTTTGCCCCAGAGAGTAAACTTGGAGGCTTGTCTGATTTGAAGTGTACAACTTTTGCATAAGTATCACCTCAAGGATAATTTGAAATGGTTTACTCATTAGGAGCAACAAATCACTTAAACTGTAGATTAATGACTTGAAGATATGCGGTTAAGATGGGGATTGATTTTGAGATTCAATTAAGAAAAGTAATTCAATATAGAACATAGAAGGGTGATTGTTTGAACGTATGCTGAGACAAAATATTTGGGTTATACGGTAGGCCTATGTACATATTTTGTCAAATATGAGCAGAATAGAGCAGATCCCCTTTTGAAAGTAACATGGTGCTCCAAATAACGATTGTATCAATTACATCGGTACGCCACTAGGTGACTTAAAAATGGATGTCATTGAATCTTTCATTCAAGAGTGTATCTGACAGCGATCAGACGAAGGCAATGTGCAGTTTACTTACAGTGAAAATCTAGAATCCAAGAACATGAAACATAGACTATGAACAAAATCTAATACGTAAAACAAAACATTAACAGGAACAACACTTAACTTGTCAAAAACAAAGACCTAGCACATGGAAACATGAGACGCAACTTACTTCAATACGCAACAAAGTAACTTTTGTACCGATACGTTTAGACATTAACTTTCAAATACATCATTATATTTAAACCGCAAACAAATGAGAAGAGTCTCTGCATTAAAGACCCACAAATGGAAGATCAATGTACTTCTACATTTCTCTCCGATACGGTAGGAAATTAAATTGAATGTGGAGGATTTTAACTGTGACGATGATTGACAGGGCAGTTTAAACAGTGACGGGATGCACATAACTAAGTGTCAGAGGCTGTTAAAGATAACAAAGTAGTATGTCCCAAAGCTTGCACACTCTTCTGCTACACACTCAAAAGTATGTACTTTTTCTTCACAAAAAGAGTACATACTTTTAGGTGGTAGTATAAGTAGGCGGATTGGGATGCAGCAAAGTACTAAGGAGCACATAAAAAGATCACATGAGGGGCAAGGGTGTCACATGACAAACCAGGAAACAAGACCGAGACAAATTTCAAAATAAAAGACATGAAAACATTAACAAAACCAACGATAAAAAAGTAAATTAAAAGAATATCATCTTTTGATTGTTTTTATTTGTATTTATGTTTTATTTTCATCCCATATCCATAAGCAAACACTCTGATTCACACTCCAGTCCAGTCAGTGGTGGTAATGCACCTATAAGTTAGGTTGCCAACTGCCAATAAACACCAAAGAAGAAGAAGAAGAACAAAACCAAAAACAGACATGACATGGGCTGAATCTGAAATTGCCCCTAAACCCTCAATCACTATTCCCTACATTCTAGTGCACTAATACAGCTCACTTGAAGGAGTGAATGAAAACGAGTGAGTGAATCAGACAGTCGTTGAGCGTACATCTGCTGTACACTTTTTGCGTTGCAATGTGGGATTGAATGTGTGCACTTGATATATCAACTTTGGTTTCAGAAACCACTACAAATGGCAGTCCCTTCAAATAATCCCTTATTTAAGGGTATATGATAAATATTCAGTCAAAGAGATTGTTAAAAAATGCAGATTCATCCAGTAATGAAACAAAAGCATTTATGAGGTCAATGAATCATTCATTAAAATGAATTAAGCCTTAAATGCATACTTCTTTAGTGACCCGAGGCGTCCCTACCCTCCTCCTCATTCATTTTTTAAAGTTAGACATCAACCTTCTTTGTATTCCTCAATCAATCCATTTTAAACAATATAACAAAACAATAATAATAAAATTATAATTGAATGCCTGTTTTTCCACTAGTTTTTTGTCAAAATTGTATAGGGTCGCTAACGACCCAAGGTGTGTAAGATTGTACGTATTTTTTTTCCTGCACAATAATAAATTAATCTATAATGACGGAATAACTGCAATTCACCTTTATTCCACAAGGTGGCAATGTCTGATACACAATGATGAAGTGACGTTTCACTCAGACTTACTGCAGCCTGAAAACAAAACAATAATAACAAAACTTGAAATGGCTCAGCAATTTACTGCAGAGCAAGTACTGAACACATTCAAATATTAGTGCCACTGTCACTTGATGATGGATCTGGTGAAGGAAGCTGTCAGTGATCAAAATATTTATTTTCAAGACGTTGAAAATGAGTTTTGAGAATATGCGTGAGATATGGCAAGTTCCATTGTTGCAAGTTACCCCATATAATGTGACAACATGTCATCTGCCATAAGCGCATGCAGTTATGAAAGATCAATGTTTGTTCAATAAACAATTTTTTTCCCCTCATTATTAAAAGTGGAAATGTTCAATAGACTTATTTGTACCTATAACAGAAAATGGTATTCAAAAATGAATCTACCCAATGTAACCTAACTAGCCCTCGAGCGAAAACACAAAATAGCAAGAAAAAACTAAAACAAAAAATCAAGCAATAATACAATAAAAGAACCAGTAGTGATCCAAAGAAATGTTACTAAATGAGAACAAGGCTGTGATTACTTGTTCAGACATTGCAGCAATATGCTTCAGGTATAGAAAATAAATAAATCCTAAAGACTAATTGTATACTAATAGAGTTGAATGGAAGGTTAAAACCCCTCAGGATAAGACCAAATTAAGCTGTCAATCATCTTAACTGATATGGATAAATTAAGGCATGTCCGGCCGCATGTCACACTTGCGTTGCATTATAACAGGCACCTCATGGTAGCAGCATTCATTTTTGACAGGCTTTCTCTCTGTTCTGCCTGCCCTTCAGATTCCAGCGTCAGCCTCTCAGCCTCTTATCTCTCAGACTTTTTCTTTCTTTTTTCCATGTCTTGCCCTTTCCCCCAAAGACCATGTGTATGCTTTGAATTGCCTCAGTAACAGAGGATCAGCCATGCTTTCCTAGTCACACATATCAAATTCTTAAGACACCATGAGCCACAAGGACGTGCGGCATCTCCTTCAGTCTAAAAAATTAGGATGAAAAAAAGCATGTGCTATAAAAGAGGCTTATTCTGGGAGAAACATCCTTGAGCTGACAAAGCAAATAGAATAATGTAAAATATGTATGCTGTGTATTAAGAAGAAAGCTCTGTTTTCCATTCTAAATGTTTTAACAAACTTCAAAGAGCATGACATTTGCATTTCAGCTCTATATCCACAAATAAAACATTGGCCCTGGTCGCACGGAATCATTAGGCATAAGCTCTCCCTGAGATTAATATGTATTATTTGCATCTTCTTGCACATTTTGACCAAGAATCTGCACAGAACAACACATAAAGGGCGTTTTCTCTAGAACTTTCAAAAGGTTACATCAGCCACCGAGAGAGGATTGAATGAATACTTTCTAAATTCTTCACGTTAATGACTTCATCATCATTAAACAAGTCAGTTAGGTCACCCAGTGTTATGTGCACTCATATCTTTAAGTCTTGGTATTACCTCCACATTAGTCCTGAAAGTTTGTGGTAGATTCATTTTGACTCGCTGTCCTCTAAAAGACAAGGTCATATGAATGACAGATTGGAGGGTGCTTTTATACTTGCATATTTAGTTTTTTTATCTGCTTAAATCGCTGCCTTAAGGCTGCAAATTGAGAAAACAGCCAGGGTCTCAATCCCAAACCCATTTGAGCATAATAAGTATGAGCTATCCAATGGCATTTCTTCGATCTGTCGATCTAACAGTCTGCAGATGAAGTGCAGAACAGGCACAAAGCCATTATTTCAGACCCCCACAGTTATGGGAATTGCAAAGTTGCCTTTGCAGATACATCAGCATTTTCCCCCCCATAATATTAACATAAAATGGTGATTTCTTTAGTCTTCCATGCTAAAACATACCAACCAGGATTGATCGAATGAAATGTGTTTCAAATAACCTTCATGTTTCACTATTGTTACATGGTGCAGTCTGATGACATCAGATAATGAATGCTACTTACATGTTTTATATAAAGCAAAGCGATGTTCATCACAAGGAGATTGTTCATAAAGATCAGGTGAAAAATTTCCAAATCAAATTCTCAGTTGTACAGTTTTTGAAATTTAATCTTATTCTATGGAGCATACACGTTCCACCAGAGCAAAGCTACGGATGCAGCTTAAACCAGCTCAGCTGAAGAGACCAACAGTTGGGGTTTTTTTTAACATAATTTCATTATTTCACACAATATATGTGAGAGCAGGGTGCAAACTAACACTTTTTGGTGTTCTCAAGTTTGTGTAATTCCGGGTTCAGACTACATGATATGAGCCTGATTTTGGCACAATCCATTTGACATAGGGTGTCATGATGATTCATAAACAAATCGATTGTTTTATCTCATATAGTGTGTCATAGTGGATGACAACCGAGTCGCATCTGCGATGATTCATGACGTCCCGACAGAAAGACTTGGGCTGTGTTTTGAAATCACCCCTATACCCTCATTCACTATTCCCTACATTACTCCATTAATATAGTCCAGTTTAATAAGTAAAGGACAATGAGTGAGTGAATTTTGGGTTTCGGACACAGCCTTGCATGTTAGCGTGGTCCTCCATGACGAGTTCCGTCACATCTGTGAAGTTGACCAATAGGTCTTCCGTATACAGCTTTAAAACATGAAATGAAAGAGAGAGGATGGCATTAGTTCTGTTGGAATTATGCAATGGAGGAAATCTTTGTGGAGTTATGGCAACACTACTCCTGCCTTTATGATGTTGGTGAACGATAGCAGAGGCACTTAAGCAACCCAGCAAGTGTAATTATAGAATTAAGCAAACACGTCACTTCGTTAGTTTGTTTATGCTCTTATTTCTAGAAGATAGCCGCTAGTTCCGCCTTCTCAATGACAGCATGCATGTCATTAAAGACAGCAAGCAATGATTGGACGGGAAGCAACATGTAGTCTTAGAAGTCAGAATTTAGAAGTCAAAATCACATAATCTTACTCAGTGACTTTTGTCAAAGACAAAAATATTGTGTAGTCTGAACCCGGCATAAATGTGCTTCATGTTCAAACTATGTTTGTTTTTCAGGGTAAGAAACTGTAGATGTAAATTCTCTACCACTAAAATGACCATTTTAAATGTGTTCATGAATTAATTTGTTGTGCTTTACACTGAGCACAAAAAAAAGCCACTGCATGTTGGTCAAAATAACGCTAGCAAATAGGTGAAGACATTCATAATTGAGGAAATGTGCGCATTACATTGCCAACTGCCACAATAAAGTCCTACCAAGTTTGCTTTGTTTTAAATAAACACTAAAAATAAAGATGACAGTTAACTACAGTGTGAAATGTTACTAATTCTATGGTTATATGGCAATGAGTAAACAAATTAAGTTCCTGATACCAGTGTGGGTGGAAAGCTGTGATACCATAGAACTAGCCCTGTGCAATTTTGTGCCTCTATGCTAAATTTCTTTTCTTTCCTTTTTTTTACAGCAAGGTAAATATCTGCAAAAATAGGCCAATGGAATTAAAATAGTTTGGATCTATACACATAAACTAAGTTCAATTTAATTTAGAACCCTCCTAATGTTTGTTTTTCATGCTTTGTCCAGCAAATTGAATCGATACATAAACCTATGATACAGCACATCATATTTTTGTCATCATCATTCTGCTGACACCTGCTATCATGGGAGGTGAATAAGCCAGCAAATTAGGTGCCACATTGGACCACATTTTGTTATTAGAGATGTCAGTATGGCAAAGCTGACAGGTTGCTTCAAACTGTCAGCTTTTTGAGTGTCACAGTGGAATATCTGAAAGTGGTCACCGATATTTAAAAAAAGACAGTTTTGTGTGCAAAACTCACTCCATCTATCCATCCATCCAACCATGTGTTAATTTTTTTGACGAATAATTTTCGTCATTTTTTTCATCATTTTTTTTTTTTACAGACAAGCTATCGACATTTTTGTCAATTAATAAAAACTAGATGAAAATGTTAGGGAGGGCCAATTTGGGAAGATATCCAGTCAGAATGATTTCCTGCGCTGTAGATGTGCACATTTGAATTGTAACGCACTGATCTACCCGGCGGGACATAAGTTGGCATGCGCTTGATGCATGTCTCATAAAACATTCAACAATGCAAGCGTCTGGGAGAAAGATAAGACCAGACATATGGATAGATCTGAATAAGACTGACACCGTGAAAGAGCACAAAGCCCGATCGCACAAAATTGCGTATAAATAATATGAGTGTGCAATGTCATGGAATGTATACACCAAAACGAACCCCCCATCCCCCATCCTACCCAAGAGCATGTCATACACACGCCATAAAGTGCGTATCATATGCACGCGAAAAACTGCGTACCATATGCAAGCCAAAACTCATTTTGGCGTATACACTCCACGACATTGCACACTCTTACTATTGATACGCATTATCATGTGATTGTGTTGGAAAGAGAGCTCTATTCGGTACGGTTTTCTGTGAGCACACACCAGAAGCGTGTGGCCATACACACAGCTTCCTCTTACGTGCCAGTATTGAATTTAGCTTTTTCACGTCACACAACATTATGTCAAAATGTCCATTTTAGAGATTATTGATGTTAACACAGTCAGTTAAGCCTTAAGAGAACGTAAACAGTTTTGAGAATATTGGATGTGCGTCAGTGCATTGGATCCACACATTCAGTCTTAAATTCACAGCAGCTTAATAAACCTAATGCCGTCTCTGCCCTTAGTATTAATCAAACAACAAAAGAAAAAGAGGAAAAAACATTCACTGCTCTTTAATAACTTTAATAAGGATTAATTATATTTAATTTATACAAATAAATATGTCAGCTTGAATGAATAAAGAATGATGTATGCAAGTTATAAAGCATATAGCAGTCATTGAAAAGAAGATATGTTCTTCTTTAGGAAAAGTGGTTTTGTTTAATTTTAAGATAAAGACATGTTATCACAGCAGTTAAATCTGTGTCTGTATAGCACGTTCAAACTTTAATATCTTCCATATTAACAGGTTATTAGATGTGTTCTCCAGGAAAATATAATGGGTTTGGAAATTTTAGAGATATTATTAATTAATGCATTACAATTGAACTTAACCCATTCGATTTTAGTCGACTGTCTACTATTTATCTGTCCTTACATTCAAATTTTAATTGGAATTCTTCATCCTGTTTGTTACCTAAATTCAAATCAATGGAATTGGAATTTAAAAGCCATTTTCAATTCATTTCTGATAGGTGCACAACCCTGTCTTGAACCAGCCTTGAACATACTGAACCAGTTTTCATAAAACTTAGAGCATTCATGAAACTTAATTTCTATGCAAAGGCACAGTGTACTATTTGATTCAAAACACATCCGTGATTACGCCAGTCTTGATACCGGTCTCCAACAAAGGCTATAAGCTGTCAACTTTCAGAAAGAAGAACATCTGAAATACATGCGTAGGACATCACGAGGTTAACGTTTTATAACCCAAACAAAAACTTTCCATCTGAAGGACACACTCAAACACAGTATATATTCACCCATATTCATTTCTCCATAACACAAAAGAAAAACTGTTACTCAGTCAGTGCCTACCTACTCTCTTGAATCAACCACAATCAATCCATTTCTACTTTACATGGAGCCACAATTAAACGGTGGTGTTAAACCAGGATTGATCGATTCCAACAAAACAGAATCCCAGCTATAGCAGATAAGCAGGTGTAGGGAGGTGGAGGTCATCACCACATGCATTGGAACTGTTCAGAGAGGGGGAAAAAATAGCGGAGGGCCTCGCTCTAGTGTGTGGACGGAGTGCTCCACCATACATCATGAAAAACAAGATGAGTTAAGCACACAGCCACACAGTGTTTCGTGGACAACTGGGATTGGAAACAAGTTGTGATTTATTGGCTGCTAGACACAGTGCCTTTGACCCATTTAGACAAAGGATTTGTTTATCTTATCACTGTACAAGATATGTTTATTTATTTATTTCCCGACTTACTGTGTCTCACTCTGGTGGGTTACATGTTTTCATGTTAATGACTATCCAAGCCCTAAGAGGGTTTACCTACTCACAATTGGCATTGGTTTGTCATTAGATGTGCATTGTTCTGTAAAAAAGCATGCTTGAGCAAGCACTACAATTATGTGGCCAGTTAAGTTAATTAGAATATTTAAGGCAATGTCTTTGCACCATGGCAGCAAGCAGGGTAATGACTGGCTCCTTTGTCTGCAGTTGTATGTATCCTGAAGGTAAGGGCAAGTCTTGTGTTAAATTAACTTACCTTTAGGTAGGTTACGTATAGCTAAACATGTCATGTTCACTATTTAATTTAACTTGGAAAAATAACTCACTGATATGCTATTGTCTTAATGTATGCCTTGTTGAAAAGAACAAGAGCAAGAGATGTTTCCGAGGATCAGTGACCTTTTGCAGGTGATCACAATTGTTCCGCTTCGTGTCGGAAATGGGTACTAAATACTAAATTACCCTCGGGTGTGCATTACATTTCGGAAACACTTTATAATAACTGCATGCTATAACTCATTAGTAAACATTAGTAAACAGTTAATTCATCATTTATAAAACATTTTAGACATTAATAAACAGTTTACATATATAGCTATAATTGCTTTATAAGCATATCTAAATGAAGTATTCCATTAGGGAGTTGTCAGTGGTTCATAAGATCATTTAGAACGTGTAAGTAAAGACCAGAGAACATTCAATTAATGTTCTCATAATGTTTGCAAATTGATAAATTGGGCATGTTCCCTTAAAGGTGCTGTATGTAAGATTAACAGCTAGCGTTTGAAATGGGTACTGCAGTCCAAATTAAAAATATAGTTTACCCCACCCCCTCCTCCTCAGACTCGCTCACGCGTGTTGCCAGTTTAAGGACACGCAACAGAAACAAGTGCAATGGACAATGGAAGGTGAGGAGACTTACACACTGTAAATTGATGAGTTGATTTATCAACATTTTTATGTGCTTCCGTTCATAGAGATTTTAGATGGATTCCGAGGCTTTTTAGGTCAGGTACAATCTGTGATCTCTGATCCAGTTTGTTTTTCATGGCTTCCATGGCAGCAATCCCCAGTGTTTTCCTCCAACTGGCAACCTGTGGTGTTGAAATACTATTGGGTAAATTGGCAACATGCGTTATCACACAGAGAAAACAAAAACTGACATTCCGACACGAAATGCACATTTCAAAGTAAAATAACTGGCTGTAGCATTGTTTTTCAGAGAAACGAGTATGTGACCTCAGCATGTGTCCTAAATATCTGCAAGTATATGATGGTATTTTATGCTTTAGAATAGTCAAAACTTACATACAGCACCTTTAAAACGTGATTCGTTATATATATGTTAGATTATGTTAGATTAATGTTAGATTTTGGATTAAAATCCCCTAGAACAATGTTATACATCGTCGCTGCCCGATGAAACTCACGTATGTCCAAAACGCTTACTTTTCAGGAAGTGAAAAAAACACCGTATTTCAAAAGCAGTTGATTGAGCGTTGTCATACTTGGTACGGCATTTTACATGTAACCATATTCTTGCCAGTGTAATGATATAATCCACATTTGACCAAAATTGAGTTTAAATGGACATACGTGCATATTTTACAGTAACGGTGGTCGATGCGCGTTCTTCCGATCATTAATTAGAATGGCCAAGTCGCGTTTCATATTGACAGAGGAATACGTGCTATACATTCTCAGCCTCTGAAGCGGTGATAGCAGTATGAGTGAGGCATGTTCTAGTGACAATCATGACAGTAGCATTACAGGCTAGCATTTGATCAGTTTGACTAAGAAAAAAAAGGCTGAATCTTATCATTGAGACCGAGTTTATTTACATACTAGCAAGCAAACTAATCTGTGAAGAACTAGATTAGAACTAAACTGTGGAGAGCTTAATGTCGTACTGTCGGCTATCCAGTGCTGAGCTTCGATGAAACAACTTCATGAGACCGGCGAGACCGGCGAGATGCTTTCACAGGGCGGGAGATACGCGGCGTGATTGACAGCTTTGACACCAAATGGATATACGTGAAAATCAGATGACATGATTTCACAACTTTTCATTGGCCATTTAGATATGTGACGCATACTGTATACGGAAATGAACCTGGACATTCAATCCGTCGAAAAATCTCAAAATCAGCAAAATGGACATACGTGGTTTTCATCGGACAGCGACGATATTTTGTTGACTTGTGTACTTATGTTATCCTAAATATTTCCAATAATTCTTAAATCCAGAGAAACCAGTCAGTTATCAGTGTAATGGCTTGTGTCATTGCTTTGCCTTTCAATAGCCTAGTTTCCATTACAGATTTGCGCAAAACTTTTGCGATTTTTTCTACACTGTAAAAAATGTATAATCTTCCCAACTCAAAATTTTCTAGTGACTGGTCACATCTAAAGTTTTCAATTGGCCCAAGTGAAATTCTGTAAATGTAATTTTATCAATTGTGGCAACATAACATGGGCTCAATTAGAAATAATATGTTGAGCCAATGGAAAAAATGTATAATCTTCCCAACTCAAAATTTTCTAGTGACTGGTCACATCTAAAATTTTCAATTGGCCAAATTGAATTTCTGTTAATTGAATTGTATCCATTGTGGCAACAGTCTGTTAACATGGGCTCAATTAGAAATAATATGTTGAGCCAATGGAAAAATGTAATTTACCAACACTAAAAAATGTCAGACCTCTCCAATTAAAAATTTTCTAGAGACCGATCACATCTAAATTTTTCAATGTGATCAGTCACTAGAAAATTTTTAATTGGAGAAATGTTTTACAGTGAAACTGTGTGGTTGGTCCAATTAAATATTTTAAATTGTAGTAACAATTGTTTATTTCTCACTGTCCCAAAAGACAAAAATGACTAAAAACATAAATATATTAAGGAAAATACAGAAACAGACAACAGGGTCTACATTTTATCACATTACTTTATTAACAAGTAAATTCCAACACAGGATATTTGGGTGAAAATACCTTATTTTCAATAAGGAAAAACTCTGAATACATTCAAGAAGTCTTCTGCATAACAGGATGTCTTGTTGTCGTGAAGAAAACGTGGCACTGCATGCTAAAAACCTGCAAATAAAAATAAAAACTAACATTAATGACAAAGCTCCTCTGCATCACATCTGGCAAGAGACAGAACAGAAGTTGATGAGACGAATGAATGGACATCAGAAAATCACGAGCTTGACGTGTTTGATATTAAAAGGCAATAACTTAAGCCCTGAAAGAGGCCGACGCCAAACGCACCGTGTTCAACAGTCGCATGCCGCACATATCACACAAATGACTTAATTTCCTTATTACCTATTGTTTTAGACATATAAGACATGAGGAAAATAAACCTATTGGCTACAGGCTACCATTAGATAATTATGTGGTAAACGAGAACACACTCATGAAACTAATGAATGCATGAACTCGTGATTCTACAAAATGTCTTTTAAACTTCATACCCGGTCATAAAGCAAAACTCTGGAGAATAATTTCAGTGCTAAATACTCACCAACGTCTTTGTGAGATGAATACCTCTCTATTCTCTTGGGAATGTCTGTTTCGGTCTTCAGCACCTGCTGGCGCTGCTCGCGCCGCTCGCGCTGCCGCTCCCGCGTCTCCGCATTTGAAATCTCCACACGAACGTTTTTTTTTCAAGCGCATTTTGCGCATGCGTATACCGTTTTTCGGACGTAGGACTTGTTCAGCCAACATGGATTTTTCACTTCGACTTCATAGATTGACTGAGCACAATTAAATATGTTCGGTGAATATACAATTTTAATTTTGAGTGAAGACCTTAAGCTATGATTAGTACAATGCATCTTTTTGCATGGCGATAATTATTTGGAAGTCATTTATTGGGCCAATATGTAATGATCAATTTACACAATTTTTCCCCCCAATTTTTTTTTACAGTGTAAATGTCGATTCAAAAACTATTGTGAAATTACCTGTTTCCATTATAACCAATGTTAAGTGACTAAAACTTCATTTTGTCCTCTCGCTATAAGTCATTCTAAAAATCATGGTGACGGATGTTGATAGGTTTATGTATATAGCTGCCACAGCACTAGCCATTATTTTTAAATCGAAGGAGATGTAAGCATGTTATCCAAACATTAATGTCAAGGAAAGCCCTTTATACTTGGGAGCGGCCATGTATGAGGTTTTTCTGGGAGGTTATAGTATGCAATTTCTTCTGTTTGAGAGCTTTCCATTTGGAGCATAATATTTGTTATGGCTTCTGGAAGCCCTTCTTCCTCATATCTGCTTCGAGGTCTTGATAAATTGTGGCATTTCTTTGTTGCTTAGAATCCGGTATTCAGGTAATTATTTTATCTTCTATGAGTTTAATAAATAACTATTTGTCTCGTCTTCTGTCCAACCTTCTGTCTGGCTAACATATCATAATTAGAAAAAGCTTTATTTGTAGTAACAGTAATACAGCATTTTCTCTGATATAATATTGTTTATCGCTGATAGTCAGAGATATTGCAGATGGCTGATGCCTTTGATATCAAGATGATAATTATAGCTCTTTTCCAATTATTGTATTAATTTATTATTATCACAAGGGTAGTATTATTATTAAAATAATATTAGGACCTACAGTTAATTTGCCTTCGCTAATTTCATAACATCACATAACTTGCGACACAGAGGATTGAGGACTCCTCAATGAAAATGTTTTTTAAAACAGACTACAAAACAACATCCCACATCAAAATTCACATTAACAGAACATTTTAAAGACACTAATAAAACTAATATCAATACAGGCAACACTTCACAATAGGTTTTCATTTGTTAACATTAGTTAATGTATTAACTAACATGAAATAACCATAAGCAATACATTTGTTAAAGTATTTGTTAATCTTTGTTAACGTTAGTTCATAAAAATACAAATGTTTATTGCTTGGTTATTGTTTTGAATAAGCAACCTCTAGTGGTGAAACTTACATACTGTGCCTTTAATGTTTGCATAACCACAAAACACTATATTGCGTTTTGAATGTACTGAGAACATTATGTTTCATTAACCGGAAATAATGTTTCATTAACCAAATGGGAATATGTTCTTAGAACATGTTTTTTGTTACCAAATTATTCAATGACATTCATTCCTGAACGAATTTGCATTTTTAAAAGAAACTGAGTGAATGATTCAATGACTCACTAATAATGATCACAACTGTGTCTGAAATCGCCCCCTATACCCTTATATAGTATTTGAGTGGATAACCATAGTGGAAATTATTGATTTAATGCCATAACACACCTCAATAATGAGTGTACAACCAATGTACACGCAATGGCTAGCCACTATGAACTGGCTATTGAATAATGACTAAAAAACAGCTTAGGCTTAAGTTTTCTTCTTGAAACTTTAAATGGGATATTTAGTTATTGTTTATCAGAACACAAATTAACATTTGTAATTCTTGATATCGGCTCTCTGTATTATTTGATTTTACTCTGCAATGTCCATCTGTTGAGACACATCTTTGAAAGTTGTGCTCTAGTTGCAAATTTTGTCCACCTAAGCCTTTGGCATGGGTCAAACAAGTGACTCGAAAACCAGGAGAAATTCAAAATGACATCAGTAATGCAGTCACATTTTTCTAATCTCCTTGGATGGATTCAGGCCATGATTTTCATTTAGTCGAATAGAGATAACCAGACTGTCAGCTAGGTTGCAGTTTCCTTTTAATCTTACCCTGAAGCTAATAATCAGCCTGAAACCCTGAAAGCCTTCATCAGACATTCATCATGCACTGAAATAATTTAGATACTGAACTTTCATTCAGTTTGGGGTTATCCAGGAGCATAAAGGAAGATATGATTAATTAGTAACTTTTTAAGAATAAGCCATATTGATGAAATAATGCATAATTAAATCAGTCAGTTGCAATTTGACTTAAACTTGTCCATGTAATGCTGTTAGTAAAGATGCGCAAAACATTTACTGAATGTAAGTAGCAGAAATTGCATTATGTTAATTAATAAAGTAATTTTCACCAATGGGTTCATTGTACAACACTACAAAATCAATGAGGAATTTTTAATGTCTAGGTTTATTATGTGGAAAAACTGCATACTAAGTATATCAGAAAGCATTGATGTCCCGGTGTTCCTTACTTTCTCTGCATGTTGATCATTGTTAAACATCTTTACAAGTTTAACAATCGAGCGATTTTAGTTTTCACATTTTTAATTAGAGATCTTTCCATAATTCAAGTAAATAGAGCACAGGCGGATTGGAGGTCACTGCAGACAGTCTCAGTGGTAATGATATTAGCCTGCCCTTCACATTTAAATGGCCAATCTTAAATGCCTTCACATTTGCTATTTACTTTTAACATGATGCTTACAATGTTGGATATGCTGGGGCATGCTCAAATAGAACGAAGGTAACAGAGCTTGATTAAAGTTTATCTTTCGGGGTTATAACTCTACCAGCCTTCATTATTGCTTGTCAGATTATAAATGGTCCTGGGGAAAATTATGCAAGCTCACACACATGCTGAAGGAAGTGATTCACTTTACTTGGCTTAAGTCATGAAAACCTGCTCATTCTTGATGTTCTGATGCGGCTAGTATTAAATCTAGTCTGTCAGAGAAAGAAAGGAAGAAAGAAAGGCATTTGGTGAATGATCAGCATTTTTAACTACC
Source organism: Gobio gobio (assembly GCF_949357685.1). Lineage (NCBI taxonomy): Eukaryota > Metazoa > Chordata > Actinopteri > Cypriniformes > Gobionidae > Gobio > Gobio gobio. The sequence goes on along the minus strand of NC_137109.1, from coordinate 26,266,705 downwards.
TTTTTAAATATTATAAGCTAGAACATTAAATAATCATATCAAATAGTGTTTCATTAGCATACAAATAAAATCTATTGAAATAATATTGGATACAGACTTTAAACATAAACAGCTGAGTTTAAGTTCTAATGTTCTAGCAACACTGTATATCACTGTGTAGAGAAGAAAGTAGCGCCGGGTTGAGTTACCAGATGAGCTGACAGATATACAGATTATTATTGTTATCTGGTATAGATATGGTCAGAATAGGGTATAAATAGGGAGATGTGTTACAATACAATATGTTAAAATTTTAAAGTAAATACACTTTTTTTTTTTTTTTTTACGCATCTTGCCTCATGTTACCCTATATAAAAGACACACACATGCATGAATCCACTGAGAATTCATGTGAATAAAAAAATATTTGTAAATATAAACAACTGTCACGTGCTGGAGAAACCAGACGAAGCCGAGGATCTAAATGCAGGGTTTTAAAATAACATATTGAACCAAATAACTCCAGGAATAAAGAAACAAAGGAACAAAAACCACTAGGACACACAAACTAGAAGCAACCATAACATGTATAACAACCCAAAACACCAGTACACAAGCACAAGACACAAGCACTATATATACAAAGGGAAGACTAGCTTAACAACATAACAAGAGGGAGTGGCTAAATTGGAAACACCTGGGAGAACTAATCAACATGAAAAACTACAAAGAACTACAAAACATGACACAAGACAGGAAATAACAACAAAAGTCCTCACAAGACAGGGAAACACAGGCTGGGATCATGACAACAACAAAGATGTTGCTCATTTTAGGTTTTAAACCTATATGGGTCATTCTCCAGAATTGGTCTTTTTCCACAAATCTTGTACATTGTATAATATCAAAGGTACACATTTCTATTAATTGTGCAGTTATTTCTCATATTGAATTTCAGAAGGTTTTGGAATATTTTTCCTCTCCCCAAATTTATCACTACATAAAAACAATAATAAATAATTGAATAAGAAGGCTTATATTACTTATAATTATAAGGCTTATATTTACTTTGTAAATATATGTTTTGCTATTTTATTAAAATGTTTTCACAGGTAAATCAATAACAATTACTTTTTTATTTCAAGTGTAATTTTTGAGATTTGTTGTATTTTGAATCCAATCTTTCTTTGTAAAGGAAATATAAAGTTAATCATACTGATTTCAAAGTTAAGGATTCATTATTTTGAATATACATTGAACCAAACACTGTAATAACATCTTTGTTGATAATTCAATATACTTTATTTTTGATAAATCATCCCATGTTTCGTTCGTGACTGCACATTTTCGGTATAGTGACAGTAATGTTTTGGTAGCCACCATAATCACATTACAGAATTTTAACACACACACTAAAACACAAATGATTTGCTTAAAAAAAAAAATGCTAAAATACTAATGATTTACTTCCCCAAAATAAATTATTATGTGTTCCTTTTGTCACTACCAAAACAGTGATGTCAATCACGATCAAAACGTGGCAAAGTTTCGGTTCTGACAATTTTAGATACTTTTGAACTCAAATATGCTAATCAGCACATGGTTAGTTAGCACAGTTCTGAACAGTTGTACACACACATAAAAACAAATTTTATCGAATAACCCCCAAAAAATGATGTCACAACCGAAACTTCACCACGTTTCGGTCGTGACTGTTTCGTTAGTGACAACTTTTGAGCCTTGCTCAAAGATGCTAATCAGCACATGGTTAGCTAGCACAGTTCTGAACAGTTGTACACACACATAAAAACAAATTTTATCGAATAACCCCCAAAAAATGATGTCACAACCGAAACTTCACCACGTTTCGGTCGTGACTGTTTCGTTAGTGACAACTTTTGAGCCTTGCTCAAAGATGCTAATCAGCACATGGTTAGTTAGCACAGTTCTGAACAGTTGTACACACACATAAAAACAAATTTTATCGAATAACCCCCAAAAAATGATGTCACAACCGAAACTTCACCACGTTTCGTTCGTGACTGTTTCGTTAGTGACAACTTTTGAGCCTTGCTCAAAGATGCTAATCAGCACATGGTTAGTTAGCACAGTTCTGAACAGTTGTACACACACATAAAAACAAATTTTATCGAATAACCCCCAAAAAATGATGTCACAACCGAAACTTCACCACGTTTCGGTCGTGACTGTTTCGTTAGTGACAACTTTTGAGCCTTGCTCAAAGATGCTAATCAGCACATGGTTAGCTAGCACAGTTCTGAACAGTTGTACACAAATAAAAACAACATTTTATGGAATAACACCCTAAAAGGGTGTTTGGTAGTGACATTCCTTAAAGGGATAGTACACCCAAATACAAAAATTTGATGTTTTTCTGCTTACCCCTAAGGCATCCAAGATGTAGGTGTCTTCGTTTCTTCAGTAGAACACAAATGAAGATTTTTAACTCCAACCGTTGCTGTGTGTCACTCATATAATGCTTGTCAATGGGGTCGAATTCTACTAGAGTAAAAAAAACATGGACAGACAACTTCAAATTAAACCCCGCGGCTCGTGACGACACATTGATGTCTTAAGACACGAAACGATCGGTTTCTGAGAGAAACCGAGCGGTATTTATGCAAATATATCACCTCATATCAGACGAACGCTTCAGCTCTGCAGACTGCCATCACTTCCCGTGTGTGAGGTCAAAATTCTGGCCGGGTCATAGATATATACATAGATACCTCATTAGTGCCTGCGTGGATCATGGCGTGGATCGCTCGAATGAGGTATCTATATATCTATGACCCGGCCAGAATTTTGACCTCACACACGGGAAGTGAGGGGTAAGCAGAAAAACATCAAAATTTTAGTTTTTGGGTGAACTATCCCTTTAAAGTTACACCTAGATTTTCAGACTTTTGAACACATTTACCTCAAAATGATGGGACCTATCTACAATGAAAGAGAGGCTATGAGAGAGAGGGACACAGTAATATGTCCTAATCAAAAATTTAGGGTTGTAGTTAAAATCAGTCTCAGCCAATGGACTAAAACATACAATGTTTCGGTAGTGACATGAAAATGCGGGACACATTTACATAAAGTTTCATGATTTACAAAGAAAATATAAAATACATATTTTTTTCACCTGTTGTTGAAAACAACAATGGAAAAAATTGCTAAAATTATTTCAATATCATTTTCATAAGTTTAAATTTAGGGGTTAGGGTTGGGGACAGCCACCTCCAAATTGAAAGTATCCAAAAAATTATGATTTTATATATATATATATATTAAGCTTACAGATTATTTATATATAATTGTGGGATTCCATAGATAATAGAAGGATCTTATTTAACATCTAAAATGTAAATACTTAAATGCTGTTTTTTGGTTGTGGGACAGCATTTTGCACCAATTCTGTAGAATGGCCCATATAGTATAAGGGATGCACCAATGTATCACCCGATAAAAGCAAATATTTTCACTTTCACTGCAAATGATCAGGACGATTATATCTTGTCAATCAAAAAGAGGCTGATATTTATCATCACAGCATCTCTAATAAATGCCATAAAGTTAATGCCCTAAAATGAAGTCACATCCCTTTGCTTTTCATAACTTTTCATCATAGGCATCCCCGTCTCATTATTTCTGTAGTCTGGATGGATACATACATTCTGAATGGACTGGCTGAGAGGACAGGTTGCATGAGCAACATCTTTGTTGTATAGATAGTACTTACACATCTTTTTTTTTTAATTACTCACATGAATTGGTTTCTTGTTTCAATGAATTAAAACGCTTCTTTAGTTAACCTATGGCTTGCTTCTAAAGAGTGCTATTTTGCTTGTCATTATATCATTACAGTGCATTGACATTTCAGACTTCAACTATTCTGAGGAATTCTGAACACTGCTTATCCAAATGGTGAATTGACAATCCTTGGATGAATTGGTTTTCTTCAGGGGAAACATCCTTGGATGTTTAATTAGCCTTGGAGAATTGTGAGCTTTGGTCTTCCTCAGGGATTACCAGTGGATATATGGCAGACTCCATGCTTTCTTACAGTGTGCCCATATCCTGTACTTTATCTGGAATAAAGTAATGTGTGTTAACTGGCTCACAAATATTCACAAGCTGGACAACTGGTTATCAAATCGTACAGGGGAGAATTCACTAAGCTCCACTTTAGCACACAAAAATCTATTGACAACAAGGAGCAGACACAGCAGAAAATATAAGGGAAAAGGGAACAAGTGACAGGTCACAAGCATCAGGGAAAGGGAAAGCAGATGATACACCCTGAACCGTGACGGAATCTTGACAGTTTTTGGGTGAACTATCCCTTTTAACCGGGTACTAAATGCACTTAAATAGCTCTACACAGACAAAGCATGTGAATGCTTTGTCTACACAGTGCTATCAGCCAGTGCAATTCATTATTAGTGAATTCCCCCAAAAGTATTTCCGAGACAATAGATTAGACTGAGACTAATCAAGAGGATTGACCAACTTTACTTGTTTCAAGTCAATTTGTAACCAAAGTAGACACCTCTACCAACAAAACTTTTTTTGTTTAATTTACCATTTTCTGAAACAAGCTGCACTGTAAACCCTAACTCTCAAAATAATTAATTTGATTATAGCCAACTCAGATTAAACATCAAATTAACTTTTGATGAATATTTCGAATTTTCTTTTGAATGAGTTCACAAAACTGACACATTTTTAAGGGGTCATAGAATGGTACATGCACTTTTACAAGTTGATTATACGGAAATGTGTGTTGGCAGTGCCTGTACACAACCATCCTATAATGATAAAAATACATCCAGTGTTTTTTTTTAATCTCCTTATATATTTTCCCCTGTCTCAAATCGAGCCGTCTGATCGTGTGACGTTACACGGTGTACGCCCCTCCTAAGATTGTTGATTGACAGCAGCGTTTCAACACAGACCCGCCCTGAGCGAGCTGTCATCAGTCCGCCATTGTTGATACTCTGGAGCAGAATGGCATCTAAGCGATTGTGGTGTTGTGTTGTTGGGTGTAATAACGAACACAGCAGTCATTTTGATGTTCCTAAATCCGAACCGCTGAAGACCCAGTGGCTGCTGAGTTTTGTTTTAGAAGGGAATATTCCCCCCGATCAACGACAATGTTTGCGCAAATCATTTCTCAGCAGACTGCTTTATAAACGAGCGTCAATATAAAGCAGGTTTTGCTAATAAGCTGCTCTTGAAAAAAGGATTGTGTTCCTGCTGTACCTCAGGAAGATGTGAGTGTAACGTTTTATTAACCTTTATATTAATCTTTGCAAATCGCTTGCACGCTTCACGATGAATGAGGCTAAAGTTTACAGGGTAAGTTACATTACGGCATGCTTTCTGTGTATGACTTTCTCAATATAATTCATAATCCCACGTTTATAATGAACAACGCGTTATGTTTGTTATTACAAACTGTGTAAGTTACTCGGGTGATAAAGTTAACGTGGTAACACTACACTAAGCTTACTTTTGTACATGGTTTATAACGGTGTCTGTTACTGATTAAGAAGTAATGTAAAAAAAAAAATCTTATAACATAACATCAATCTGTCAATGAACTAACACATCAGTAAACACATAGCGACTATGCTACTCTGCAAGTACAAAGATAGATCAAAGTGACATGACGTTAACCAACCATTCAGAAACGTTCGTCATCTGTTCCTGGTCCGACTCCGGTTCAAAATGATAAGGTTGCTCAGATGTGTCCTCAGAGACTCCCGTTGCCATTATTTCTCGAAAATATACCCTCAAATGTTGTCAAGGCAACACTCCACGTGTGTTATGGTGTTGTGTCGGGTCGAACCAAACGCCCCTCAGAGCAGAGGGGGCGGGGTGAGCAAAGCTCATTATCATTTAAAGTCACATACACTGAAATGACTTGCTGAAAACTAAGCTGGTTTTGACCAGGTAAAATGAGTGTTTTCTTACAATACTAATGAGAATTTTTAATTAAAGTATATTACAAACTTTTCATTTAGACACTAAAGAATCATATTAACTTGTACAAAAATGTCATTCTATGACCCCTTTAAGTAATCTGAAATGTTTCATTGTTTTGAGTTTTATGAACTTGTTTCTTTTAATTTAGACAAACATACATTTAACTGAAACCCAGCATGCTTTGCCTTGACACTCAAAAGGGAGAGTAAAAGCTACAATTAAGTGTTATACAATGTTTTTTTTTTTTGCAAGATTAATGTTAAGTGGAAGATTTAGTAATGTTTAATGCTTTGTTAGAGTTTCTGTTATGTTGATTTTGGTTACCATCATGGTGAAGAGTGGATGAGCTTGATTTGAGAACAGATATACAGTATGTTAAATGTTCTATATTGCTGTACTCATTTAGCATGTGCAATGCTATGCTAATGCCATCAAAGCATTGTGTTACCAATTAGCAAGGTAGCATTTATTGAATTAGCAACTTAAAGCTAGTCGTTTCCATAACTAAACATATTTAAATTGATAATTTTAATTTAAATGTATGAATTAGCTTACTCAAATATTTGAAGTCAAGAGCAATTCAAATCCTAACTCAATTTGAGTGTTGCTAACTTATGTTGGTTTACCGTGTACTGCAAACAAATAGTCTTGTAAAGTTTCGTTAGTACACTGGTGCTCAACAAAACCTTTTTGTGCTCATGCATGCAGGCAAAATAGTCTGGCATCTAGCGTCTTGTTGTGTTATCTTGTTTTTTATCCTATGCATGATGAAGAAACCAATAATCTTCCTTGGTACACAACAGAGACCTTTGTGAATCCACGTGACACCTTAAAATACAGTGTAACCCAATGTTTATATGCTTCTTTGTATAGTAACTTGTTTGCAAAGTATGTTTTAAAGCAAACAACAGTTTTAGAATTCAAGTTTGATGTATTAATGTATCTAATTTATGTTTATAAACAAAATAAGAAACTCTCTTCAAGCAGTGTTAACCACAGAGTATTTTACTTATGAATCAAAAACCACATTGGAAAACCCTGAGGGAACCCATGGCTCAAAAATGCTAATCCTCCTCTGGCTTTTAGGACTACAAACTGTTATTGGTCTCACAATCAGAGAATGGGAATTATTGTGCAATCGTATTGAAATGTAGGCCTATTCCTTTTAAAGCACTGTACAGAAGACTGATGATGTCTACTGTGACAAACACATCTCTTTGGGTTTGCTTTTGCTTTGTTCCTGTCAAAGTAGTTTCTGTGAAATGTCTGGTTCCAATGTAGTCCCACTGTGATATTGAGAGTTGAACGCTTGGACTGCTAATAGACTCAACATGCCTGTAGGCTTGTGTGGGCATCTGCTTGGGCTGAGTATTACCCTTTCCCGACTGTTTGGTGCTAGCATGTGCATGACTGAAAGGCAAATATAGGCTACTCGTATAAAATTGGTTATCAAGCTTTCATGTCTCTGATTATTGTGGAAGACAAGCCAGCGCTATAAACATTATAGACATATAGAGGACTGATGTCACATCACACACACTGACTGCCTTTCAGCGATATAAGGATATAAAAATATAAAAAAAAAGCTTCCATTTAAGTAAAAGTGGTTATTTATGTTGTGTTTTAAACGCATTAAAGTAGAAATTTTGGTGAGCGGAAGAATGACACTTGATCAATTCTCTCCAGCAGACATAATTACACAAAGTTAGAACCACGTAAAATTGCTCTTCACTACTCTTTATTTTATATTTACACAGCCTTTTATCTATAGCCACACACTGACACCACTGGATTGCATTCGGAGGCAACCAACATTGAGATCAGAATTTAAATCAGCGCATGAATATGGAGGGATTCTTTTGAATTTCCGTTTTGTACATCAGCCTGTCACTCACTGCATCAGCCTCCACTTTAGCCTCACATGACTGAAATACTGAATTCAGAAATATGATAAACGCCACGTCAACCCACTGACAGTAATGTGAAATTCACCATGCTCACCTCTTAACTGTGTAGCACATGTTTGAATGGTTCTGATACACTGCCCCTGGTCAGACACATACTGACAGGGGAATGTGTGGAGCACATACAAAGATACTTGCAGCAGACAAGCTTGGAGCTTTTTCTTTCTGCTCAGTCTGTGAATGCATAAAAAAGTGTAGCACTTATTATTTGCTTCAGATTTGCCTGACCGATCTGTGTCTAAAGTTAAAGATGATCACCCCAAGGTGAAACCGTCAGCGTACACATCACAGTTGGAGTTGAATTTAATTATCTGCAGTGGTGCTTGATTGCTAACTATGTATCGCAGCAGACGCTGCTAGCATAATTGTTTTAATACCCCCATGTCAGTTTAATGAAGGACAAGAAGAACTAGAGCTGTCCTCGAGACGGAATGATTCATCTTAAGTAATGTTTTCCTGCTTTTCAGAAAGAGGAGTCACAATAAAAGGACTTTTTAAATGTCTTTGTCCTTGCCTTATTACTTAATGGGCCTTAATATACTTGCCTTACTAGTATATTACTACTACTACTACTATTACTACTCATATATGAAGGGACGTGACACATAAAGCGTGGTTCTACCACTCATACATTTACTTATGTACTTAAAATGGTTTGGGTTTGGGTTAAAGGGTCGCTTCAGTGATTAGTATTAAGCTTTGTATCAGTAGAAACCTGGCAGTATATTCAAATGATGGAACTTTCCCCCCTCATATTCCCCTGAGACGAGAGAATTATATTATACATTTTATTTCTGGAAAGAATCCTCCGATGATGCAAATATTGTCATTTTGCACCATCGGAGGATTTTTTGGCCAGAGGCTAGAGACTACAGGAGCTAGTTCCGCATGTTATCAACCTGCCCGCAGGGGTGGGATCTCACTCACAGAATGTAAATGTGCACAGCCACTCGGCTCGGGCATTGATAACGGAGCAGTGCGGAGCAAAGTGAGTGTTTCAACTTTTCAATGAATTCCTATGAAAGTTTAGCTTCCATAGGCATGATCTGAAAACGCGCCAGACTGGACATGCGCCGTGAATGACTGCCGCGCTTACCTCAGCTCTGCTCAGCTCTTCGCTCTCGTGGTGAATGAAATCTGACTCCTGCTGCGTCTGTGCCGTGTCGGCTCACTCACACTTTATTGAAAAGACACTTTCAGTTTTTAATTGTAGTGTCTATTCTCTAACTGAACTAAATGATTGTATTAGTATGAAAATCAAAACGACAGTGGGGGCGGTGTCATGGTGGGCAAGTGATAACCAGTAGCCGTGGCTTTGGGAGTGGCCTTGTAGGGCAGCGAAGCAAGTGCATTCTGGGAGTTGTTGTCTTTCATCCACATGAGACAAAAATACCTTTTCTGTCTTTACTCAGTCTAGAAGGCACCAAATTCAAACATAATTTCACATGTCTACTACATAAATGACCCAGGTTAAATACACATTCATCTTCCCAGCACTGAAGTACCCCTTTAAGCAATCTACAATGTATCTATAAAACGGCAAAAGGGCATTTATACAAATGTCTTTGTGATATAAAATATTTTAAAATATTTTGTTTCTTTAGCTGTAAATACGTAATAATGTTTATGTTTAAATTTTGTCAATACATCCATATTGCACACTATATTGCCAAAAAGTATAGAATTCAAAGTATTGAATTCAGGTATTGCAATCACTTCCATGGCCACAGATGTATAAAATCGATCACCTAGGAATGCAGACTGCTTCTACAAACATTTGTGAAAGAATGGGTCGCTCTTTTAGGAGCTCAGTGAATTCAAGCGTGGTATCGTGATAGGTTGCCACCTGTGCAATAAGTCAATTTGTGAAATTTCCTCACTACTAAATATTCCATGGTCAACTGTTAGTGGTATTATAAAAAAGTGGAAGCAATTGGGAACAACAGCAACTCAGCCAAAAAGTGGTAGGCCATGTAAAATCACAGAGCGGGGTCAGCGCATACTGAACAACTTTCTGCAGAGTCAATAGCTAGAGACATCCATTGTCCAATCCATTGGGATTATGGTGTGGGGTTGTTTTTCAGGGGTTGGGCTTGGCCCCTTAGTTCCAGTGAAAGGAACTATTAATGCTTCAGCATACCAAGATATTTTGGACAATGTCATGTCCTCAACATTGTGGGAACAGTTTGAGGATGGCCCCTTCCTGTTCCAACATGACTGTGCACCAGTGCACAAAGCAAAGTCCATAAAGGAATGGATGAGCAAGTTTGGTGTGGAGGAACTTGACTGGCCTGCACAGAGTCCCGACCTCAACCCAATAGAACACCTTTGGGATGAATTAGAGTGGAGACTGCGAGCCAGGCCTTCTCGTCCAACATCCGTGCCTAACAACAAATGCGCTTCTAGAAGAATGGTCAGAAATTCACATAAACACACACCTAAACCTTGTGGAAAGCCTTCAAGAGTTGAAGCTGTTATAGCTGCAAAGGGTGGGCCAACTCCATATTAAACCCCCCAGATTAAGAATGGGACGTCATTAAAGTTAATGTGCATGTAAGGGCAGGCATCCCAAAACTTTTGGCAATATAGTGTATGTTTCAGCATCTTTCCAAACATACAAAAAATTATGCTTTGCACCTGAAAATGTTACACATTGATCTCCACCAACTTGCTCTCAGAAAGACAATGCATGTGTATCAGTATCAGTGTACTGGATCCGTGCATTGTGTCTTAAAGTGACAGCAGCCTAATATTCCTGCTGTCTGTGTTTTTAATGTTAATCAAACAACAAAAGACAAATAAATCACACACTGTTCTTGACTGATTAGCTTTTGTAACTTTAATAATGATTAATCTTTATTTAATTTCTACAGTGAAGATATGCAATGTTGTTTTTACATTTTATTTTTACTTCAATTTGCAAACTGAAAACTGCTGTTAAATACCTGAAACTTGAAAAGCACCGTTTATTTAGTTTGTTCTATTGTATGTATTTGTGCTATTGCTTGTAGTTTGATTATTTGTGATTATTTTCTTTATTTCTATTTGACAGTAGTCTTTTTTCCCCCTGATTAAGTTTAAAAAATATATATATTATGGATTAAGCTTCTGTCAAATGAATAAATGCAAGAGTACTGTCGTTACAGATTACTGTGTAATCAAACCTACATATATCAGAAAGCATGGTTAAAGGATTCCCCATTGCCCCCATATACACACTCTGTGTATGTTTCTATTTTTCTGATATGTTCTTGAAAACGTCCACAGCTTTCTATGCAGCATACTTAGAAAGAGCTATTTCATTCAGGTAATCCTGACTCTCTCTCTCTCTCTCTCTCTCTCTCTCTCTCTCTCTCTCTCTCTCTCTCAAAAAAAAAAAACATTGTCCTGCAATATTGCATGAAGCAGAGCAGGAGCCATTAAGTATTCTGCGTCCATTCGCACCCTAATAATTAGAATCATTCCACATCCCGTGAACTCAGAATGACCTGTTTTTGCAGGAGAACTATGATTGTAGGTTGTTCTTGGGATATGTCCAAACCGATTCACTGGATGGAAGGTGACAGAAGCATAAAAGTTCACAGATCCATGTTGCTGATTCTGAACACTTAATTAGCTTCGTCCCAGGAGAGATTGTGGTGAGTCTGATTATTATAGCCATGCATATAGCAATGACATTTATCAATATACTGAAGCATACTTATGCAAACTTCCAAACAAAGCATATTTTATACCAGGTGAATCAAAGCAGCGCAAATGAGCAGTATTTGTCCTTTGTCTCAGTTATGTTTGTTTTCCTTGTACAAAATAAATCATCAAACCGTGCTATAATTCAAACACATGCTTGGTATTTCATTGTATTTGCCACCCCCACTTATAACAAAATAGATTGTTAACCTAAAAACCTTGATTAATTGACTTGATTAATTGACTTGAATTGAAAGACTGGCACAATTCCAATGACTAACTTACCTGAGAGATATAATTCCTTCTGACAAGCAATCAAATTGTAAATTGTTCCACGTCCTGATCACATAAAAAGGAAGCAGATATGCATGGCAGTGATTATGTACTCATTAATTTCTTTGTTAAAACCATCTGTTTAATTAAAAAAAAAGGATAGAAGAAAATTAGTTTATGACATTGCAGCATCAAAAGCAATATGAAAATATGAATGCCTTGCCAACTTAGTGTTTAACTTATAATTTATATGTAATCCTACTCAGTTATCCGAATATGGTGGGGAAAGATATCTGCATGATAAAAGCTACTAGATATTTAACTAATCAGTCTGACATCTGCATTTATTTGGAAGTGGGAATATGATTGCAACCATGTGCGCATGAAGAAGAGAAGCTGCCCTGATAAGTGCTCTTCAGCGATGCTCAGTCATTTTCTTTGAAAGTATGATGCCTATTTTCTGGAACTCATAAATTAAATATGCCTAGCCCATTCAAAACAAAGGATAGGTCAAAAAGTGTATAGGCTTTTTGACCTATCCTTTGTATTGAATGAGCAAATTTACCCAGTGAAATAAGGCATATATTTCTATCATAGAGTTCCAAATGATACATGAATTTACAGAATCAGGAAATGTTCTGTGTTGATAACAATTGATATTCAAGAAAATCAAAGACCCTAGATAACTTGGCATTTCAGTCTTTACTTTGCTTCATTTGTTCCAATAATACATTCCTACAGTTCAACTGATTATCGCCAAGTTTGTGTTTGTATGTTTGTGTGTTCTTTTACAAGACACGTAACAGATTAAAAAAAAAAAAAAAAAAACACGAGTGGGGTAATACTGATGTATTTTTTGTCGTAGAATAAAACATTGTGTTCACAATGCCTAGAAATCCCATAAAAGTATCCATGTATTTTCTTCTCCAGAATGGGACTTGATTTTTAAATATGACCGTCAGAATGACAGTTGACAGATGTGAACACAAAAACTTCTTGTTACGACGAACGCAACAGATATATTCACCTCAGCGAAAAAAGTACATGGATTGTATTTCATGTCATGTTTGTCTTGAATTCTCACACAACTTGTTTTTTCTGGGCCAGTTGGAGTGAACTGTGATGCTAATAGAGTCTCGCGTACGCGCACGTCACACACCAACAACCAAGGTCAGGATTTTGGTTAAATATACATTACTTTCCGTTTTATTCTTTTTTTTTTTTTTTACCAAACCCTATTGTAAGCCCCCAGAAAACTTAGGGCCAGATTTACTAACAACTTGCACCAGCACATGTTTTTTTTAAACTACTACAAGTTTTGTTAAAAACTACTGTCAGGATTTATTGAAGACATGGAGTGAAAAATTAGTGCTGAAAAGGCGTGGACAGTTATTTTTTTTCAGCTGACCTTATTGTAAATGCATTTGTAGGGGTTTCATTTTGATGGTCCCTTTTACACATTCTTATAAGTATTACATTTTGAATAACGTTGCACTTACAGTGTTAGTAGAGTATTAGTTGACTGGTGGTTAGGGTTAGAATAAGTTGACATGCACTTGCAAAGTTACTTATAGTCTGTAATGTCTGTTGGGGAGCATCACAATAAAGAGTCAGCAGATATTAAGCAGACAAATTACTATGTTTTAATGAGAGTTAGTTGACATGTAGTTGCAAAGTTACTTAGTCAACAGAATGTTCAAAAATGTTACAGATGGCTTAATTTTCATATAAAGTCGCCAAGTTTTTTGGCTTTTAGTTTGAATATGTTAGCCTTATTGTTATCTATGAGCTAGTGTACTCCAAAACAATGACACAATTCATATTTAGAAGATATAAGCAATTTAAAACTTACAGTCTCTCACTTCTGCCAAAATGGATCAATGATTTTGATGACATTATGCCGCACTTCAGCTTCTCATCAGATTTTCTGTACAATCAAATTCTCTCTAGAATCTAAAGTGTCCCACACACTGCATTATAAATAAACACAGAATATTCTGCTAAAATCCATCACTTGTTCACACATTTGCTATTTTATACATTGTGAATGGCACAGTCAGGGGATATGGAACAATTCAGACCATGCTGTAGCGAATGAAGACTGTTTTTGCGTTAATGTCATGCGGACCTCTGCAACGCACACACAGTCTTCTCCGGTCCAGAGACTTGATAGCACAGAGCAGATTTTTTTTTTATATTTTAAAGCCACAATATGTAATTTTTCACAACTTGAGGTCACATATTCAAAACAAAGACATAGCTTGAGGACGCCTTCATTTTGCAGGACTTTTATTATGCCACAGACAACTGCTTCCGCTTCTTCTGCTCATGTGTATGTGGGGTAATGCAGCGCAGCGCTGTTATCATATTACATAAATTTTTAGTGTGTTGAAAGTTATGTTATAATGATACTGCGCGTTCGCTCAGTGGCTACTATGAGACACTTGTTGCACACTGCAGTTAGATAGATCGATATTATACATGGTAAAACATTGTACACGTGGTAAATCAAGAAAATGAGATTTAAACAATAAGACTGTGTTGAGCAATATGACAATAACTGGTTTTCTGTTGATGAATGTATCCAAACATTTGCTCACCTGTCTAATAAAACTAAATATATTAAAGCGTCTTTTGTGTTTCCATGGTTTTTACAAAATAAATAAAACAGAAATCGAGGGTAACACGGGTATGATGTCATTGATAGGCGACGCACAGACACAGTCTTAAAATGTCTTATTTCTCTGGATTTAAACATTCTTGGAAACATTTGGGATTATGTAAGTACACAAGCCAACAAAATATATAACATTGCTCTAGTGGTTTTTGGATATTTTAATCCAAAAATTTTACATATTGTGCCTTTAAAGCGATAAACGGAGAATATTAGGAGGAGAAACGGTGAGAGATTAGGAGGAAACTGCAGCTTACTTGCTCTGGCCGAGCTCAGAGCCATGTAACTGACTGTGATATAAAGTAAACGCTATTGGCCATTTTAAAAAGGGGCCGGAGCTGAGCGATATGTCCAGCCCTGTCTTCTGTTTCAGTGGAAATTGCGTCAACACATCGAATAATGCTGTGCTTTTCAAGGCACTTCAGTGGGCCTTTAAGGGTGAATTAACACACACAGATATTTTGAAGATTTTTTCTTTATAGACAGTGTGATCCAAAACAGCATTAGACTTAAAGAGCACCAATCATGGAATTTTGAAATTTACCTTTCATGTAGTGTGTAACATAGATCTAAGTGAACAAAAACATCCTGTGATAGCTTGAAATATGACAGTGCACCGTATATATAGTTATTTTCTTTCAAAAGTAAGAGTCGACTCGGAGTCATTTTTAAGAATCGTTAGAAGACCGAAGCTTTTTCTCTGACTAGACGTCAACTTGTCAAGTTATTTGAATACGATACGCCCACTTATTGCGCTTCAAGACGCCAGTGAAAACTAGAAAACATCATGGCCACGAGACGCTGTGTTCTGAAGTGCCACTCAAAAGCAAACTTCTTTCATCTGCCCAAGGATGAGCATTTGAAGACTAAGTGGCTTGAAGACAAACCATACATCGTCGTATTATTAGTCGTCAAATGTATGTTTCGCGATCTCAGGAAGCTTTTATTATGGACTTTTATTATGGCACATGGTTCTTCTTCGTCTGTCTGTACCATATATGGATTACATGTGCACAGAGCGCCCTCCGGCTGCCAGTATGAATTGAAAACAACACGAGACTCAATCGCTCATGATTAGGCTATTTCTGCCCATTTTGAGGAAGTATTGAATAAAAAATACTCCTCTGTTTAGAAATTTGACACAGACATATGAGAATCTATCAATATGTCTCCTCATCTGCACACTTTTGAACTAAAAGCCCTGAGGGATGTTGATTTGTCGCGAGTCTTCGTGAGGAGTTTTTTTATGAATGAGATCAGCTGAGGCTCATATTACAATCAAACAGTACCGACGCGGTTTTCATATTCATAACTCCTGACACATATTAACAAATTACTGTCATTATAAGACTTTGATGGGCGTTCCGTTTCCGAGAATATCTGCACAGACTATACCAATCACAACTGACTGGGTCATCTGACCAATCACCGCAGATTAGCGTCACGTAAAGGCGGGGTTTTGAAAAGTGAATCACTAAAGGAATCATTTGAGAATCGCTGTCAAAACAGGTAAAAATAAATGCATATTATAAGAAAACTAAAGTCTTTTTCGTCATTGCATGCATGCAAAACTGTTGTTGGGGACTTCTAAAACAATATTTGGAACATTTTAAATGCCATGATAGGTGCTCTTTAAATAAATTATGACATTTCTGGAGTGAAGAAAATATCTTATTGTTTTATTGAAAATAATCACATTTTGAGGAATTTGCCACACCTTCTAACATCTTAGAATTAAAACCATTAACAACACACTTGCTAATAAAGCAAAATTGGACACTAATATGATGCCAATGAATGTGTAGAGCCACTATAACAGCAGAATCATTGCTGCATCAGTATGCATGCTCTTATAAGGATCGGCACACTTCTGAAGTCATTTTTAATGTGCTTCAATCTGCACAATCTCTAAAGGCCCCATCCCTCCACCAGGAGTGATGAATAAATGAGTGTCTGACAGAGCAGCCATAGTAAAGATCAAAAGCGAAGGAGATAATTAACAGTAGACTAATTGATACCCACCCTGAGTTTTCAGCAGAAATGAAAAAGAGTGCAGCTTTGCTTGATATTAATTGGGCAAGAATATGCATGAAATCTGTTCTGATGTTGGATCTTGAGCCCTTATGCACCAAATGTACCAATGAGCTTCACTTCACTTATAGCACAAGTTTGTGGGCTCTTGAAACAGAAGGGATCGTATCATTTTAAAAAGAAATTCATTTGGGTGACCTAATGACCATACTTGAAAAAAGGTTAAAAAAATAAAATGCAAGAATTGTCAAAAATACTGACATGATTAGGGGCCGTTCACAGAATGACAAATCAAATGCACATCAGCGCACACAAGTAAAAGTGTTCCCTTTCAAAAGCTACACTCAATGCTGCATAAGCTTATGCAAATGGGAATGTCTTTGACATAACCAGCTGTGAAAATAGTGTGAAAACACGTCAATGAAATTGACCCGGAGGTATTTATAGCCTCGGCCGGTGACGTCATAGGCGCACCTGCTGCACGAGGCTATAAATAGATGAGCTTCAGCTGGAGCAAACCAGGTCTTTTTGTTTTCAGACCAACTCTGTGTTATGGTGTGTTACAAAGTCTCTGAAAAAAAAAAAAAAAAAAATCTCTCTCTCTCTTTCAAGACTCAACTTGAGATTGTTAGGAGTTAGTTTTCAACATGGCAGTGTGCAGATTTTGCTCTCTCTTTCTCATCTCTGTTACAAAGAAACATTAGTGGAAAGAGTTGTAGTTAAATCTAATCAGTTTGAAACGAGTCAGCAGAGTAAAACTGTATATCCATGTTCTCTTTCAAATAGAACTGGATGTGCACGTTTATTGCTGTGTGTGTTTGGGGAAGAGCATGCGTTCGCTGCATTGAGTCAGACGAGTGCGAGCATTGCAAGCCTTTACAGTTAGAATGCTTTATGCTCGTCTGGGCTACTTTCAGTCCGCACCAGTTTTCGGAGCTCTCGAATGGGTTTGTTGACGAGCAAGAGACGGGTCCGTCCCTTTCGCTTGCTCGCTCACCAAATGCATGTTTCCCCGCGTGATCCCGAAGCGCGCTCCGGCGTTTCTTCGGCTCGCGTGGGGAAGGATGATGAATCTCTGGGTCCGTGGACCTCGAGCAGCCGTCTGCGATCGTTCCTCACATGATGGTGAATCCATACGAGGAATTTATCGAGGTGGTTGTTCGCGCGGTGGCCAGGGCAGTTTGTCTGGTACCGTGAATGAGAGATCCCCGAGCGCAGTGAGCTTGAGGTTTCTGTCTAGAAAGCATTTACTTCACGTGTTTTTGTACCCTTGACTTCGACATTTTTGACTATCATGGGTGCGAAATCGCGTGGATATGTGAGAATACCCCAGGTGGGAGACGCTCACGAGCTATTTCTCTCGCCTGGGTCTGCATTTTCATTAAAGAGACATACCTCCCCATAAAGCCATGTAGAAAATAAACGTCGGCTGTCATGGGCAAAGCTTATATATATGAATTATATATTGTATATTATTTTATATGGAATATATATATATATATATATATATATATATATATATATATATATATATATATATATATGCAGACCTCGGGACTGTCATCAATATAAGAAGTCCGGTGGTCTGGTGCCCAGTCTGCCCCCACGGGACAGGGCGTGTCAAACATTTGCTCGCCCCACCCCGTTATCCTCAAAACTACTCCATCCCCGCCGCCTCTGGTGATTCGGGGGGGCAGTGGTTTCCAGTGAAATGTTAGACGTTCAGTGTTTAAATCCTGCTATCATCCAGGACATAGAACGTCTAACATCCCCTCAACAGGAAGTGTTAAAATTGTCACTCTCAGAGTCTCAGGCAGCGTGTGAACTTCTGCCAGGCGTTTCTGCATGGGTGTTAAGCACAGTAAAAATTAGTAAACTAATTTATTTGTCATCCTCCTTGTTTGAACGGCGTGGTCTCCACTTCCGTGAAGGCGGAGTTGGCGTTCGTACTGTCACAAGTGACAGCAGTTACTTCCTGGTCCCCAGTAGGGTGGGGGGGTGGGGGGGTGGGGGGGGGGGGTGGGGTGTCTAATCTCAGATCTTCGAGTCTTAAACCGTGAAGCAGTTAAAGTACTCAAGGTCAAGATGTTACAGTGAAGGCGGTCGTGTCGCATATTCAACATTGTGATTGGATTCGGCACGATTATTCCGAAGGACGCATGTATTCGCATATAAAGTCTGCCACAACACAGGAAGTTCCTGAGGTTCGCTCTTGGGGGCAAAAGCTTACCAATTTCGGGTCTTCCATTTGGCTAGCCTTGTAACCGCACATAAACAAAATGTATGGATGTATTACCGGCTCCATTGGGATTCTGGGGCATTCAAATTTTGAATTACAAAGGCGATTGCTAAAATTAGCACAATCACATGAGATGGTGCTTCAACACAGTGTGTTGGCTCATCTAGTTTCTCTAGGGTTGAGACTCAACACCAAGAAAAGTGTTCTTTCTCCTGCCCAGAGAACGACTTATCTAGGGTTTGTTCGTTTTTTGGTCACAAGGTGGGCACAATGGTTTCCCGCTTGAATCAAGACCATTCAGTATTCCCTGAGCAAAGTCAGGCTAGACCAAGATCTTACTGATCATCAGCACCAGAGTGTTAGGTCTAATGGCATCAGCATCCACGGGTTTCCCTTTGGGGTTGTTGCACATAAGACCGTTTCAGTTGTGGCTCAAAGCCAGAGGACTTAGGGCCAATCCTCAGGCAAATAAAGTGGCGCGCCATGTGGCTTCGTACACTAACTATGTGGTTCAGACCCCGGTTTTTGCCTTGGGTCCCACTCTAGGCGTACCTTGTCGTCGCAAGTTGCTAACGACGGACGCTTCCCTGACGGGCTGGGGTGCGGCCTTAAGTGGTCGTCCAGCCCAACGGGAATGGGAGGGTCATCAACTCAGTTGGCACATCAACTGCCTCGAGTTGACGGCTGTATTTCTGGACCTGAAATACTTTCTCCCCCAATTGAGGGGCTGTCATGTCCTAGTGCGGGTGGACAGTACAGCTAAATATCTTGTATATAATCACCAGGGGGGTCTGTGCTCACGCTATCAGAATAGCGAGACAGATTTTTCTCTGGGCTCAGAACAAGTTCCTGTCACTCGAGCAGTGTACATTCAAGGGCGGTTGAATGTGGGAGCAGATTTACTGTCCAGACAGAGATACAGATGGGGGGGTGGAAACTCCACCCAGAAGTACTCAAGCAGATCTGGATCAGATTTTACAGAGCTGACCACAGGGAGTGGACCTCTTCGCCTCTTCTCAGACAGCGCAATGTCCCTGCTTCTCTCTGTCACCCAGCCCCGCTGGGTCTGGATGTGATGGTTCATACATGGCCCAAAATGTGTCGGTATGCCCTCCTTCCAGTCGCTCTGCTCCTGGGAGTTCTAGCCGGGGTTCGCCAACAAGGGTCTTGCTTCTTATCGATAGCGCTGCGTTGGTCGAACAGGGTTTGGTTCTCGGAGATAGTGTCTCTCCTCAACGGCTCGCCTTGGGCGATTCCGGCGAGGAGGGACCTTCCGTCTCAGGCAGAGGGCACGATATTCCATTCCAGGCCCGACCTGTGGAACCTTCATGTTTGGCCCCTGAAGGGCACCAACTGAGGGACACGGGGCTTTCGCCTGCAGTTATTGAGACCATCCTAAGTGCTAGAGCTTCCTCCACTCGGAAAGTTTATGCTAATAAATGGGGTGTCTTTGAAAGGTGGTGTACGACACAATGTAGATTCAGTCAACTGCCAGGTAACTACAGTTCTGGATTTTCTGCAAGAAATGCCCCTCCACTCTCAGGGTTCATGTGGCCGCTCTTTCGGCTTGCCACGCCTTGGTGGATGGGGTGCCACTCGGGAGACATCCTCTACTCGCTCGCTTCATTCGTGGGGTAGGCGGTTGAGGCCACCTGTTAGAACCAAGATCCCTTCATGGGACTTAGCTTTAGTCTTCGAGGGTCTGGTTGAGACCCCCTTTGAAACATTAGCTTGCCCCTCCACTCTCAGGGTTTGTGTGGCCGCTCTTTTGGCTTGCCATGCCCTGGTGGATGGGGTGCCGTTTGGGAGGCATCTTCTGCCTGCTCACTTTGTTGTGCCAGGCAGTTGTGGCCTCCATTAAGAGCCAAGATCCCTTCATGGGACTTAGTTTTAGCCCTCGAGGGTCTGGTTGAGACCCCCTTTGAACCTCTAGAATCAGCGTATGACGAACTTCTGACTCTAAAGATGGTTTTTCTTATGGCTATAACTTCTCTGAAAAGAATTGGGGACATGCAGGCTCTGTCAATATCGCCATCCTGCTTAGACTTTGCCCCAGGTTTGGTGAAAGTGATTTTGCATCCCCACCCTGACTACCTGCCTAAGGTTCCTTTGTCGACTGTACATCCTGTCACTCTTGAAACCTTCTGCCCTCTGCCGTTCACAACGCCGGATCAGGAGAAACTTCATAGACTGTGTCCAGTCCATGCTCTTCAGGCCTACGTCCACCGCACTAGCCAGTGGCGTAAGTCAGAGCAACTGTTTGTTTGCCATGGGGGCCGTAACAGAGGTTCTGCCACCATCAAACAATGTCTCATTGGGTCAGGGATGCTACTGCTCTTGCCTATGAGGTGCGCGGTCAAGCTTCGCCTATAGGATTAAGGGCTCACTCCACCAGGGGAGTCGCCTCTTCTACTGCGTTAGCAAGGGGTGCTCCCTTACAAAGTGTTTGTGATGCGGCAGGTTGGTCCTCTCCGCACACATTCTTAAGAATTTATAGCTTGGATGCTCATGCCACTCTGGGCTCTCATGTCCTTGAGTCGACATCACAGGCTAATGCCTGAGGCTTCTTGCGTTCTTGGGCACACCTACACAACCGTAAGGGGTCCAGGCACCATCAAGCACGGCGGCGTGGGTATTCTAGTTCCCATTTGCATAAGCTTATGCAGCATTGAGTGTAGCTTTTGAAAGGGAACACTTGGGGTTACTTGACTGTAACCCTGTTCCCTGATAAAGCGGAACGAGGTGCTGCATTGCTAGGCCGTGCTGATGATGCTTCAGGACTGGTCTTCAAACAAAGAAGATCTGGTTTGCTCCAGCTGAAGCTCATCTATTTATAGCCTCGTGCAGCAGGTGCGCCTATGATGTCACCGGCCGAGGCTATAAATACCTCCGGGTCAATTTCATTGACGTGTTTTCACACTATTTTCACAGCTGGTTATGTCAAAGACATTCCCATTTGCATAAGCTTATGCAGCATCTCGTTCTGCTTTATCAGGGAACAGGGTTACAGTCAAGTAACCCCAAGTGTTTTCTTGCGGTTTTGAATTTTAATATTTAAATGCTACTTATCTAAAAGATCCCAAATGCACAAGAGAATGGACTGGAAAATAAATAATTTCAAGTTAACCTTTTGTTACGTTACAGCCTTATTCCAAAATGGATTAAATTCATTATTTTCCCCCTCAATTCTATAAACACTACGCCATATTGACAACATGAAAGACATTTGTTTGAAATCTTTGCAATATTATATATAAAAAATAAAAAATAAATCACATGTACATAAGTATTCACAGCCTTTTTATTTTCTTCCACCCCAGATAGGGGATTTCATCTTTATTTTTATTTCCTTTTAATTTCCTTTTAATTCCTATTATAACTATTATACTATATATATTTTTATTTTATTCACTTATAACTATTTTAACTTCATTTCTGTGTAAAGCACTTTGAATTGCCACTGTGTATGAAATGTGCTATACAAATAAACTTGCCTTGCCTTGCCTTGCCTTTTCCATGACACTCAAAATTGAGCTCAGGTGCATCATGTTTCCACTGATCTTCCTTGATATGTTTCTACAACTTGATTGGAGTCCACCTGTGGTAAATTCAGTTGTTGGACATGATTTGGCAAGGCACACACTTGTCTATATAAGGTCCCACTGTTAACAGTGCATGTCAGAGCACAAATCAAGCCACATGAAGTCCAAGGAATTATATGTAGACCTCTGAGACAGGATTGAATTGAGGCACAGATCTGGGGAAGGGTACAGAAAAAAGCCTCCTTCATCTGTAAAAGGAAGAAGTTTGGAACCACAGGACTCTTTATAGAGCTGCCCGTCCGGCCAAAAATGAGTGATCGGGGGAGAACGGTCTTAGTCAGGGAGGTGACCAAGAGCCCGATGGTCACTCTGACAGAGCTCCAGTGTTTCTCTGTGGAGAGAGGAGTACCTTCCAGAAGAACAACCATCTCTGCAGCACTCCACCAATCAGGCCTGTATGGTAGAGTGGCCAGACGGCACATGACAGCCCATCTGGAGTTTGCCAAAAGGAACCTGAAGGACTCTCAGAACATGAGAAACTACATTTTCTGGTCTGATGAAACAAAGAACTCTTTGGCCTGAATGGCAAGCATTATGTCTGGAGGAAACCAGGCACCGCTCATCACTTGGCCAATACCATCCCTACAGTGAAGCATGGTGGAGGCAGCATCATGCTGTGGGGATGTTTTTCAGTGGCAGGAACTGAGAAACTAGTCAGGATCAAATGAAAGATGAATGCAGCAATGTACAGATACATCCTTGATGAAAACCTGCTCTGGACCTCAGACTGGGGCGAAGGTTCATCTTCCAACAGGACAACGAGCCTAAGCATACAGCCAAGTTAACAAAGGAGTGGCTACGGGACAACTCTGTGAATGTCCTTGAGTGGCCCAGCCAGAGCCCAGACTTGAACACGATTGAACATCTCTGGAAAGATCAGAAAATGGCTGTGCACCGACGCTCCCCATCCAACCTGATGGAGCTTGAGAGATCCTGCTAAGAAGAATGGGAGAAACTGCTCAAAATAGGTGTGCCAAGATTGTAGCATCATACTTAAAAAGTACTAGAGACTGAAATTGGTGCCAAATGTGTTTCAACAAAGTATTAAGGCTGTGAATACTTATGTACATGTTATTTTTTTTAATAAATTTGCAAAAATTTCAAACAAACTTCTTCCACGTTGTCATTATGGGTATTTTTTCTAGAATTGAGGAAAAATTAATTAATTTAATTAATTTTGGAATAAGGCTGTGACATAACAATATGTGGAAAAAGTGAAGCATACTTTCCGGATGCACTGCATCTTCTCAAATATTTATTCACAATTCACCTTACGTTCATCCTTCTTGAACTGTCTCCTTTAAGACAACTGTGCAGACGAAAAAGTTTCTTGGTTTCATTGTGAAAGCAAATGAAAAACAGAGCTCATATTATTTTAGTCTAGGTGGACTGAGTAGCACAGTCTGACAGTGAGTTATTTGGCTGCAGGTACACACAAACACAGCATTACACGCTCACAAGCCCCAGAGGGACCACACACTATAAATAAAAGGCCTAACAACACACATTCAAATCCACAGGGGAGCACAGATGTCTTCAGTCTGTCTTGAAATGTTCAGGTCTTGTTACGTCTTTTTTGCTGGTTGTACATCTTTATACATCCATTGATGTATTTGTCCACTGTTGTCTTACACCAAATACTTTTAAGAACAACATTTTGCACTCATCACTGTAATAATTTATACTCCAGAGATGCTTAGATAAGGATACCCAATGGACTGCTACATTTGAATGTGCAGCATGTCCCTACTCTATTACTCTATGATCAGTGAAGTTTTCAGAAATGGTTAAGAACCCTAAAGCAGGAACAACATGATATGAGACAGCACTGCTACTTGTGTAACACAGTTGAAGGGTTTTCCAAATTGCCTAAAGCTGAACGTGAATTCTAATAATTATATACTTTCACATGTGAGTAATAGGGAGAAAAATATGAATACTATGAAATACGGCATAGCAAATTATAGGATGTAATGTAAAACACCTGTATAAAATCGTATTTGTTTTGTTTTCATAATTTTAAAGGAAATTCATCTAGATGACCTAATGCACAGTCAGATCAGTTAAAAACTTTGAGGATAAAGTCAAAATACTAACATTATTAGAAGGTATAGGGTTACACTTTATTTTGATATAGTCCACTTTAGACATTAACTATTAAGTAATTTTGCAACTACAGTACTTACAGTACAACTGTCTATTGCTCAATAATTTGCAACTACATGTCAACTACTTTTACAGTCAACTAATTGCAAAGTTACTTCTAGTTATAATGTCTAAAATGGACTCGAGTGTTACCAGGTATAGTTCACTCAAAAATTCTGTCATCATTTATTCACAAAACAATGTTGTTTTTCCCTTGCTCCATATACTGAAAGTCATTGGGGTCTTATGTTGGGGCCACTGACTTTGATGAAACATAAATTAAATGAAGATAAGGCTGATTTAAAGTCATATTTAGCTGTCTTTTATTTATTCTGCTTCATAACAGATTCAGTCGAAAAACTGTTCCTGGCCATTTCATTGGCAGGTGGGAATTTTCTTGACATAGTGGCAAACTAATAACAAATATGACTCTACTTTCTGTAATACATTTCATTTCATAGTGGTACTCATTTAAAATATGCTTATTTCCTATTCTCTTTTGGATGTATTGGGTTATTCACCTGTTTGAGAGGTATAACAGCACACGCTGATCTCCTGTGATGGATCAGGAGCAGGTGTTACATGCTCACAGGGGAAACAGCCAATTTAAACAATCATTCAATCAGCAAAATCAGCAGAAAAAAATGGAAAGCTTTAGTCAATTGCAGTTCAAACAAATGGGTAATGCAACACCTGTGGATGTGTGTGAGACAATCATTTAAAAAGACTGAAGAACACACTCTTTTCACTAATCAGAGAACGCTTGACTTACTAAGCAACTGCAGTACTAATTTCAAACATCTGGTTAGACGACTACATATTGATATATTGTAATCAAATCAAAACATTATAGCTCACTGTAAAACAAATTATGGAAAATGGTGATAAAATTAGGATGGCAATAACAACCTGAACAGCATGCCTTTAAAGCATGGCATGGATTTTCATTTTATCTCAAAGGTTGAGGTTTAAAGTTTCGTTTATTGATCGCACATCCTGATTTCACCGAGTTAGGCGCATTCGTGGGTCAACATATTTTGTTGATCCTGGAACAACATTCCTGTGCGAAAATTCCTGTGCGAAAATTCCTGTGCGAAAATTTCGTCCTAACCATTTCCATACCCGTAAGCCTAACCCTAACCCTACCCATAAGTTTTCCCTAAAATCAGATGTGAAATCAGGTGAATAACATTGATGTACAAGCACCTCAACCTGGTTGTAAGCCTAACTGTAAACTTGTACCTTAAATCTAGTTGAATGATTGGAAGGTTGTTCCATGATAAACAAACATGTTGATCCAAGAACATGTTGTAATTGGTGAAATCAGGTTTTACTTATTTTTCGACTGTACTAACCAAGAGAGTGAACACAATGGTACTGTTGGGATGTCTTGCATATTTGTACTATACTATTTGTATTGCATTAATAATATGTATTAATAAAAAATTTAAAAAAAACAACAACAAAAAAAACAGTATCTTCATCTGTCAAGAATCAAGAATCATTCATCTGTCATATGCAAGTTAGTGATGATATTGATGAGAGAAGATATGTTTGGTGTCAAAGAAAGTGAGTCATTTTCAGTCACTCAGGGTGGCCAAGTGTTCGAGTCAGTGTTGGTCCACTTGAGCTCCAGCTGTTCAGCTTTGGCAGTACGACAAATGGGGAATGCACATAAGCCACAAAGGATGAATCAATTGCCAAATTACATTTCCAACATGGAACTAGACATTTAGTTATTGTCCTACTGAAGACTGTGGTATTATGGAATGGCATAATATGGGTTGCGAAAATAGAAACCTAGTTCACTCAAAATAGTTCACCCAAAAATGAAAATTCTGTCATTAATTACTCACCCTCATGTTGTTCCAAACCCGTAAGGCCTTCATTCATCTTCGGAACACAAGTTAAGATATGTTTGATGAAATCCGAGAACCACCCAAAGGCAGCAACATCATTGCAACTTTGAAGGCCTAGATAGGAAATAAAAACTTGTTAAAATAGTCCATGTGAATACAGTGGTTCAGCCTTAATGTTACGAAGCGACGAGAATACTTTTTGTGCGCATAAACATACAAAATGAATGACTTTATTCAACAATCTGAGTTATTTTTGTTTGTTTTTGAGCACATAAAATTAAGGTTGAACCTCTGCAGTCACATGGACTATTTTAAAGATCTATGGAGGGGACAGAGAGCTCTCGGATTTTATCAAAAATATCTTAATTTGTGTTCCGAAGATGAACGAAGGTCTTAAAGGTTTGGAACGACATAAGGGTGAGTAATTAATGACAGAAATGTACTTTTTGGGTGAACTAACACTTTAACCTTTCCTTGAAGCCATGGGTCAGTTTGACCCATCAGATACAGCAACTTCGACTTAAATTCATGAGATGCTCTACAGCCCTGCATGGGTCTCAAATCTAGGCCCTAGCACGGCCCTGGCCCGAGACGCTAAAGCCCTAGCCCGGTCCGTGTCCATCAGGTTATCAAAATTCTTGGCCCGAGTCTGACTGGAGCCCGTGTTTTTTTTTTATTTCTCCCTATTACACTGCAGCCATTAAAATAGTTTCGTTATGTTTTTAATGTCAAAGTAGTTATATTTATTTTCGTTTCTTTATTAAGTTAGCTTAGAAAAATGTTTGGAGCAATTTTTGTTTTTTAAAGTGACGACCAAGCGGCCAACGGCCGACAGTAAATTAACCACGTGTTTGATAAATTTAGCCGCTCAAATCAAAACTTGACTTGCTTATAATAAAATCCATAGATATAAAACACTTCAAGCATATCACAATGTTATAAGTTTAAACGTTTACTATCACCACCACCCACCACCACAGTAAAAAGGCATTTTTGACAAGCTGAGGCAGGCTGCTGCTGCTTGCAACGTTGCTTACACCTCTCTGCAAAATTAATATGAATCCAATCTTCAATTCCCACGCTATATGCACATTTAACAGGGTTCACGTCAACGAAGGCAACAGATATGAGCTGCATTTTATTTATCATCAGCTAATTTCAAGATCAAAGACCACAATAGGAGAAAGAGCGACCTAAGCACTGGCAATATCATTTAGTCTCATTAGTTTTAATGAAGATGATTGTGTTTTTGAGCATATGAGACTTACTTTCAGTTTCACTTGCGGCAGTTTGCGTGTCGGCTTTACTCATTTGCAGCGATTCTTGTTGCTATATAGTGCCGTCATATCTGGCTACAACATGTAATATATAGCCTATAACATGCTCTCACATGTTTATTTTTTAACAATTTGCCAGGAGTAAAATTTACATACACTTACCTAAAGGATTATTAGGAACACCATACTAATACTTTGTTTGACCCCCTTTCATCTTCAGAACTGCCTTAATTCTACGTGGCATTAATTCAACAAGGTGCTGAAAGCATTCTTTAGAAATGTTGGCCCATATTGATAGGATAGCATCTTGCAGTTGATGGAGATTTGTGGGATGCACATCCAGGGCACGAAGCTCCCATTCCACCACATCCCAAAGATGCTCTATTGGGTTGAGATCTGGTGACTGTGGGGGCCATTTTAGTACAGTGAACTCATTGTCATGTTCAAGAAACCAATTTGAAATGATTCGAGCTTTGTGACATGGTGCATTATCCTGCTGGAAGTAGCCATCAGAGGATGGGTACATGGTGGTCATAAAGGGATGGACATGGTCAGAGACAATGCTCAGGTAGGCCGTGGCATTTAAACGATGCCCAATTGGCACTAAGGGGCCTAAAGTGTGCCAAGAAAACATCCCCCACACCATTACACCACCACCACCAGCCTGCACAGTGGTAACAAGACATGATGGATCCATGTTCTCATTCGGTTTACGCCAAATTCTGACTCTACCATCTGAATGTCTCAACAGAAATCGAGACTCATCAGACCAGGCAACATTTTTCCAGTCTTCAACTGTCCAATTTTGGGGAGCTCGTGCAAATTGTAGCCTCTTTTTCCTATTTGTAGTGGAGATGAGTGGTACCCGGTGGGGTCTTCTGCTGTTGTAGCCCATCCGCCTCAAGGTTGGGCGTGTTGTGGCTTCACAAATGCTTTACTGCATACCTCGGTTGTAACGAGTGGTTATTTCAGTCAAAGTTGCTCTTCTATCAGCTTGAAACAGTCGGCCCAGTCTCCTCTGACCTCTAGCATCAACAAGGCATTTTCGCCCACAGGACTGCCGCATACTGGATGTTTTTCTCTTTTCACACCATTCTTTGTAAACCCTAGAAATGGTTTTGAGTGAAAATTCCAGTACCTGAGCAGATTGTGAAATACTCAGACCGGCCCGTCTGGCACCAACAATCATGCCACGCTCAAAATTGCTTAAATCACCTTTCTTTCCCATTATGACATTCAGTTTGGAGTTCAGGAGATTGTCTTGACCAGGACCACACCCCTAAATGCATTGAAGCAACTGCCATGTGATTGGTTGATTAGATAATTGCATTAATGAGAAATTGAACAGGTGTTCCTAATAATCCTTTAGGTGAGTGTATGTGGTTGTAACAACCAGATGAATTTACACTTGTCCGGTTTCGTCTGAAATGATTTAGATCACCTTCTGAATTGGTTTGTTGGTTGAGTAATCGGATTTAAATCTGTCGGGAAATTATTTCGGAAGGCATTTATTGGAACATTTCTTTTCACAATCGGATAGATATCTGATCAGCGAAAACAAATCAAGTGACCAGTTGTAAAAAGGCCATAACTCTTGCAGCTGCGCTGAAGGAACGCTCACTGCTGCTTGCGGGGACTCTGAACACCTTGCGAGCCAGTCTTGACAGTCGCGGTAGCATGGTCTCGTGTTGTTTCCACCAGCGCAGAACATCTCTTAGTTCCCTTTCAGTCGGTCACGTTCGACGTACATCGGACGTCACTGACGAATTGGGATCACTTCTGGGAGCCCCTATCAGCTTCGAGATATAGAGAACGGGCCAATGGCCATTGGCGTGCGAGATTTGCATCTCGCGCTCCGCAGGTATAAACAGGTGGCGAATGCAGCGCAACATTGTCATTCACTTCGGAGCCGAACACGGTGTCGATGAAAGAGATTGTTCCTGCTTCAGCAGAGAGAGAAAATGAGAGAACGAGAGAAGAGGCTTCTTTGAGTGCTGGGAGAGAAGGCACGATCAGCGGCGGGCAGGAGCTCACTGATACAGTGATAAACTGCTGTTTTCACAGCACTGTTTGGTCTGTTGGTTCGGTGAGGGCGTTCCCAATGGTGAGTGCATACACAGGCTGCACTACTCTCCTGTGTTTTGCAGCGGTAGTTCCTGGGTGAACATTTAAAAGAGCTTTCTTCAAAAACAGCAGCGCGGGTGTGACACTGCGTCTTTTTCAAGATGTCATTCCACCGGTGCGCTTCTGGATGCGGTTGTTTCCTGTCCTTATTGACGGCCACAATCCCTCTCGCATAAGCATGTTGAGATTGCATTTGTGGGTGATCCATGTTCTCTCAGGAGACCTCAAACGGGGTTCAGTCCCTTTGCCTATTCTCTGATCTAGTTTCTTTTCTGGTGCACCAGAAAAGGGCTTCTTCGGCTAATAAGCCTTGGTGGCCTGAGGATTACAGTGGGGTTTCCCCGCCGAGTACATCTCCGTGGGCCCTCACTCCTCTCGCGTTCGTGGGTGGTTCTTGTTCTCTCATGAGAGCATGACCACGTCGGCGCGTTGTTCATCTTGTCTGTTTCATAGGGGCTTGAGTGTTCAGTGTGCCATGTGCGCTTGAGTGTTCAGTGTGCCATGTGCCGTCTGATGGCCACGCTCATGGTCTCACATGACTGCTGGTCGCTTACAGGTGGGATTGCTGGTTCCAAAAAAAAAAGAAAAAAAGAGGGACCTAGCGTTTCATATAATGGTGTGTGCTCATGCTGAATCAGATTCAGACTTGACAGCCATGCTTTCCCGGGTGGCTGAGGCGTAGTGCAACGCGTAAATCGCCTTGCCTGTACTCTTGCCTTTTCCACGGATATGCATTGGAAAACTTTGGCAGTGTGGAACTACTTGGTGCCAAAATATGGAACGCCAAAAGGGCCATAATCTGTATGAAGTTTTCCTCTCTCTCACTACCCTCATCGGTGGGGTGGCAGTGCCACTGGCAGGCCACCTCCGCCCTGCGCTCTTAGTGCACGAGGGTAGTTCTGAGCCTCAGGTTGAGCTGCGCACAGTGACTGATTATATTTAAAGTCACAGCGCTGGCCCTCGGCCAGACAATGTCCACCCTGGTCCAGAAACACCCTTGGGCTACCTTGCAGGGGTCTGATACGTCGCCAAAGTACGCTTTCTCGATGTTCCCATCTCACAAGTTGACCCTTTTCCGCGACACTGTTGGTGACTGTGCCCAGCTGTCCTCCACAGTGCAAAGCAGATGGAACCCCTCAGTGTGCTCCCCATGGGCATCGGTCTCACAATGCCACGTTCCCCTCCCCACAAGAGGGCGAGAATGACAGTGTGCGACGCCCGGGAGGCTCGCCACTTTCATTCCCCTCTTCTCAGTGGTGCGAGGACGACACTGCGTGATGCTTTGCCTCGCCACTCTTGTTCCCCGCTGAGGAAGGAGGTGAGGTAGACAGTGTGTGATGCCACAAAGCCTTGCCTCTCTCAGCCCCTCCTGCAGTCGCCAGCGGACAGCAGTTTATGGCTCCAGAATGCTACCATGCCTTCTCTCGTACCCTCTGTCCAACCGTGGGGTCAGGTAGGTGCTGCTTTGCGCATTCAGACCTGTGCCTCTTGGGTCGGATCCCTGCCCACCACTTTGCTGCCCTACCGCGGGTACGTCTGTGGTGCAGGTGGGTTCGTTGGTACGGTTTCTATAAGCCTAGCTAGCGCTTCTGGGACCATCCCGCAGGCTCACCTGCACCATCAGGCTCGTCTACCTCGCCATCCTCCCAAGTTCATGGGCATCCACTTCACCTCTGCGATGCCTGTCTTACGGGAAGAGATCGAAGTCCTTCTGGCGAAGGATGCGATTTGAGCCGGTCCCTCCAGCCAATTTGAAAATGGGGTTCTACAGCCCTTAATTCATTGTGCTCAAGAAAAGAGATGTGTTATGACCAATCTTGGAGCTGCGAGTCTTGAAATGGGCCCTTCACAAGCTGCCTGTTCAGATGTTGACGCAAAAGCGCATTTACGAGTGCATCCGTCCCCAAGATTGGTTAGCAGCGATTGACCTGAATGTCCTTCCCTTCAGGCTGTCCCTGTTGTGCGAACACAGAGACATGGTGCTCAGTCACCTCAGCTTGTTGGGACTTCGGGTCAACTGAGAAAGGAGAAAACTCTGCCCCGTGCAGAGGATCTCTTTTCTTGGTATGGAGTTGGATTTGGTCAACCTGACAGCACGTCTCACAGAGGAGTGTGTCCAGTCGGGTTGAACTGCTTGAATTCGTTCAAACGCAGAACAGTGGTACCACTGAAATATTTTCAGAGGCTCCTGGGGCATATGCAGGGATGCCGCTCGGATCGCTTCATATGAGGCCGCTTCAACACTGGCTACACGACGAGTCCCGAGATGGGCGTGTCAGAGCGGTCTCAGTAACACAGAAGTGCCGCCAAACCTTCAGCCCGGGGTAGACCCTTCGTTTCTACGGGCAGGATTTCCCCTAGAACGCGTGTCCAGGCATGCTGTGGTCTCCACGGATGCCTCATCCACCGGCTGGGGGGCCACGTACAACGGGCTTGCAGTTTCGGGTCTGTGGACGGGGCCTCAACTGCAATGGCATATCAATTGCCTCGAGTTGTTAGCAGTTCGTCTTGCGCTGGGCCACCTTAAAAGGCCGCTACGAGGCAAGCACGTTCTGGTCCGTATGGGCAACACTAGATTCTCTAGATTCTCTCCATGTAGAGCTGGTTTCTTCCTGTGTGCTCGCTTCAAATAGCCAGTAACATCGAAGTGCCCGTTCTTGTGTCGGCTTGCTGCGCCATTCCCCTCCTCATGGATCTGACACATGCGCTTATATGCTCCAGTCAAGTTCCCCAGATTGGCGAACCCTGTTGAGTTACTCCGCAACCCGCGGCAGTCAGACGTGGCGGAGCTTCCAACGCCAGGTCTAACACTCGTATGCATTGGTGGAAATTCTGTTAGGCTGGGTTCCATATGTTGTGACCCCCATGGCGGTTCCATATGTGTATTCTTCCACTGTACAGATCCTGTGTCTTTTCCTTGGCAGAGCTTGCTCTGCCGTCTCTGTGCTGTGTTGTCCCCCGCGTACAGTGGCCGTGACCACCCCTGAGACTTCCGTATGTTGCACTGCACACTGCCAGTCCATACGTGTATATTCCACATGATACCTCCCTACGGGTAGGATGTGGCTTCCGCAGCGGCCCCTCGGGGCACGCTTCCCAGCATTATCCAATACTCTGTTGAATGGGTCTTGCGAAACAGCAGCAGTGACTCTCCTGCTTCAGTTTCCTGCCCTAAACAGACGGGGTCTGAGGGGCTTTCGCAGGGCGCTGGAAGTGGTAGTAACTGTGGTGTTTTCCAAAGGGATCTCAATTCGTTGGTGACGTCCGACGTACATCTCCGTTCCCTCTTTCAGGGAACGAAGGTTACCATACGTAACCAAGATGTTTCTTTTAATTAATTAATGTCTAAAATATTAAAAGAAGAAGAAGCCTGAAAAAGAAGCCTAAAACAGGCCCGAATCCCGGCCCACGTGTGAGGCATGACGTGAAAATTGGCCGGAAGCCCAGCCCAAGGGGCGTAAATAAGTTGGGGCCTGTCAGGCTCAGGCTGAAATGCAGTATTCTAAGATGCTCCACAGAAATACATCAAAATAATTTTGAGGAACAATATGAGTCCTTGTTGATTATCATGAAATGATCTCAAAATACTGGAAGTGTGATTATCTTTTTGGGCTGTTTGATTTAGTATACAACACAATAATTCATTATAATGAAGTGAATCATCTACTGATTTTTTGATTTGTGTTTAATTTTTGGAGGATGGGAAATTTGCAAATTCACTCTTGAGCTGTGATTTATAATGTTGGGTGAGCTAAATTTTCTAAGACAAATCTGCCATAATTGCCTTCTAAATGTCATGAGACAACACATTGATAATGACCACACAAAATATATGGTGCGTCTCTTTGACACCACTTTCATTTTTCCTTACACCTACCATGATTCAGATCATTAAACAAAACATTATTTTTGCTCTATCAGTCAACAAATGGCCAGAAGTCAAATGATGACTTATGATTCAGTGAGTGATTAACTCAGTCCAACTGAGTTTGATTTCAATCAATAAATGATAAGTTACTTACATTTATTGCAAGCACTGTGCTATCCTGTTTGAGATACAGGAATGCTTCTCTTGATTTAGTCCAGTTTTGCCAATTGCACATAAATTAAAAAGAACCAAATTCACAAATCTTCAAATAGGATCATTACAAAGAACAAAAGTATGCAAGACATTTTGGCCTTGCTTACCAAGATCCAAAACAATAGTACAAAATAAATGGGAGGCCTACTAATTTGCATGTGACATTTTCAGTGATTCAAAAGATTGAAACAGGAGAACATAAAACTGTCAGTGAGATATAATATGCAGTGTATGTTAAGTTGAGATGAATGACAACAATATATTAAATTCGAACAATATATTAAATTAAATGTAATTTTGCACAAAACAGTTGCTTACCAAAAGCTCATGAGAAATAACTTTATATCACATTTATGCATGTCAGCTATGTATTCTCCATTCTCAGAGTCTGCATTTTACCCATAACGACAGCAGCTGTTGAACAATTCAAATCAGATTAGGAGCTTTGATTTGCATAACACTGACCTGTTTGTTTCGAATGGAGGCATGCACCAAAATGCTAAGAGAGACCCTCAATCTTTTTGTGGGCACTATCGAGTTTACAACTTTTTTTTTGTTTGAGCAATTCAGTATCTCTGTGGACTGTGTGATTAACTTGCTATGCTTAACATGAAAGCTGAACAGATTCAGTGAGAATTATAAAATAGCTTATTGCTGAACAATAAATTGCAATTGAGACAGATCTAGTGACAGGTGATTTCAAAGCACTGCTTTATGAGGCTTCGAAACTGTTATGAATTTTGTTTCGAATCAGTGGTTCTGAGTGTGTGTCAAACTGCCAAAGTCATGTGATTTCAATAAATTAGGCTTTATTACATCATAATGTTTCAAAAAATTCAATGGTTCACCACTGGGGGGCAATCTCTGTGAACCCATGAATCTCCAGCCTGGTCTCCTTGTTAATACGTAGGTATTAATGCGTAACTTTCAAAGACACAAAACATATGTTTTTGTACTTTTGGATAGGTGCTGAAATGTAAAATATGGACGCATTGGTGACATTTAAACGTAGTATTATTACGTTTTTTTACAGCTAAAAAAAACAACATGTTTATGAATATTTCATTTCATGAAGATATGTAATGCCACGATTCTAATATTCATACATGGGAACTGCTACACATTCACATGGATACGTAAATATTTTACTTTTTTAGTGCTATCAATACGTAAATGTACTTTTTAGTGCTGTCAATACATCAATATTGTACGTTATAGTGTATGAAAACGTAAGTAAATATAACAACAATGAGTTTCGGGGAATAATTAAATGGTATAAATATTCATGAGTCTATGAATATGATTTGCTTGTTATACAGACAATATTAACGTATAATGGAACCTTTAATCATTTAAAAGTAACCTTTATCCAAATTGATTTCTTCATCAATTATCAATCTTACAAACCTTAAGAAACATTAATCTGTTTGATCAGGACAAATAATATTTCTTATGTTTGTACAATTTGTATTACTGATGTAGTAACACAGGAAAATCAAGCTTAAATGGGTAGCTAAAATCTTACGTCTCATTGACTTCGATATTTGTGAGCAAAACAATAGGGATTTAATTTAATGCAATTATTGGGTTTTAATAAAACAACTACCAGAATACAAAACTACGAGTCACACAGGGGTAAATATGCATATATGTGTAGGAGAAAACATACAATATGGTACAAACAAGGAAAAATCAAACTTAACGAATAAAATCAAAGGGAAAAGAATGATGGAAAGAGAGAATTAACGAGAGAGAGAGAGAGAGAGAGAGAGAGAGAGAGAGAGAGAGAGAGAGAGAGAGAGAGAGAGAGAGAGAGAGAGAGAGAGAGAGAGAGAGAGAGAGAGAGAGAGAGAGAGAGAGAGAGAGAGACAGCTTCACCGCAATTTTACCAGAGCCCTCAAGAAATTCACAATTCCGTGAATCAGGAATAATTCAGACAACCTTTTACAAGCAGTTTGATTGTGAAATAGAATACTTGCATTATGGCTTTCTCGTGTAAGTGTCTGAGTCCGAATCGTCGGGGAAGTTCGCTAAGGAGTTGCGGGTCCCGGGAGAATTTCTTTGAAGTTTAGGAAAGTCGCTCCAGTCTGCCGGTTTCTCTCTCCGTGGCGGGGATGCCAAAGGGGTCTTTCTCTCAGGGTGGCGAAGGCCGGGATGGTCTTCCTCGTTGTGGTGGAGTGCAAAGAGTTAATGATCAGCTCCTGTTCTTATAGATGGAATGCCCGACTCCCAGAGTGTTGGAGGTATCCAATCACGTCCGTGGAGACAGAAGGTGCGAGTGTTCCATTGTTTTGGATACCCCTCCTCTTGGTTAATCAATAGGGTGGTAATGTTAAGCCTCTATTTCTTAGAAAGCTGGTACTTCTGTAATAATGCATCTTGTTGTAATTTGTGAACGAGATTCGGTACAGTCTGGTCTCTGCAATAACAGAGATACCAAGAACTGTCATTCTGCGACGTGAGCGTACAGATATACAGGATTATCACAGTTACTGGCATACAGGGTTTGATTTACATACAGTAAACATCCTAGTTATTCTAATACATCGTATAAATACATTAAATCAACAAAATATATATATTTGAACATTATTGAGACAGTTTTTGGTCCACATGGTTCAAATAACGTGTGTGTGTGTGTGTGTGTGTCCATTCGTACAAAGGGTGTGTGTGTGGACGTGAAGTCATGTGAATGTCTCGGGGCTATAACATTCAACGCTCCATTCTCTTGCGGAGACATTGTGGCTCCTTGGGTTAATTAACTTTAGACAGCCCTATCAACACACAAAAAGTCCTTTGTTTATGGCTGATTTGATTAGGAAAGTCACGAGTTGGTGTGTGGAGTTCCATCCTTTGACCATCTGGCCAGATGTCTGATTGAATCAGAGCATTATTGCTACAAAATGTACGTGTGGCAGAACCACACTTTGCGTAAAAATGGACACGTAATCTCATGAGATCACATTTGAGTCCCTGTGAACAAATGAATCCCCAATTTGATAGATTTTACTTTCAATAAAACATTTGAAATGGGTTTGTAAAAGGTGTTGTATGCGTGAGTTTGTTGAATTTACATGGTTCTGACCAGCAGGGGTCACCAGGGTGTGGCATTTCAAACGCTATGAAACAGTGAATGGTTTTGTGAAGCAATTGGTTCAATTGATTCAAAGCTTTGAAAAGCTTTGTTTCTCCCATCACTACCCAGAACCCATTCATGTCTTTAAAAGATATTAACAAGACACTTGGCAATTTAGTTAGCTATTAGTTATTAATCATTTAGCTGTCTCTTTTCAAAATAAAGAGAGGGATCATTCCTCTGGAACAACCTGTGGCTAAATTGATTGTTCAAGGGCACAATAGTGACAGGATCCCAGTAATTCTTTAGTTCATAACTCAACCCCTTTTGTGGTTTTGACCCCAACCTTTGGATAATAAAAGCTCAGATCTTTCATAGCTGTAATAAAGGTCCACTGAAGGCAAGATGTTAAGAAACCATGTACTTTATTCCAAATAAACAAAGACTAGGCTTGCACAGCACTGCAACCTAAACATAAACTCACCAACAGCAATGCAGGGAACAAAGTAACATGAGGTCTCTTTATACACAAAGACTAATAAGCAACAAGAAACACCTGAACCTAATGAAACAGTTAACCATTTAGAAAGTGACACAAGGACTAAAGAACCAATGAAAACAAGGGTGCTTCTCATTTGTAATTTGTGTATCCTCACTTCCTTTCCTGGGCTGCGTTCACCCCCGACAAAATGTTGCAAAAGGTTTTTTTAAACGGAAACAGTGCTGCGTTGAACACCCTGTTCTGATGATGCAAGAGTTGCAACTATGGCAGCTGAGAAGGCCATTCTTTGTGTTCTTTTTGAAGAATTTTCAGAGCATGATACGGTATAAATACGTGTTTAATACTGCAAAATACGCTCGATGCAGTCACTGCCATTGCTGTCCAGAATAAACTGTGCTTCCTAATTATTGTGATCCAACATTTGCCTCGCATTTCAGGATGAAAAGGCAAACATGTCTTCTAATATATTCAATTGTTGCATATACCGAGCTGCAGTGGACACATTTGTAAACGACTTTTCTTGTGCGAGCTGTCTCTTTAACACCGCACGGTTTATATACATGTTGCTGCTGATTGGGCTGACATTTTTGACACACAAGAGAAAACGTATCTCAAACCCTGTTGCACACCGTTGCACACCATTTCCAGGAAACATGACGTTCAACCCGGAAACCGTAGCAAGACGTTGCGCAACGGTTTGAGCTTGAATGTGCCCCAGGTGTCTCAGCTCCACCCCCTTTAGAATGCGAGGGAAGGCTGCAAGGAAAGAAAACGAGTCTACACCCCCACCAGAAGTCTGCGCTCAGCTAAGGAGCGACGGCTTGTGGTACCATCGCAGAGAGGCATGAAATCCCTTTCCAGAACATTTTCCTTCACCGTACCTTGCTGGTGGAATGATCTTCCCACCTCCATCCGGAATGCAGAATCACTGACAACATTCAAAAGACAGCTGAAAACTCATCTCTTCTACGAGCACTTAACCTCATCGTAAACATTTTTTTTTTTGTATTTTCCTCTATTTCCTCCCTATTTTAGCCTGTGCTGCTCTGTGTAATGTCCAGAATGTAGTATTCATACCTCTTCATGACAGATTGCTTCCTGTATTCCTTAGTTGTAAGTCACTTTGGATAAAAGTGTCTGCTAAATAATGTAAATGTGAGGATGGAGAAATCAAAGGAAAGCTTGTTTGTATATTGGATTATTCTTGATCACTCAAGCGTTACTTCACATCAGCTGCTCTCAAGGGATCTGCCCTTATGTTGTTAAGGTTTGGTTATTTAAGAAATTCCTAATAAATATTATTATCGCAATATGCCCTGTTGAAATATGTGATATGTATGGTTTATTTAAACGGCAAAGGAAAAGCATAAATTAAAATTATTGTGACGGATGTAAATGGGGAGGAAATTTAAATGTGCGTCAGGTTTCTCACCAAGAAAAGGCTTGTTCAACTTCACATAGTGCTGGAAAGGCCGATCGGCAGCTGCCTTGAAGCAGTGCATGCCGGTTAGAAATTGTGTCTGACTTTGAGACAGCACAGACGCCACGTCATGAATGGCATCAAAGTACCGCGAGAGCGATTTGGGAGCAGACGGCTAACTCAGCCAGAGCAGCTTCTAAAGAGTGGCTGCACAAGCTCTGATGACAAAACAGCTGTTCCACAATTGGCCGCATGACAATGATCACTTGATCACACATCTGTATTTATATAACAGTAAAAGCTCTTTTCATGTAGTCGCAATGTTATATTGTGTTATGTTTACAAAAATAAAACGTAGACCCCACTTCATTGGTATTTAACCCTTAAATGCATGGATGTTTCGCCAAGCATTATTACATATCCGTGTCCTTGCGGAACCTCCTTGCAATGGAGGTTCGGGTTGAATAACTAGTTCTTCCAATGTTTCATCATCAGACTCAAGCTCGAATTGATACAATAAAATTGACACCATCGTTACGGACTTTACAAGTGTGTACAATCGCTGAGGATTTAGGAAGCCTCTTGAGCTGAAATTCAGTTATGGTAATGGGTGTTTTGTTAACGACACACGCACTGTAAGCGGTTGACCAATCACAACACACTGGGTCATCCAAGCAGAGTAGCTCTTGGAAAGACAGGGCTTAGAGAGGCTGAATCTTCAAACGAGTCGTTTTCAGACTCTTTGAAAAATGAGATGTGCAAAGTACACTATATTGCCAAAAGTTTTGAGACGTCTGCCTTTACATGCACATGAACTTTAATGACATCCTATTCTTAATCCGTAGGGTTTAATATGGAGTTAGCCCACCCTTTGCAGCTATAACAACATCAACTCTTCTGGGAAGGTATTTGTGCACTGATAAACAGTCATGTTGGAACAGGAAGGGGCCATCCCCAAACTATTCCCACAAAGTTGAGAGCATGAAATTGTCCAAAATGTCTTAGTATGCTGAAGCATTAAGAGTTCCTTTCACTGGAGCTAAGGGGCCAAGCCCAACCCCTAAAAAATAACCCCACACCATAATCCCCCCTACACCAAACTTTACACTTGACACTTGGTGATGTAAGGCTTGGATGCAGCTGCTCGGCCATGGAAATGCATTCCATGAAGCTCCTTACAAACTGTTCTTGAGCTAATTTGAAGTTCACATGAAGTTTGGAGGTCTGTAGCTATTGACTGCAGAAAGTTGGCGACTTCTGCGCACTGTGCACCTCAGCATGCACTGACCCCGCTATTACATGGCCTACAACTTTGTGCCTGAGTTGCTGTGGTTCCCAATTGCTTCCACTTTGTTATAATACCACTAACAGTTGATCGTAGAATATTTAGTAGTGAAGAAATTTAACGAATTTACTTATTGCACAGGTAGTAACCGATCACAGTACCACAATTGAATTTACTGAGCTCCTGAGAGCGACCAATTCTTTCACAAATGTTTGTAGAAGCGTCTGCATGCCTTGGTGCTTTATTTTATCCACCTGTGGCCATGGAAGTGATTGGAACACCTGAATTCAATGATTTGTGGTGTCTCAAAACTTTTTGCAATATAGTGTATATTATGAGAAAATGAAAGTGTTTTTTGACCTTTGATGCATGTAAACCTGTTGCAGGAGACAAAATTAGGAACCTTTAAAATAGCATAATACGGCCACTTTAATTCTTACTTGCTCTCTAAGTAAGCATTTCCGCTTTAACACTGTAAATTCAAATTGCTGCAGTTGGATTTACTACCATTATTTTTTGTTATCATAATGTGGGCTTTCATAAAAACCCTGTCCAGATCATGAAGTTCTGCTGTTAACATAGCTACAACTGCAATATCAGAGATCCCTTGACATTCTACTCTACGCCTACTCCAATTACAGGATGCAGGCTTCTTATCAATTCTGAGCATATAAGAACTGCTGCTTGTTACAGCGCCTCTCATTTATGGCTAGGCCTTCCTGACAGTGGATGGGAATTAGACACACTATTCACTCAAATCATTTGCTGCCTGCTGACTACCCAAAAAGACATAATCATTTCAACAAGAGACCACCAAAGCAGAGCATCACAGGAGGACAGGCAACATGTGAAACAACATGCATATCATATCTTAACATATTGTAACTTCTTATATGAGCATTTTTTGTATGTTTGTGTATTTTCTAAACAATGTTACACCTGTTCTGGACCTTAAAAATGACTAATATTGGTGTAAATTAATATTTTAAGATGTACATACGGTATTTAGGTACTGTACTCTACCATTTAAAAGTTCATATTTGTTCAGCCAGGTGACACATTAAATTGATTAAAATGACAGTAAATACAATTATGATGTTACAAAAGATGTGCATTTCAAATACATATACAGTGTTATCATTTCCATAAACATAGCAGAACAACTGTTTTCAACACTGATAATAAAAATAAGGAATGTTTCTTGAGCAGGAGACTCAGCATAAAATTATTTATGTAGGATCATGTGACATTGAAAAATTCAGCTTTGCCATCACATGAATAAATTAAATTTTAAAATATATTAAATCTAAATAAACTTTAAATACCTGGCAACACTTTCCATATATTATGTATATTACTAGACAAAAAATGATCTGCAATAAAGGACAAAATGACATTAATAATTGGTATTATTCAGTACTCTTGTTTTGCTATCCTTATATCACTCAGCATTTTATGGAAACTGTTATAGAACATGTCATGGAATTGTTTTCCAACTAACTTAATATTAGAGGTTGTATGTAGTGAAATGGTGAAATCCACCATAAAATAATTTGATTGTGTTTGTTGTCATTCTTTAAAGAATATTATTAGTGAATGTAATTTTATAGACAAATAGTCTGTGAATGAAACTTCCAGTGTACCATAAAACAGAAGGAATGCATCTGTTTCATTGTAAGCCAAACAGCAACATTTCTTGTGTGAAGTGACTCATAAAATCAGTAGTAGCTCTGGTAGCCTTATCACAGAATGATGTGAAGAGATGTGTTTGGCTTTGAAAAAATGTTTATGCCCTTTGAGAGCTGGTATTCTCAGTGCAATAATGTGTCAAGGAAACACTGCCTCTGTTGGCCTATATACAGTAATAGTCAGAAAATAAAATGGGCTCATTTTTGCATAGATTTGTATGGAATTGGTCCCATCGATAGAGCCGTAGAGAGTGCAGAATGAGCTTGAAAATATACTGAACTCAAAACTATTGCACAGTATTATTTTCTTTCTTCTTGTTCTTTTATTTTTATCATTGTTACTTTTAAAATTGTTGTCACTGTTATAATTATTAGCCCAACTAATATACTGTTACAAGCACGCCAGGCTCCACCCTCTCACAACCACAACGATCCCAATCACCAGAATACTGAGCACACACACCTGCACGTCATCACCACAGCAATCACCACCTGCACTTAAGCACCACGATCACACTCACTGTCCGGTAACGTTTGCACATGACCCTACATGCTTGCTTCCTCGGACTCACCTGATAACCTACCTGATCTCCTACGAACCCTGAGTGTCTCCTCGTCTCGTCCTGTCTCCTGGTCCTCATCTCCTTCGTTCCATTGTTCCTGTGTTCAAGATCCAAGAAACGTATCGTATCACCAGCATATCCAGCATCAACCAGAAACTCTCACTCTGACTCTCACCACACCTGCTCACTTCCTGGTTCGGCAATAAACCCTGCTTTCACCTGCCTTTGTTCTCCGTGTCACCTCTGTTTGTAACATATACAGTCAACTAGGAAGCTACAAAGCTTGCCCTTAATTGCCTTACCAAATACATTATAGAGGATTTACACATTAGGTCATTTCAGTAAGTGTTTGGATGATAACTTCATAACAGAGCCTTTGGGATAGCCTATGACAGTCTTGCCTGTCAGTCAAACAAGATCATGAATTATATATATCCACATTTTCCTCAAACCATGAATACCTGAACAGATCACAACTCCCCCATGAACTTCCTGTTGAACTGAGAAAACAGAGTATGACTCAACTTGGACAGAGTTCTAGACTGTAATAGCAGAATATTTTACTAAATATCTTCTAAATGTGCTCTGCGATAAATTCTAATCTAAAGAGTTGGGCTAGCTATTAGAAACTTTAGCTTTCTAATCTCCATGCTACTTGTAATTTAAAGTAAAATAAAGTCCAGGTACCCATTTGAAAAAGTGTATTAGCTGCATTACTAGTTTCTAAAACGTATATTAATCTATATTAATGCTAATTACAGGGACAATACATTTTTCTTAAGTATACAAAGTTCTTGCTCTGTGTTTATGCTTTACATTGGTTATATTGTAATGACTGTCTTTGAGCGAAACATTTAAATTTGAATCATTTAAAAAAAAATATGTGTGTTGCATAAAGACACATTGGTTTATTCTGCTGCTGCTGCTGCTTTGTTTGGAAACTATTTTTGTTAGCAGAGCTAAAAAAAATAAAACAACACTAACAAAAAACTGTGTCTAAAATGTAGATGATGTGTAATTTAAATGAAGCAGTAGATCTGCCAAAACAAAGAGGGTTTGTGAATGAATGCTTTTAGGCAGACTGCATTAAACACTAAACGCCCCCAATAAAACCTGAAATAAAAATCACTTTCACCAAATAAAATCACTATCACACAAATTAAAAGCACAGGTATGAACAAATTAATCATTTATTTACCATAATTTGCCATACTTTATTTGCCTGGAACCATCTTAACAGATCAATTTACTACAATAAATCAGATTTACCAAAGCATATGTGTGACACAAACCTAACAAACCTAAATGAAAATGAAAAACATTACCTTGGAAACTAACAAGTTTATTAAGTTTATTAAGTTTATTTATTTATTAAACTACTAAAACTTAAACCAACATTAAAATGAAAACTGAAAATATAAAAATCTAATTCAAATAAAAAATGCAAGCAGCGATGAAAGGGCCCTCGCACCCGGGGCCACCGCCACCCGTTGGCCTCAGGAAAACCGTGAATAGTGAGCAAGATGCATTTAAGCGAGTAAATATAGGATAAATAAAGTAATTTAGATGTGCCACTCTTCCTTCTACTAGCAGGTGGCGCTTTGACTATAACTGAATATTGCCGTGTAGACGTCTTCAGGTCAGAACTATTATCAAACGTGAAGTTTGGGGCAGATCGGACATTGTATGCCTGAGTTACAACAACTTCCTGTTTCGTGGCGTTAATCACATACATTAGCACTTAGCCAAGTGTTGCATGACTGAATGTGTTTCTAGCATGTTTGGTACTTCATGGCATATTTAAATGAATTTCTGGGAGTGAATTACAGTTTAAAGCATGCCATTTCCTGTTGCCAGAAGGTGACGCTATGACTAACTGAATATTGGCATGTAGAGGCCAGGCCAGGACTCTTATCAAACATGTGAAGTTTGAAGGTTGGACATTGTATGCCGGACTTACAACAGCTTCCTGTGTCATGGCGAAACATCAGATTTTGGCAGACCGCCACGGACACGCCCTTCAGCGAAAACTCAAGATCATCATAATTTAACATCGCTAAGGCCT
The DNA here is from genome assembly GCF_949357685.1 of Gobio gobio. Classification (NCBI taxonomy): domain Eukaryota; kingdom Metazoa; phylum Chordata; class Actinopteri; order Cypriniformes; family Gobionidae; genus Gobio; species Gobio gobio. The sequence goes on along the minus strand of NC_137109.1, from coordinate 26,222,168 downwards.
TAAGATTAGACCGACCAAACATGATGTTGTTCTGGTTAAAGCTCAATGAGGAGTTAATCACAGTGTAAAACAAGGTATTTCCTGTTGCCCGCAGGTGGGGCTATGACTTTTAACTGAATATTGGCATGTAGATGTCTTCAGGCCAGGACTCTAATAAAACATGTGAAGTTTGGGGCATATCAGACATTGAATGCCCGAGTTACAACAACTTCCTGTTTTATAGTGAAACATCAAACTTTGTGAGGCCGCCATGGACACGCCCTCCAGGGAAGATTTACGCAATTTAACATCGCAAAGGCCTTTAAATTAGACTGACCAAACATGATGTTGATCTGATTCAATCTCTCGGAGGAGTATGTTAAAGTACAATGTCTGGAAATGGCAAGATTTTGCAGAGAAAATTCTAAATATCTCACTTCCTGTTGGGTTTTTCACTTCCTTTTTTGTATGTATTGGGCTGTTACATGTGGGTACCGAATATGATACTCGTAGTACTCGATCCATACTTGAATTTCATACTCGTGAAACGTAGCTCGAATGGTGCTTAATTGAAATTTTGTAGGTGGCGCTATCGAGCGATTTTGCCACGTCTAATTCTGAAACCCATATCAGACGTACATTTTCGCCACTTCTGACGTGTGTGCAAAGTTTCGGGAGTTTTTGAGCGTGTTTAGGCCCTCAAAAATGTGATTAATTTGTGATAAAAATAATAATATGCTGAGCAATTCCAATAGGGTCCTCACACCATCGGTGCTCGGGCCCTAAATATTAATCATAAATACTATAATAGCATATAATAAGGTTGTCATCGTACCAAAATTTTAGTATTCTTACCAATACCAGCAAAAACTAATCTTGTATTCAGATTGTGAATGTGTAATAAACAGAAAGCAAGAGAAGAGCCCTGCCTTTATAATCAACACCTTTTTAAGTATAGATAATAAATGCAACTTTCAAGGTCCAGAAAGGTAGGAAAGACATTGATAAAATAGTCTATGTGACTACAGTGATTCAACCTTAATTTTATGAAGCGACGAGAATACTTTTTGCACGCAAAAACAAACAATCATAGCGACTTTATTCAACAATTTGAATAAAGTGTGTGTCAGTCTCCTACACTGTTGACCTAGTGCTAAAAGGGCAGTGCTTCCAGGTTCTACGTCAGAATGCCAGCTTACCATTGGCCAATGCTGTTCACGTGAGTACCAAGACACATGTGTGTGATGCTGAACTGCCGTAGAACTCGGAAATGCTGCACTGTATTTACGACATCAACAGTGTAGGAGACGGACACAGACAAAAATAAATTGTTGAATAAAGACGTTATTTTTGTTTCTTTGTTGCACACAAAAAGTATTCTTGTCGCTTCATAAAATTAAGGTTGAACCACTGCATTCACACACTCAACAGATATGATTGTGATTGGCTACAATGCTGAACGCTTGTAAAATATGCTGTAAATAGAAACCTTTGACGTTCAGAGAGCACTCAAACAAACACAATCAAGAGTGTTTGAAAGCAGTGTCTTTCAGCAGGTACTCTGTACTGCAGAAATGTCAACCCATTCTCATTACCTTAGCGTCTTCATTGTGACGCGGAAGGCACTTGACCATGCTTCAGATTTTGATCGCCTTGGGAGTGAGAACGGGTTGGAAATGCTGGTACCATCAACTTTTTTTAAGGCCGACTGGTAACACTGTTAGGAGACTTTTACCTCAGCTATATAAAGCTGCACAATATAATATGGCAAAAGACAACAATGTAGTGTTTTGTAATGCAATACTGCTACTCGCTTGATAATAGCTTTAAAATAGTTGATCTACTGTTGCTAAAGAAAAATGCAGTGTTGTTGCTTGTGGTTAGTCACTCCCCAACACATATTTTAAGAAAACATTTTGGTAAAGAGTTTTGGAAACTAGATAAACATAAACACAAATCCTTTGGATTGTGGGGCCTATACCAGCATGGATACTAAGCACAGAGGAGCGTGGGCAAAATTTTAAATTATAGGACAATATTACAGATTGCCTGGTAACTAGGTTAAGTGCTGATAGGATTTGTGGAAAATCTCCAGCTGCTTTTTTTGCAAGGGTGACTACAGCATCACCCTTTGGTGAGGAATAATGGCTCTCCTTTCAGGAGGATGTGAAATTGGATTGCTCATACAAAGTGCTTGCAGAGGATAAACCTGTGTTATCCAATTACCCCTCCAAACTACATTAAGTAAAGCTTTGGATGGAGAGACCAGGCCACCTTGCTCCTATAAAAGGCCCATAGCAGAGAGATCCCCATGAAATGGAGGTATATGTTCACTGGTGACTCATGAGCTATTCTAATCTACCGCTCTAAGAAAGGCATCATTAAAAATAAATGTATAGACCTCTTATACCAACACGTGTGAAATAACTTGAGTTGATGGAAACTGATGTTGAAATGTACAGTAAATTCCACCTGAGCTGAATCATATGGGCGGTGTGCTACACAATCATATGCTGTAGCAATGTCCTTTGCTTAAGGTTGGATGAGGGGCAAAGCAAAAGTGTAATGTTGCCTCTGGACCAGCACAAAAGGGCACAGCCAAAGGGGATAGGAATGTTTTTAGACAATAAGAAACTGCAAACAACTAGTGTCCCACTGGGGGATCAAACTTGCACCTCTCTAATAACTGCTGTCTCTTGCTGTGTCACTGGTGACCATCACCACTATTTGAGATTGAATTCCAAGAAACACACTAGAGATGCTAAGATAAATCTCTGCTATGCCACAGCAAGAAGCGACAGCGTAGTATACATGACAACCCTTACGAAAAAGAAGTATCCTTTAAGTTAATTTTATGAAGTATACTTAAGTAATTTTCAAGTATATATTTAAGTATTTTAAGAAGTGCGCATCGAGGGGGCATATTGACCACGAAGGGGGCGCTCGCGAGCACCCTTCTAAGACCTAAAATGACAAATGTGACACTCTACGGTCTCGTGGACTTAATGGACATAGTGCTCACTACTGTATAACAGTGAAAACATGGATAGCTGGAAAATTCATAGGTGGGGAAAGAGTAAAGTAGATTTCAAGTAAATTCCTATGTACACTAGCTTACACAAAAATTTGGATATGCAGAATTATGAACATATCTGTTTACTATCAATATTCTAATTAACATTTTCAAACAATGTAAGTTTTAATAATACTGAATGTAAAACTATGTATACAAAAAAATTAAAATAAAAAAGCATATCTAGATCAAAAGATTGAGTACAAGTATAGGCCAAACATACTTAAATTGAAGAATATTTCTGAGAAGTATAGAAAAAGTAGACTGAAAGTATACTTTCTTATTTTTAGTTTAAAAGTATACTAATATAACACTTGAATAAATTTATTTTTCGTAAGGAAATATGGCACTACTGTACCTTGGAACATTGATCAAGGTATCGATGCAATGTAACAGCGTAAAAATACATGCACTCCCAAATGTTTCCGATAATTAAAATGGAAAGGAACAAAAAATAGTTTCTTGAGCAGCAAATAAGCATATTAGAATGATTTCTGAAGGATCATGTGACTGGAGTAATGATGCTGAAAATTTTGCTTTGCCATCACATGAATAAACAGGGTAGTAATTGATTATAAATAAATTGTATTATGTAATCATATTCCTGAAATTAAATTCTTGTACAACCCCAAATCAGAAAAAGTTGGGACAGTATGGAAAACGCAAAAAAAGAAAAGAAAAAAGAAGTGATTTCTAAATTTACTTTGACTTGTATTTCATTGCAGACAACATGAACACAAAATATTTCATGTTTTGTCTGGTCAACTTCATGTCATTTGTAAATATGCATCCTTTCCTGTCATTCAGACCTGCAACACGTTTCAAAAAAAGTTGGGACAGGAGAAATTTAGGGCTAGTAATGAGGTAAAATGGTTAAATAATGATGTGATTTGAAACAGGTGATGTCAACAGGTGATTGTAATTATGATTTGGTACAAAAGCAGCATCCAAGAAAGGTCTAATCCTTTAGGAGCAAAGATGGGCCGAGGATCGCCAGTTTGCCAACAAATACGTGAGAAAATTATTGAAATGTTTAAAAACAATGATCCTCAAAGACAGATAGGAAGAGATTTGGATATTTCACATTCAACAGTGCATAACATAATTAAAAGATTCAAGGAATCTGGAGGAATTTCAGTGCGTAAAGGACAAGGGCGCAAGCCTTAGCTGAACAACCGTGATCTCCGATCCCTCAGGCGGCACTGCATAAAGAATCGTCATTCATCTTTAAACGATATCACCACATGGGCTCAGGACTACTTTGGCAAACCTTTATCAAGTACCACAATACGTAGTTACATCCACAAATGTCAGTTAAAACTGTACTGTGCCAAAAGGAAGCCCTATGTTAACAGTGTCCAGAAGCGCTGTCGACTTCTCTGGGCTCGGAGGCATCTGGGATGGACCATCACACAGTGGAAACGTGTACTGTGGTCAGATGAATCAGTATTTCAGGTATTTTTTGGGAGGAATGGATGCCGTGTGCTCCGGACCAAATAAGAAAAGGATCATCCAGACTGTTACCAGCAACAAGTCCAAAAGCCAGGGTCTGTCATGGTATGGGGTTGTGTCAGTGCCCTTGGCAAAGGTAACTTGCACTTATGTGAACGCAGCATTAATGCTGAAAAGTACATAGAGATTTTGGAGCATAATATGCTGCCTTCAAGAAGACATCTTTTCCAGGGACGTCCATGCATATTTCAACAAGACAATGCAAAACCACATTCTGCACACATTACAAAGTCCTGGCTGCGGAGGAAGAGGGTACGGGTACTTGACTGGCCTGCCTGCAGTCCCGACCTGTCTCCAATAGAGAATGTGTGGCACATTTTGAAGCGCAAAATGCGACAACGACGACCCCGTACTGTTGCCCACCTTAAGACTTGTTTGCAGGAAGAATGGGACAAAATTACACCTGAAACACTTCATCTTTTGGTGTCTTCAGTCCCTAAACGTCTTTTAAGTGTTGTGAAAAGGAATGGCAACATTACAACGTGGTAAATGCTTTACTGTCCCAACTTTTTTTTAAATGTGTTGCAGGTCTGAATGACAGGAAAGGATGCATATTTACAAATGACATGAAGTTGACCAGACAAAACATGAAATATTTTGTGTTCATATTGTCTGCAATGAAATACAAGTCAAAGTAAATTTAGAAATCACTTCAATTTTTTTTTATTTGCGTTTTCCATACTGTCCCAACTTTTTCTGATTTGGGGTTGTACTTAAATTATTATACACTCTAAAATATATACTTGAAATCAGACTACAGTTATTTTATAGATTACTTAATATTTACAAAAAGGCAGTAAATTATTCATAAGTCACTGATTATCCCTAATTCTTCTAATTTTTATAGAAATCTTCCAAATTTGATCCTTTAAATTTTAATTTCTAAAAAAAAAAGCCTATTGTTATGCACGGTTGCAGAGAGCACACAAAGATCATCAGATCCATATAGTCTTTAATAATCCACACAAGTAAACTCCAATCAAGGCAGGCAAACAAACACACCTATAAATTAACGGGATCCGACAAACTGAAGGGGAACACACATTAACTAAAAATACAAACAATAATGGATGTGAACACAGCTGAACAGAATGACAAATCAAATTGGTTGCTGGCGGGAACTACGACACAGGAAAATAGAAACAAACTAAGGCCCCGTTCACACGGAGACGCGGTATTTTAGCTGTATACGTAAACATTTTGTACCAAATCAGCATTTCTTCCACACAGATCCGGCATTTTGGGAGCATGAATCTGATATTTTTTTAAACCTGGTCCCAGAGTGGATACATCTGAAAACGACACCCTTGCGTTTTCTTGTCAACAACCAATCCGTATATTTTGTGACACGGTGTTGTCATCACACCACCTCACCCATGGGAAAGACTTGAAAGGGATACAACTACGGGCACTGGGCATGCGCATTGTTAGTGAGTGTGAGCGTGGGGCTTAAGTGTAGGTGGTGATTGCTGTGAGGATGACGTGCAGGTGTGTGTGCTCAGTACTCTGGTGATTGGGATCGTTGTGGTTGTGAGAGGGTGGAGCCTGGCGTGCTTGTAACATTACCCCCCCCTCCACGGTCATCTCCTGAGGGCCGAGGACCCCGACGCCGTGGTGGTCGACCTCTACCCCGAGGTGCCGGTCGGTCAGGGTGGGTAGCGTGGAATGTCTCCAGTAGGTTCGGGTCTAGGATGTCATGCCTGGGAACCCAAGATCGTTCCTCTGGGCCGTACCCCTCCCAATCCACTAAGTATTGGAGTTGACCACCATAACGGCGGGAGTCCAAGATGTCCTGGACCTGGTATGCTGCGCCGTCGTCAACGAGGAGAGGAGGAGGGGGCTCCGGGGTAACGCCAGGCTCTGGGGAAACAGAAACAGAAGGGAAGTGAGGTTTCAGGAGAGACACATGGAAAGTGGGGTGAATCCGGTACTGAGGGGGTAACTGAAGTTTATACGTGACCGGATTGATCTGCTGCAGGATTGTGAAGGGGGCAATGAATCTGGGACTCAACTTCTTGCACTGCAGACGCAGTCTGATGTCCCAGGTGGACAGCCAGACCTTCTGCCCAACCTGGAAAGTAGGTGCTTCTGAGTGGCGAAGGTCGGCTGTCATCCTGCGTCTGTGGAGGGCCAGTTGAAGCTGATGGTGGGCTGAGTCCCAGACCCTCTCACTCTCCCGGAACCAGTAATCCACCGCAGGGACGTCGGAGGGTTCCCCGGACCACGGGAAGAGGGGAGGTTGATAGTCGAGTACGCACTGGAACGGGGTCAGGCCGGTGGTAGGTTGTCGGCGGTAGTTCTGTGTGTACTCGGCCCATCCAAGGAACTGGTTCCAGGAGTCCTGGTGGCCGTGACAGAAGGTACGGAGGAAACGGCCAATCTCCTGGATCTTCCTTTCCGTCTGCCTGTTCGTCTGGAGATGGTATCCTGACGTGAGGCTTACGGTCACACCTAGGAGCAAGAAGAAGGCTTTCCATACCTTGGAGATGAATTTGGGACCGCTGTCTGATACGATGTCTTCGGGGATGCCATAATAACGGAAGATATTGTTAAACATGGCCTCAGCGGTTTCCAGGGCTGTGGGTAGTCCTCGTAGTGGGAGCAGTCAGCAGGACTTCGAGAAGCGGTCAACCACTACGAGGACGCAGGTACAGTTGTCTGACACTGGGAGATCTGTAATGAAGTCTACCCCTAGGTGTGACCATGGACGGTTGGGAACGGGCAGAGGAAGGAGTTTACCAGCAGGCAGGTGTTGTGGGCTCTTAGACATGGCACATTCCCGGCATTCCCCGCATTCCCCGCATTCCCCGCACGTACCTTCTGACATCAGCTGGCATGTGTGGTCACCAGAAGTGCTAGCGTAGCAGCGAGAGGGTTTCATTGACCCCAGGGTGACCAGTGCCCATTGATGTGTGCAAGGAGTGGATGAGAGGGATGCGTTGTGCTCGTGGGAGGTACTGCAAGCCTGGAGGACAGCCCGGCGGCACGTTGGTGGAGGCATTGGTAGAGGGCAAGGTTTCCTCCGACCAGGAGAATGGGTTCCTCTTCATCCTCGGACCGTTCCTCTGGGCCGTGGATGCGGGAAAGGGCATCCGCCTTGATGTTCTTGGCCCCAGGTCGGTAAGAGATGTGGAAGTCGAATCTTGTGAAGAAGAGAGCCCATCTGGCTTGTCGGGGGTTGAGCCGTTTTGCCTCGCGGAGATACCCAAGGTTTTTGTGGTCGGTCAGAACCAGAAATGGATGCTTGGCGCCCTCTAACCAGTGCCTCCACTCCTCCAGTGTGAGCTTGATGGCGAGGAGTTCGCGGTTACCAATATCATAGTTGACCTCCGCCGGGCTGAGCTTGCGGGAGAAGAAGGCACATGGATGGAGACGACTGGGGTTCCCCTGCTGCTGAGACAGGACCCCACCCACGCCGGTGGTGGAGGCATCCACCTCGACGACGAAAGGAAGGTCTGGATTGGGGCGTCCTTCAAGGTCTGGAAGGCTTGGGTGGCAGATGGTGTCCAGGACAGAGACTTGGGCTTGTTTCGGAGAAGGCTGGTGAGGGGGCTGGCGATGGAGCTGTAATTCTGGATGAAGCGTCGGTAGAAATTGGCAAAACCCAGGAATCGTTGGAGTTCTTTCACAGATGATGGGGTTGGCCAGGACCGGAGGGCTTCCACCTTCCTCTCGTCCATCCGGATGCCACTGTGATCAATGATGTAGCCGAGAAACTGCACTGAGGGCTGATGGAAAGAGCATTTCTCGGCCTTAAGGTAGAGCTGGTATTTCCTCATGCGTTGAAGGACCTCCGCAACGTGACGGCGATGGTCGGCCAACTCCGGGAGTAGATCAAGATGTCATCATTGTAGACCAGCACGAACCTGTGGAGACACTCCCGGAGCACCTCATGTATGAAGTCCTGGAGTCCTGTTGGCGAGTACATATGGCATCACAAGGTACTCGTAGTGTCCTGTGGGCGTGACAAAGGCGGTCTTCCACTCGTCCCCCTCACATATCCGGATGAGGTTGTACGCGCTGCGGAGGTCCAACTTCGTGAACACAGCGGCACCACGGAGATGTTCCAGGGCAGCTGGGACGAGAGGAAGGGGATATCTGAACTTAACGGTGATGTTATTGAGTGCGCGGTAGTCGATTCAGGGCCGCAAGCCTCCGTCCTTTTTCGCCACGGAGAAGAAGCTCGAAGCAGCAGGGGAGGTGGATGGACGGATGTAGCCTTGCTCCAGCGCCTCCTTGATGTAATCCTCCATGACTTTCTCCTCCGGAAGTGAGAGGGGATAGATCTTTCCCTTGGGCACTGGTTCACCTGGCAGCAGATCGATGGCACAGTCCCATGGCCAATGGGGAGGCAGCTTGGAAGCCCGTTGGGGACAGAAGACGTCACTGAAGGGGGCGTAACAGGAGGGAACATCCACTGATCGTCTCTCTACCGGACTCTCGATGGACGTGGCACAGACAGGGAGATCTTGGGAACACGGAGAGGGACGAATCGGTGGAGATGGGAAGCAGTCCGGGAAGCAGTTGTCGCCCCACTTCAGGACCTCTCCCGTCTTCCAGGAGATGACTGGGTTGTGCTGCTCTAACCATGGGCGCCCCAGGATGATGTCAGCGGTGGACTCCTCCAGAACCAGCAGGTGTATTCGCTCCATGTGGAGGATTCCGACTTGTACTCCGATGGGACCCACAGAGCGACTAACCTGCCTCCGACTGAGTGGTCTTCCGGTTACCGACTGGATTTGGTAGATCGTCGGAGTAGCGGTTGTGCGGAGCTTGAGCTAGCGGCAGAGGGTTCCCGAGATGAAGTTCCCGGCTGACCCAGAATCAAGGAGGGCAGTAACTGAAAGGGAGATTCCAGCAGCAGTAAGGTTTACAGTTGTGGTGAGTGGCTTCATTTTATTGAGAGAAGGAATGATTGCACTCACCATGGGTCGAGGAGGACGGACTGGGCATTCGGAGATGTAATGCCCAGATAAACCACAGTACAGACAGAGATTCTGGATCAGCCGCCTCTGCCGCTCAGTCGCTGTCAGTCGGGAATTCTCCAGTTGCATAGGCTCGGGGTTGGGTTCTGGAGGGCTGACACCATCTGGTCGGCGGAGGAATGAAGAGAATGACGACTGGCCCTGGTGTTCTTCTATACACGACTGCATACGAGTGGCGACGCGGATGGAGAGTTGTATAAAGCGTTCTAGCCCGATGGTGTCCTCGTATGCAGCGAGATGCAGCCGCACCCGAGGATCCAGACCCTGTCGGTAGGTCGTAATCAGGGACTGCTCGTTCCATCCACTAGCAGCAGCGAGGGTTCGAAATTGGAGAGCATACTCATTAACTGTGGAGGTACCTTGTTTTAGATGATAAAGCTGTTCACCGATCGACGAATCCCATGATGGTTTCCCAAAGACCTCCTTAAAGTGAGAAATGAACCCGGACAGGGTCTGGATCACTGGACTGTCATTGGACCACAGGGATTCCGCCCTACGGAGTGCTTTACCGGAAAGTTGAGATGTGATGAACGCCACTTTAACACGATCGTTGGGGTACAGGCGTGGCTACATCTCCAGGACCAGCGAACATTGAAGCAGGAATCCGTTGCAATCCTCCACAGAACCAGAGAAGGGCGCCGGTCTGGCCATGGGACTGGCGCACTCAGGGGGCGAAGAAGCAGTGGTGTTGATTCCGGAAGTGCTCGCTGGTGAAGGTGAAGGTGCAGGTGCGCTGGAGGGAAGAGCTCGCCGAACAGCTTCGACAAGCTCTTGGAAGGGATCCGGGGTGCTCATCCTGGTGCAGTGCTGTGTTGGTCCGGTATTCTGTTACAAACAGAGGTGACACAGATAACAGAGGCAGGTGAAAGCAGAGTTTATTTGCAGAACCAGGATGTGAGCAGATGAGGTGAGAGTCAGATATGGCAGTTCAGGTGAATACTGGATATGATGGTGATACGATACATTTTCTTGATTGCAGAACAGAGGGACAATGGATCGAAGGAGACGAGGACCAGGAGACAAGACGAGACGAGGAGACGAAGGAGATCAGGTAAGTATTCAGGTGAGTCCGAGGAAGCAAGCATGAGTAGTGGCATGTGCAAACGATACCGGACAGTGACTGAGTGTGAGCGTGGGGCTTAAGTGCAGGTGGTGATTGCTGTGATGATGACGTGCAGGTGTGTGTGCTCAGTACTCTGGTGATTGGGATCGTTGTGGTTGTGAGAGGGTGGAGCCTGGCGTGCTTGTAACACATATTGCGTAATTTAATTCCTGTATTTGCATTATTGTAAAGGTAGGTTTAGGTTGGGGTAGGTGTATGCGTTAATAAAACTGGTAAGTAGCACATTTATTTATTGTTATTTTATTGTGAGATTTCGCCTCACTTCCTACCATTGATGAACCCCTTCTAGCCATAACCCTTCTTCTCCGTTTTTAGTGTATTTCTGTGGCAGAATTACAGGCCCACATACTGGCCTGGCATGTATACTACATCGTTTTGAGTCAGTTTCAGCGCTCTCGTGTGTACGCGGATATTTCTTGAAAAGAGGGGGAAAAAAAGATTGGATAGGGAAAGCTCTGGCTTCGTGTGGACGGGGCCTAAAACTAAGAGCCCTGGTGGAATCTTGGGCGGCAACATCCTGGGGACAACCAATGCGCAGAGCTGAGGGAACAATGGGATGTTGGTGACCTGGGCGGCGACGCCCGAGCTGCAGTGACGACCCCCCCTAGATGGAAGTGGGGATCTGGAGGGCTGAAGTTCAGCTTAGAACAACCGGGGGCGGAGATGGAGGGCCAGAGAGCAGTGAATGGCCTGCAAGTCGGTGGTTAAGGCATGACGATGTCTGACCCTTGTAGGGGCTGACGGTCTGAGGGAGCCCGTCGAGGCTGAATGCCCGATGGTCCACACTGGAGTTGAGGGAGGAAATAGAGCAGGCGTAAGATTCAGGACGACAGGTCAAGGTTGGACAAAGCACTCCGTGGCTGGAGGTGGAGCCAGGGGCTCTACACACCCGGGAGGAATTGGTTCCCAGCATGTCCACGGAGTAACCACGCCACTGAGAGGTAGAGGTGACACTAAGGGGTCGATGGGGGATGATGAAGACTGGGTGGCAGGATTGGCTGAGGACTGAGGAAAAGAATAGAGAGCAGCTCAAAACAAAACGTTCCAAATAGCAGTCTGGATAAGTGGTGGGAGAGGGAGGCTGGGCGGAACCAACAGGACTGAAGACAACAATTCACAATCTGGCAAGATCAAGGGACTCAAGGAATTATTCTCTCCACACTTATACAAACTGTCTATTAAGTCCAGCAGGTATTCACTCTCATTGGCGGAAGGGTGGACGGGGCTCTCTTCCATTTCCTCAAACTCCACGGCGATGGACGGTGATGCTAGCTCACACCCCTGGTCAGACTCTCATACGGTGCTTCGGCTCCAGGGTGATGGTGGGCTCTGTGTTCTCTTCCTCGGGGATAGGCTCACACGTTGCGGCAGGCTGAAGCTTCCAGTCTGCAGGGAGCTCTGGCTTAGAATCCGTTGATCGTGGTGGTGACCGGCTGGGCTCTGGGTCTGGCTGTAGCTGAGGTATGGGTTGGGCTAGACACTCTCCAGACACCTGATGATGGTCCTTTGTTGTCTGGGAGGTCTACTGGGTGGTTATGATTAGTCCCAATCCAATACAAAGATTCCAGCATCCCGTCATCATATGGGCAGCGTGTAATCCATTAAATTATGGCCTCTCAGGGCCAAAACAGAGAGCACACGATGAAGAAGATCAGATCCATAAAGTATTTAATAATCTACACACTTAAACTCAAATCAAGGCAGGTGAACAAACACAACTTTAACGAGACCCAACAAACTGAAGGGGAACACACATGAACTAAAATACAAACGATAATGAGATGAACACAGCTGAACAGAATGACAAATTAAATGTGTTACTATGACAACTAAAGATTGGCGGGAACTAGGACAAAGGAAAATAGAAACAAACTAAAAATCTTAGAAAATGTAACTAAGGCAAACTGAATATTTGTTACACCTATTTCTTATATGTGTTCAGAAAGTATTCCAGTTTTGTGGAATTAAACACACAAGAACAGCCACTAGTTAGGCAGCTCTAATTAACCTACATATGAAAAATTGAGAGGTCACACAGCATAAACATGTAAAATATTTGTAATAAGTGGTTTATTCAGATTTTTTTTAATTATATATATAGATTATATAGATTTAATTAATTGTTATCTTTTCATCACTTCCTACATTAACCCCAGTTTGAGAAGACTTGACGTATGTTTAATGCTCTTCACATTGCTGATTTTATTTATTTCTCTTTCCATTTTTATATCAATATGCTATAAGCATATATAAATCAATATGATAAATGAGTTGGGTCAAAAGTAATCAAAACGTAATGAGTATATTACATAAAACGTGTAACGTAATACATCACATAACTATAATTTCCTCATTGTAATTTGTATTCAGTAATGGATTACAGTTTGTTATTACTCAGCACTGGGACTAAATTGCATATATATATATATATATATATATATATATATATATATATATATATATATATATATATATATATATACTGTATATAAAGTTATTTTAAATGTGTTAAAATATAACATTACTATATGTACTTACTTTTATATTTATTATCTATACTTAAAAAGGTGTTGTTCAATATTAAAATGTTTGGTTCAAAAATGTTTGGTAAACACAATTAAAAGTGACAGTAAATATTAGATTTTTTATAATATACAGAATAAACCTTTCAACTGTTCAGATAAAAAAAAAACTATATAATTGCATAGGAGAAACATATGATAAATAAAATATAAGAGCAGAAAAAAAAAATTCTTCAGTTGTAAAATAACTGACACAATGAAAGAGCTTAAAGATGAAGTAGAAATATTAATAGGCTGCAAGGATTATGAGCTCTGTAACCACAATAATTACTTTGTAAAATTGTCATTGGTTTTGCCAAGTTTTAGACAGTTTGTTGCAGGGCAGTGCGCAGTGAAACACGCCAAAGCAAATATCTCATCTTAGTTTCTGCTCTTCATCCGTCCATGCATTATCTCAGTAATAGTTCTTTACACAAAGGCATGGAATAAATGCAGACTAAATGTCTGCCAATAGAGGGCAATAGTCCATTGCTGAATGAAGAGTGAACACTTAGAACTTTGCTCAATAATTCCTGCGGTTTATTCTTCTTTATCTTTAATATCATCATATTCAAAGATTTCAGAACAGTTAGACTTAAATTAAGATTTGGACCCATCCCCAAAGATGTTTTCATGCTGACTTAATTTCTGCAGTGTCTATTTTAAATCTATTATTCCATTAAACCCCGACATCTCATCTCAATCGTGCTGTCTTATTGATTGTCATAAACTGACAGGGCAAGTCCCATCAGGTTTAAAGATAGTAAATCAGCTCTACAGGAAGCAGGAGAGCCGAGGCTAGCAGAGTCTCCTGTGTTTTTATCAACATCATCAAGATCATCCTGAAAATATGAAATTTTCATCCCCTTATCCTCTCTCACTCAGCTTTTCAGAAGCTCAAAACCCTCACCAACGTCTTAAAGGCACGTTTACGTAGGCATTTTGTGCAGCTAAATACTCGAGACTTCATATGATCAATACAGAGCAACTTCACCATACAACCTGCTGCAAACCTTTAATAATTGAATATCACAAGTCAGCACAGCCACATGAACAATGCCTTTGATTTAATGTTTGCAGCCTTGTCCCAACCACAATGGCTTGTGGCACTTCCAGAATTTGCAGTTTTTGCCTGCAGTCACAATTTCAGTTGCCTTTATGCCTCTGAGGAAAATGAAGCAGAACATAATAGGACGATTTAAATGAACAGTCACGTTACAATGAAGTAAAATTCACTCCATATCATATGCAAAAGGTACAAACAGTTGTATTGAATGCACTTGAAGTATACTTCATATCTTTAAAGTATTTTTTTTAAACGTACTTGTCAGATATAATATTAATAATGAAATAAAATACAAATTATGTGTACTTAAAGAGAGTATGCTTTCATGGAACTTAATTACAATTGTAATGGCACTTTCTCATAATGAAAAAAATTAAGTTTTACTTTAAAGAACACTTTTAATAATTACGTTTTAATAATGTTTTGTCATGCTTGTTTTCAAATACTGACTAACATACTAAAGCACATGTAAAGAACTTGATTATAATTTTAATCGCAATGTATTTGATATTACATTTACAGGTAATACATTGAAAATGTAATACATTGCAACTTCATCATTACAAATGTGCAATTTAAAATGTATTTCAATAAATGACAAACACATTTCAATAGAAATTACATTAAAGTATATTAATAGACGTTATTATGAAATTACATATAAAGATTAAGTGGGTCAAACTTTAAGTGTCCGAAAACATTACATTCAGTTTGCACAGTATTATATCTATAATTAATACTCTTTTTTTAAATAATACTGAAGTGTACAGAACAGAAAATATTTGTTTGGACCTCATTGATTTACACTGTATGGACATAACATTTCAAACATTCAAAATATCTTCTTTTGTGTTCCAAAGAAGAAGAAAAAAGTGAATATTACGTGCATTTAATGCTTTAAAAATCATTTGAAATAGGCTTACTGAAATATTCATCTGACATCTTTGCGTGCCAACTTGATGAGACTAAGAGACAAGAAATGGGCTAGTTCTAAGAAAACGACAATAAATTAGTCATCAACCGTTAACCGAGAAGCAGACATCTTTTTTTTTTTTTTTTTTTCAAAAAGTACGAAAATGAAAGATGGATCCTATGTGTTTCTCATTAGAAAGTCAGCTTCAATATAGAGCAAGATTCATACAGAAAGTGCACGTCATTACCAGCGACATTACATTATGTAAAGCTCATTTCACAGAGTAGAGGAAACATCATTACAAACTGTTTCTGGAGTGTAACATGACTGCATGACATCTAATTGGCAGAGTTGAAGTATCACAATTAGCGAGTGGACACTTTGAGGGACTCGTTTATGAGACATATGAGTATTAGGTCTGCTGCGGGTCACGGTCCACGCGCTAGGTGCCGGTCCCCTTCAGATATTTAAAATATCAGTAAAAATTCTCAGCGGGCTCCAGACCTCGGTTCATACCGAGTATGACGAGGAGTCGAGCTGGGACTGTGAGGAGCACTTTGAAGGACGCTCGGTAATGACCTGTCCTCTCTGCATGGCCTCTGGAGGCAGCAATCTGCCGCTGCGATAACATTCGAAGATTAAGCCTGCGAGCGGCAGGGTTGTGGGGCCGGATCAGAAGCCGGGGTCACCCTTGTCAGTGCGGTTCATGGTGATCACACAGGGCCAGTGACAGGTCCGCTGGTGGTGGAGGACACACAGGGACCCGACAGGGGCGCAGTTCTCCCCACAGCCCCAGTGGCTCACACCCACCCAGATGCTCTCAGAGTGAGATCTTTACATGACAGTGCCGACACATCTCAGCTTGTGAGGCTGATTGCTCTTGGCAGTAAGCATTTTTTTAGTTCACTCCGCTGTGCTTGTGTTAATTTGATGATAGGGTTACACAGCTGCATGGGTGGGTGTATGGTGGAATTTCATAAATAATATTGTTCAGTTAAACCATTCCAGTGAACAAATGTAATGTGAAAGGGAATGGATCACAGTAAAACCCACCAGGATATGGACAGGTGATTCAAAATTAATGAGCTGCTGTCAGGTTTCGTACTACGGATAGTTCTGAATGTATTCATTTGTATTTATTTCTTAAACCCTTGAGGAACAAGAAAATGGAGCGCTGAAATTTCCACAGAGATTGTAGTGTTCATGTTTTGTCATTGGATTCTACTAAAAACTTCTTCACTGAAGTGACAGAAAAAAAAGAAACACAATAAGTGGCAATTCCGGATACTCAGTCCCTCAAAACAAATTATGCCAATTAAATAATGGATTAGTTTATTGAATTTAAATCAGACGTAAAGGAAATTGAATTATTGGAGAGCCACTCAGGATTACAAACCAGAAGAATCTCTTCAAAACTGAACACTGGAACATCATTGCTTGATGTTGAATTGTGGAGGGCTTTAATGGATTATTTTCCAGTGTTTCAATAAGCACTTTTTTTTTTTTACATCAAAATAGCAAGAAACATTTCAAACCTTTAAAGGAATAGTTTACCTAGATATAACCTTTACCTTTCTTACAATCGTTCTCTCTGCTGTAGCTCTCATATTTAATGGATATCTTGGCATCATTGATGTGATTCTGATGAGCAAGAAATAGCAAAATGAACAACCTGGTCTCACAGAATTCCGTGAAATGGAAGCGATCAGCAGTGCAGAGTCCATCCGCCGAAGATCATAAACACATTTCAAAAATTGCCGCCGGAAGAAACATTAAGTCAGCTTTGACAGCATTGGCTGTCGTAAGTCTCGTGAACAATTGCATCATTACGTCAGCTTTGATTGTAAAATGCCATTGGCTCTGGTGTGTCTCGTGACCGATCGTGTCATGCTCAAGAGTCGGGTGTATCATTTGAATGAATATGATTGAGTGGAGTGTGTGTGTTCACGGAGCGGCGGATTAGATCGTCATTTCAGCAATTAAAACATTAAGATCAACTCTGTTCTTTAATGAAGATATCGTATGACTTCAGAAAACTTGGAATGCAACATGAGTTAATACTTTTATACTGTTTTTGGTCAGTTTTTGCAATAAGTACCTGTGGCTGTACTTTTATTTGCCTGTTACGTGTTTTATATTGTTGAGAGTGGGTAGGGTTAGGGTAGGAGTTAGTTGCTCCAAAATATAAAAGTAGCCTATAAATATTCATTTAATCATGTCTACTTTTTACTGTCAATGACTTACATAGGCATCACTTCCGTGGACCATCATGGGATTTTCGTCGATTCCGTGAAACTGCCACAGATTTTGAGTTAACTTTATGGAATTCTGTGAGACCAGGTTGAAAATGAATGTTATTCAAGTGCATACCAACTTTAGAACCTTGTTCACATTTTGTACCAGTGAGCAGCCAGAAAATTCTTCATAATTTCTCCTTTTTGAAAAAAAAAAAAACATCAAAACAATGTATAGATGAATAAATGAGGACAGAATAGAAATGTTTACTGTTCCTTTAAAGAAGATATTTATAAGAATACAGTTGACGTTAGTCATTGCCTGCCCTAAAATACATGTATGTATTTATATACAAGCTTAACTAATCAGAAAGTAGTATTGAATTTAGGAGATAGTTCCTTGTTAAGTAATCAATAATTACTTTTCAGATTAGCCTCATTAAAGGGATATTTCACCCAAAAATTATAATTTGTCAATGATTTACTCACCCTCAAGTCATCATAGGTGTATATGACATTCTTCTTTCATACGAATACAATCGGAGTATTCGATTTCCAGGCTCTTCCAAGCTTTATAATGGCAGTAAATGGCATTTTCTGTTTGAAGTCCATAAAAGTGCATCTATCCAGCATAAACATACTCCAATCGGTTTCGGGGGGGGGTTCACAAGAGACGTGGAGAGAGGTGTTCCAGCGTATGACGTAGGACGCAGGCATATCGTAAGTTCCGGTGACGAATCCGGAAGCACAGAGGATAGAGAAAAAAAAAATTTGAATCTCGCGAGAACTAGACTCACCGGAGCGTCATAAGTTATAAGTCATAAGCTGGAACGTCCAATACATAGTCAATCATATTTTTTTACTCTGAAAATAGTCATAATTACTCAAGTGTTACCTAGTCACTATGCAGGAACTAAACTTTAAAATAATGGTCCAGATCCCTAGTTCACTTTAAAATAATGGCCCAGATCACTAGTAGTTTCTGCATAGTGACTAGGTAACACTTGAGTAATTAGTGATACATTTTATGACCACGTTGAGAGTACAATAAAGACAGTTGCTCACATATCAGGCACATGTTGTGTTAATTAATAATTAATTAGTAATTCTATATAATTTGTTATAGTTATAAGTTCTTAGTGATGCCAATCTCCTTCAGTAATTATTGATAATAAGGGACTATCTTAGTCTTAAATTCAATATTACTTACTGAATAGTTAAGCTTGTTTCTATATTAGTTAATAGTAGCAGCTCAAATGTTAATGTAGAGCTACTCATTACTTCCTGCATAGTTGCCTATTAATGACCGACCATTATTCTTAAGTGTTACCATTTTTTCTATACTATGGAAGTCAATAGTTACCGTCAACTGTCTGGTTACCAGCAATCTTCAAAATGTCTTCTTGTGTGTTAAACAAAAACTTGAAGGTGATTAAATGATGACAGAATTTTCATTTTTGGGTGAACTATCCCTTTAAGGAAACTTTCCTCAAGTATCCCTAAGAACGTTCATTGTCTTTAGACTGCGAAGAAAATGGAAAGAGGCCACGTATAAAGTATGGCTTAATCTATCTGATAATGAAAGCAAATGTCTCGAAGCAGTAGCTCTACTCAAATTAAGAAGCATGTTCATTAGGGATAGACGAAGCAGACTAAGTACACTTTAGAGCTGAGCATCTAATAGAGTTAGTGCTTACTGTGCACAGGGACTGTTGTGGAAAGGCAGGGTGGGTGGAATATTGGCAGAATACGTCACTGGTCAGATGGAGCTGAAAGACTTTATACAATAGTGTCAGTTACACAGTTAATGAACTTGGGTGAAGCTAAAACCCTTTTTTAGAGGTGAACGTTTTTTAAATGTGTTGTTGGTTCCTTTACGTGACATGTTTAATGATGCAAATGTGATGAGGTTGCTTCTAAAGAATTTTATAAAAAAAATAATAATAATAATATTCACTGTCTTTGAGAACAATCGGATCTCCTTGCAAAAATGTCAAATGTACGACCCAATAATTATTTACAATAAACAGCACCTTTTGGCATTTTTACTAAGGCTGAAAAGCATTGAATATATATCTGATTTGAATGTCAAGTGTCTGTCTCAGTAAGTTGTAGAGAAAAACTGATGTGTAAGATTACTCAGAATAGAACAGAAAGAAAACATATACTGTAGATTGTTGATAACACGTTTCTTATATCTTTGATCTGCTACTCATACACAAGGTACTACAGTACAATCCTCTTGATAAGATGAAGGATTTCACCTGGTTTTCGCTCAGCTGTTAAAATGTATTGTTGGAATTTGCGAGCAGAAAAAGCTCCTGCTTGGTAAACAAACCAGCTTCAAAGGTGTATAAGATCGTAGGCTTTTGTTAAAGTGGTTATTACCGGGAATAAGTAAACCTAGTAATTTAGTCTCATGGGAAACAATGGCAAGCTTCACTTTATGGCTCATTGTTTTGTCTCTAGGTGCTTAACTTCCTGACATAATATAGTTGATACTTTATCACAGGCATTGTTTTTAACAGGTTTATTCTGCTCTGTGTAAATTGTGGATTATTGCTGGGAAAGAAAAAAAATGCATTAACCCACTCTTTGAGGTTCTTCTGTGAGGGTGTTTGCTCTTCACATTTCACAGAACAGTATTGTCATTTTTAGTCAAAAAGGAAAGTACTGTTTGTGCTCTTTGCATTTCATCGGTCAACAACACAACTGAGTCACTCAAAGACTATTACAATGAATAATGGGCTGTCAATCAAGACATTAGTGGCAGTTATGTTATTTCTAACTAAAACTAAAACAATTACACATTGTTTTTGTTAACTGAAATAAAATAAAAAATCATAATGAACTTATAACTAAGATTATTAAAACATGTTGCCCTGGCAACTAACTGAAATTAGTTTAATTTGTATTAAAATGACTCAAATCTAAAACATTCTATACAGAAATGACAAGAGCATATGACAAAATTATTAAAACTTAAAATAAAATTACAATCAATTGTGAAAATGTAAACTTAAAAGCTAATGAAATATGTTAATAGTATTTCAATAATATGAAAATAACACTTATGGGGATTTTTTTTGTGAATCTTTCTACAGGTTACATCCATACACCAGTTGGTGGCGACAATAATCTTTACAAATGAGTCAGCGTTTTATTTATTTGAGTCGCTTAAAGGTGCAGTGTGTAGTATTTATGAGAATCTATTGACAGAAATGCAATATAATTGTTACAAACAGATGTGCAGGCAGGCAATGAGCTCACGGAAATGAGGATACCAGGAGAACAGGAAACTTTAATGAAAACTCAGGAACATACACACGAACGAGAACCGACAAACACTGAGGGAAAACTGAGAACTAAATACACAGGGCTAACAAGGTGATTAACAGGACACAGGTGATAGAAATAATTAATTATACAGACTGGGGAGAAACTAGGTCACAGGGACTGAACTGAAAACACAATGAACACGGCAGACAGGGCATACATGTAACATTAGCTCCCCCTCCCGGAAGGTGCGTACCTTAAAACAGTCCAACAGAGGAGGGTGGGAGGGGGCTCTGGAGGAGGGCATGGAAACAAACAGGAGAAAACTAAACAAAGTCCAAAACAAAGAAAAACAGTCCAACAGAAAGAACAAGTCCATGGGTGCGTGGAAGGAGGGAGGAAGGAGTGGGGAGCCTGGAGCTGGAGGAGCCAGGTTGTGCGCCAGAGGCCAACCAGGATGGAGACACTGGAGGAGCAGCTGGGTCAATGAGCCCGCGCGAGACCGGAGGCCCAGGAGACCGAGGTGTAGCCACGGCGACGAGTGTCAGAGGTGGAGCCGGAAAACCACAGGACAGAGGCTGAGCCAGTGCAACCGAGGACAAAGGCGGAGGTGAGGGGAAGGCGGAGCTAGACGAAACCGCAGGTGTAGGCAGGTCGACGACTGACCAAGGTGGAGCCGGAGAGACGAGGGAGCCCGGGGAAGCCATATGGCCGAAGGTGTCCGGTGGAGCCAAGTGAGGGAGGAGCCATGGCGTAGCCGAAGCATCGACGGGCCTCGGTGGAGTGCAGGGTGAGGAGACAGGCGGCGATGAGAGGGGATCCTCAGTGTAGGGCGAAACTGCTGGACTTGAGCCATGCGGCGAGACCACACCACATGTGGGCGGAGCAGACGGGCTGAAGGACAGCAGTGCTGGTGGGGCTGAGGAACTGGCTGACTGAGGAGGTGGGAGAGGGAGGCTGGGCGGGAATTCTTGATATGAAGGAGACTTTGGAGATACTTGGGATGCTGGAAAGACAGGGGGTGCTGGAGAGACAGGGAGACTGGGTACCACATCTCCGAAAAAGTCAATTAATTTGTCCATATCAATTTCTTTCAGTTCCTCCAAGTAGCCGCCAGAGGTCCTTGTTGCATCCACCGCGGCGGGGTGGTAGGTGGGGCTCCTTTCCCAGCCCTCAAGCTCCACGAGGACTCCCTCCACGATGCATGATGTTGCCGGCTCACGCACTTGGACAGACCCTCGTTGTGGTCCGGGCTCTGGGGCGATGACTCCTCTCAACCTCTACCTGGGTTCGGGCTCATCGATCGCGGCAGGCCAGTCTCCACGGTCTGCGGCGGGCACAGGCAACTTCCTCGTGCCGGTCGTGGTTGGTGGTGGATGGCTGGTCTCTGGCGGTGATGGAGTGGGACTGGTACTGCTGTCCTCCTCAGCAGGGCCGATGGTGATGGGCGAGTCGTAGGATACCAGTAACCACTCAACGAATGCGGAGAAATCCTCCTTGGGACCGCCCGCTGGAACGCAAACCTGCGACCACTCGCTCAGGCCGGCATGGTAAAAAACACACATCGAGCGGTCTGGGAAGTGCATCTGCCACGCAAGGTCCAAGAAGTCCCGTTTATGCGCTTCCAGCGGACGGTCTCCCTGCTCCAGGCAGAGCAGACGAACAACGGGAAGGGCCATGGGAAACGGGAAAAAAAACTCAAAGAAAAGAGAAAAACGCCACAAACAAAAAACAGCTTTGGTCAGTTCTTCTGTTACAAACAGACGTGCAGGCAGGCAGGCAGGCAGGCAGGCAACGAGCTCACGGAAACGAGGATACCAGGAGAACAGGAAACTTTAATAAAAACATACGCACGAACACGTCCAACATGAAACGAGAACCGACAAACACTGAGGGAAAACGGAGAACTAAATACACAGGGCTAACGAGGTGATTAATAGGACACATGTGATAGAAATAACTAGTTATACAGACTGGGGAGAAACTAGGTCACAGGGACTGAACTGAAAACACAATGAATGAACATACATGTAACAATAATATAGATAACTATGTTTTCAGTGGTGTATAAAGATCTTATATAATGAACCGATATGTTTTATTACCTTAGAATGAGCCATTTCAATTTATACTGCGGGTCCCCTTACCGTGAAATTGACATTTTGCACAATCATGTTTCTACAGTAGCCCTAAACGGACAAACTTCACTACAGAGCGCAAGTCACTCTCTGCTCTCTCCGATGACAAAATTTTTGTCCTGTGTCGGCCCCCGTAGCTTCTCTATGTGCTTCGAAAGAGAGGGGTGAGCGGTGCGTGATTGCAATTCACAACCTCACCGCTAGATGCCGCTACGATTCACACACTGCACCTTTAAAGGCACAAGATATACGATTTTTGATGTGAAGTGAAGTGACGTGTGGCGAAGTATGGTGACCCATACTTGGAATTTGTGCTCTGCATTTAACCCATCCAAGTGCACACACACAGTAGTGAACACACACACGGAGCAGTGGGAAGCCATATTGCTGCAGCGCCCGGGGAGCAGTTGGGGGTTCGGTGCCTTGCACAAGGGTCTCACCTCAGTCGTGGTATTGAGGGTGGAGGAGAGCGCTGGTTATTCACTCCCCCCACCGACAATTCCTGCCGGACCTGAGACTCGAACCCGCAACCTTCCGGTTACAAGTCCGACTCTCTAACCATTAGGCCCCAAACGTCGGTGCCAAAACCAATAGAACAATGTTAGATATTTTGTTGACTTGTGTACTTACATTATCCCAAATGTTTCCAAGATTGTTTAAATCTAGAGAAATAAACAATTTTAACCATGTCTGTGCGTCACCTATCAATGACATCATGCCCGCGTCACCCTCAATTTTTTTTAATTTGTAGAAACCATGAAAACACCAAAGACGCTTTAATATATTATGTTTTATTAGACAGGTGAGCAACTGTTTGGATACATTCATCGACAGAAAACGTATCATTGTTATATAGCTCAAAACAGTTAGTTTTATTGTTTAAATCTCGTTTTCTTGATTTACCACGAGTACTATGTTTTACCATGCATAATATCGAGCTAGCTTACTGTAGTGAGTAGTGTGTCTCATAGTAGCCGCCGAGTGAACGCACAGAGTAGCATTATAAAATAACTTTCAAACACACTCAAATAATGTATCTAATATAATAAAACAGTGCTAATATAATAAAACAGTGCTGAATTACCCCACATACGCATGACCGGAAAAAGCAGAAGTGGTTGTCTGCGGCATGATAAAAGCTTTAGCGGCCAAAAAAAACATATTGTGGCTTTAAAAATGGCAATTAATTCAGGAACAAAACAAGTGCCCAAAATGTCAATGGGTCAATAAAACATTCATTTAATTCCATTCTTTGAAAACACAACGATTAAAACACGGTGTGTATTATTTGTGGTGGTTCAGTTGTGGCTTCTTTTTGAGGTGGGGTATGGGGACTTTCGTTGGCGGAGCAAAACAGAGAAAGAAGTGACAACAACAACTCAGTCTAAAATATAAATTACTCAGTATTGTAACATTTTAGTAATTAAGTAACATCTTGTTTATTGGATGATTGTGTCTCTTTTTCTAAGAGCAGAGCCGAGCTGGAACATTAAATTATGTTATCTATAGAAAGTTTGCAGACATTCAGTCACCATTACAGTGGGTCCTATCAAAGCTCACTAATTAGTTGATTTTGATGATAGGTAAAAGGTATATAAGGGCTTGAATTAGTTCCAAATTACAGATAATTAATTCACTGTACCTTTCATTCTCAATAGCCAACAATAGAATTGTCCTCAATAGCTTGCACTGTAATATTATAACATAATGTTATATCCCACTCTATAGTGCATTAGTGTTTTGTTTTTGTTTCCACAACCACATCACCAATTATTGATAGTTTGGGCCATCTGGTGAGTCTTGATTCTAAGATCATTTCTAACTAATCTCCTCTATTTAATTCTACTCCCAAGCATATTTCTAATACTGAGGTTCAAGTCAAGGAGCTGAGCTCGGTTTCCAAATCTACAAACATTATGCTTGCAGGCGCTTTTTTGTGATATTTTACACTCTTTTGTTTGGTGAAATTCATGCAGCCTACTCTCAGACCAAAATATTTTTCCTGTTCTGCTCCAATCTCTGGACCACACATCCTTCTCTTCTGGATCAATAACATGTCGACAGGTCAAGCTACCTGATCATCTTTCAAACAAAAATAGAGGATATAAAAAAAAATGATGCTATGTTAGGAAACAGGATTTTGCTCTGACATAATGGATGCTGGACTGAAATATTTTGTTTTAAGTGCATGTTTGACAGTCTTGTCTGGTAATAACGATATGTTTAGAAATTAGTGTCTAATAAATGTCAAAAATATTCCTGTATTGCCGTTAACAGAGTATCATTAAGATTCCCCTGGATTTTTTTTTTTTTTTACTTTCTAAAATAAAATGAAAGAAACCATAAAGTCTTGCTGGGTTTGCCAAGATTTAGTGTAGGTGCATTTTGATAAATCAGCATCGTTAGATAATTATATTCCTTTGGGAATTCTAATTACACATAAATAATAGAGTTCCATTTCAATTGGTTCCTTGTTTCGAATGTTTCATTTGAAAATAAATCGCCTTTCACATCTATCCTCAAATACTTTATGTTCTCTGCAACCCTAGAAATGTAATACTAGTCTAGTAAACCATCTAATCACAGGAACTCAGTGTGTTGCATTTGTCATCATGTCCTTTGAAGGAAACCGCTGCACTGAGGCTAAAAAAACCTGAGTTAATAAAAGTTCAATTAACAGGACGGAGTGCAGGCTGAGGGAAACCTGCCATAGCCAGTATCTTCCACGGAGTCATGCTGAGGACAGCCTCAGACTGATATTAGTTTTGACATAGTTTGCTTGCACCTGTCTGAGCTCAATTACCTAAATAACAACAGCTTTGAAAATATAATAAGGGAAGTCAACTAATTTTGCTTCCCTCCTCCTTGTGCAGCAAATCCATAAATAATGGCTCTGAAAAAAGCTTTTTACATCCATCTTTCACAGTCATTACTGCCGCACCAGTATGGATAAAACCATGTTATTGTTTTCATTTTCTGCAAGAGATGCTCCACTTTCTTAGGAAGGAAAATAGAACATCAAAAGTAACCAAAAAATGATGCACTGAAGAAAGATGGAGGACAACACATTATGGTCATGCTGCCAGAATGTAGTGACGCAAAATTTACAAAGTAAATTGACCAAATACGGTGTTTGTAAAACCACTACGCTCAAGTACAATGAGTCCAGACGTTATTTAGTCACAATAACTTTCTAAGCACAAACAGGGCTATAGGAACAAGCATGCATAACGATCCTTAATGTTTTTATAATGACATTTGGGGGTTAAGTCCATTTAAGGAGGAAAGAGTAGTGGTATAAATCAATGGTATATTATTATATGAAAACATATTAGCATTGATTTTCCATTGCTGAATTATCAGAATCACAGGAGAAATTCTGTGCGCATGCTGTGTTAATGCTCAGTTCAGTGGCCTCTTGCTATGTATTGCAATGGTAATTTGGCAATTTGCTATGATAAAAGGTCTGTACATCTTAAAATGGTTATATGTTGAGGTAGCAATTACCTGAGGGAGCAAACATGATTCGGTCTTCTGAATATTCCTAGTTTCGAGTTAAATTAAGGAAACTTACCATTTCTGTAATGTGGATAATGACAATTTCAAAGCCCCTAGTTGGGGTAAACTTAATGGCATTTAAATGGAGACTGTTAATAGTTTCTCACCATAAGTTATCTGTTTGGTCTGAAAGGTTATTCTTCACTCTGTTTTGTCTAAGAAATAGCAGACTCTGTTGCCAACACAGGATTTACAGTCTCTCTTAGACAGAGGCCATAGAACACGTTTCCCTTCCAATGAGAGATTCAGGTTTTTACAGCTATTTTCTGGTCCCCAAAATACTTTGGCTTGTGGCCAGGGTGATCTGAGGGTCATGGTGTGGAACAACCCAACGAATCTTCCTTGGGCCACGCGTCCCTCTAGCACAGTGCAACCCGTGGAGCTGCCGAGTGAGGTCGCTGGTCCTTCATGTGTGGGACCCAGCAATTAATTTGGGGCTCCGGCAGATGGCGCTATTTCGATTGCCACATCACAAGGTGGGCTTGATTTGGCTGCTCTGTCTCCTTCAGGAGTGCCAGCACTGCCCGAGTCTGATCTAGAGCTGACGCCATGCTTGCCCGGGCAGCTGAGAGTATTTGGCTTGAGTGAAACCCTCCACCATTCCCGAGCGCTCAAGGTTGGATGATTGGTTCCTGGGGGCTGCGCGTCACAAAATCGTAGAAGTTCCCATTCCCATTAACTTCTTGCGATCACTCGATGGCCTCCTCCGCCTTCTCTGCCCTCTGTGGTGTGGCGGCCAAAGGATACACTGGGGTCCCACTGGTGGAGCGCTCTGTTGCGATGCAACTGTGTCCTCAGAGCGCCTCCACCTGGCGTGGTGACCCAAAGCACCTGGTCTGCAGGTTCTCGTCCACTCTCGTGGCCAAGACCTATTGAGCTGCGGGCCAGGCCGCCTCCGCCTTGCATGCTATGGCCATCTTGCAAGTTCATCAGGTGCTCAGAAGCATGCACGAAGACAGGGCTGATCCAGGGTTAATGGAAGAGCTGCGCACTGCCACCAACCTCAGCCTACGGACGATGAAGATCACTGCATGTTCTCTGGGTCAGGTGATTTCCACTTGTGGGGTCCAGGAGCGTCATTTGTGGCTCAACCTGTCAGATATGCGGGAGGCTGAGCAGAGTTACGTCAAGTTCCTCAACTCCCCTATTTCTCAGGCTGGGCTCTTCGGCGGTGCGGTCGAGGATGGGGCAGTTCTCGGCCGCTCAGAAGCAGACGGAGGCAATTAAACATATTCAGCTACTGCCTCCACCCAGCCGCCTCAGCCTGCTCCCTGCCGAGGGCACCCCCCTGCGACTCCCGCCCCTCCCGCTCAGCCCCAGCAGCAGCCTTCACCTGGGGCATGGCGTGAAGGGGATCGCAGGAAGGCGGCACAGCCCGTCTCCGCCCGCAAGACGGGCAGCTTGGAGATAGGCGTTGGTTCTTTTCAGGAGATGGTAGCAGGACCACTCCTTTCCGGAGGAGGGCTGGGGGAAAATCTTTTGTTCTCCTTCCCTTTTTGTTCCGCCACTGGCCTCATGGCCGGTGGTACCCTATCTGTGTTCAAAGAAAGAACTGACATACCTACCTCCGAGCCCTCTTGACATTGACATTGACATTGTTCGAGGCAATGCCTTGCTACTCTCATCCCCCTCTGTTGCCAGACCCCTGTCAGAGGAGGCCGCCGTGGAACGCACGTCTTTCACACCATTCCACTCCACGAACTGGATATTGTACTCAGGTAAATTTCCTCCAGCACTGTTGATGTCGACATCGGAGTGCATGTCTGTGTGTTTGGCTAGGTGCCTCGATGTGCAGGGTTCCCCCTCTGGGCAAACCCAACATGTGTATTTCCGAGGTAAGTCTCTTGAGCATGTGTCTTTCCCTTGGCAAGACCACCTTGCCACCCCTCATATTAAAAAATTCCAACATGCGGGCTGGGTACCTCCGAGTTTTCCATATGCATCCTACTCGTGGGTCATATGTGTATTATGTAAGCCATCCCTGCAATCAGGCAACTTGAAGGTGATAGGGTTTCAAGTGAAACCCCCATTTTGTCAGTCACTGACGTAACGTCCTCGTTCCCTATTTCAGGGAGTGGCATTTTTTTAAATAACTGTTTTAATAAATAAATAATAAATAAAACAATAAAAAAAACTTTGCATATCAGTGATGGAATTGAGGGGGGGGGGGGGGTCCCTTAATCTACAGATCATCATGTCATTTATCAGTGTAATTATTCTGTTTAACAGTGATAAATTCCATAAGATCAGAAATAATGTTTTAATAAGGTATCAGTTGAAGACTTTTGATCTTTTTTGTTAAATTTTGCACCTTTCTTTAATCAGCCCTAATTTGTACCATTAATCCATATTATCAAATTTGGTTATAATACATCAAAGATGGTTATAAAAGTGCCTAATCATGGAAAATACATCGATTGTACTATAAATGTATTACTTTATATCTATATATTCATATATAGGCTACTGTATGAATAAAATGAAATATAGAACATCATATTTCTGTTGAATAAAGAGAATATTATATTGAAAATGTTCGACAACAGCATTTGGAACAGCTCCCTTGCCTGAACATTTAAAGTTGGAAAAAATAAAATGTTTATTTGTAATTCTTGTGTGGGCAAACAAAATTATCACTTTAAAGCATATCCCAGTGGATGGTCTCTTCACTGGCAGCTCCATATTTACTTGCCAAGAGAGCATGCGTTTATCTTGCAATATGTGTGCTTGCATTGTCCAACCCCATCTATTTTTTTCCATGTTCAGTTAATGGGTGTCTAAAATTAGGCAAGGAGCCTTTGTAAAAAGGGTCAATGATTTTTAAGGGTATCCGTTGCACTAAAACTATTGCCATATTACCCACGACTGTGTTACCCTGCAGGCTTAGATTAAGATGAACCTGAGAGGGCCTTGGGTGACTGCAACGTTCAGGTCTTTGTCCATTTAAAAGTGTCTCCTCCAATTTTATATTCACCGCACTTCATTAATCTTTCAGATACATTTCACTCATCTGCAGTTCTGTTCTCATCCCGCTTTCTGCTTCACTTACAGATACATTGATGGTTTGAAAATGTGTTAGGGCCTTGAAAATGAAGACACAAGAAGACAAAGGTGACCGAATATATTATCACTGATATACAAGCTACGTCTATATATATATAATATATGTTATTTTGTATAACACCTGAGCAGTTCAATTTTCATGTGCCTACATGAACAAATCCATGCAGAGCTTCAGTTATTCTGCGAGCTGGAAAGTTTTATAGTTGCACAATCTTTTCAACTCATTCTTCCTAGGGCAACAGCTAATAGGAAAATAAGAGAAGGTGTTGAAAAATTGAGCAGCTGTGACAGTAAATAAAGTTTATGTGGCAGAGAAAATGTAGCATTTCCTCCATCACCAGGGAAACAGTGGAAGTAGTTAATCCCTCGAGACGCTGTCGTCACACTCCTGCATGTGTCACAAATCCGTTTATGGATACAGGTAGACACTTCCTTGATTAACTTATCTTTTCATACCATTGTTTAAAACGGAATATAGAATTATTTCACGATCTAATCCACTACGGATGTTTTCCCCTCCAGTTCTACACACCAAAATCCTGATTTAATAATACTTTTACCAGACACGCAACACTTCTGTTGGTTCACAAGTGTGACTGCGGTATACGAAAGACTTTTGAAATGCTATAGGTCTTGCTTGTGTTGCAATAAGAAAATGATAGGAAAACTGAATAAATAATTGCCAAATAAACAATAATAATAATGCAATTATTTATTTTTAGTTTAACGCTTTAAAAATATTTAACGCAATTAAGGCAGCATCCATTTTTTTGTCATCCTTTGGCTAGCGTTACATTATATGATCACGCTCTAATTCGTTAAAATGCTTTTAAACCATTCAAGTGCAACAAGACAATGAGACGACACTGTTTGTGAATGTCCTGGCACACACACACAATGCACAGAAAGACGCGCAGAAACAACACACGGAATTATACCAAAATGCCTGTTTTGTTGAGTATTCTCATAAGAGCAGTCTTAAATTAGTTAAATAACATCTTAAATTATCTTAAAGTTGTAAGAAAATTAGATGCGCGAGGCAGCGCGTCAGATCCACGTCATGCAGCAGTATTATATATATATAATATATATATTTTTTTAAATTCATCTCATTTTTAAGTCTGAAGCATTTGCAGTGCAGAATTTCAGGTAATATGTACTAACAATTCTCCACTGTTCTGTTCACAGTACTGCAAATTATTCTTGCGTACAGACAGCTTGGCTCAACGCAGGCACCTGCTCAACAAGACAATCTGTCATTTTCACTAGACAAACACTGTCAGTCTCGCAAGCCAAAGTTTTGTCTTTTAGCACTAAGTTTGGTGCATATTCCAGTTTAATCTGGACAGAAACGTCCACTCAGATGCAAACATGTCATCTATATGACATGTTCAACCCCCAATCACACTTTTCTTGGTATTACATGACATTTTGAGCTGGGCAATAGTGAATCAAAATTGATATGTTGGCACATATGTGTGGATATCTCATTTAGCTCAAACTATCTGCCACAAACAAAACTCTTGAATCTTTAAATGGCACAATATCATGTGGCCTTCAGCAAGCAAATGGGGGCGTATGCACTTGCACAGTACATTAGAGCTGTCAATAAATTAACCTCATTTTACGTGTTGAAATTAGTCTCTAATTATAGTTTTTTGATATACTCTCTTTTTAAAATCAAATGTTAACAAAAACAGTTCTAATTAATGGTGTTTACTGTGCTAAATTACATTTGTACGTGTACCAATTGATGTATTATTTTTATACTGGCGTGCACCGATTTCTTTTCCGCTTCGAGCACAAACTAGTTTGTGGCTGAGCATTAGCCACTGTCTGACAAGGACTGAAGTGCATACATTGAGTGGACTTCCCTAAGGCAGAGCTGGAACGCTCTTCTTGTTGATTTTTGCCACTTTGACAGATATGATTTTCGTACTAGTACATAGGACAGGGTCTTATAGTTTCATTTAAGCCATTCTTACCCGAGGTTAGAATGTAGTCACTTGAATGAGCATTTGGACATGAGTAGAAGGAACACATTTTCCTCTTACATAGTTAGCTTAGTGCTCCAACAAGGGGGAAAAAGAGGAAGGACAAGGCTCCATGATACTTTCTAAAAAATTAAAAAAAATTAAAAAAGTTTAATGGTCAAGTTTTGCGTTGTTAAAACATGAATAATATATTTTATTTAACTGTTCTTTCTATCACGTCTCCTGGTAAAAGTCTATAGTGAATTCATTGAATCAAAAGTACTACATTGGCTTGATAAAATAAAAATGGTACTAAACTGAGACACTTAGATTAGGGTTTCCAACATTGTTTTATATAAGGGCCCTCAGGCTCAAGTACTCCTTAATCAACATTAATCGAGAAATATGCTCCTCTTATCTCATATTATACAAAATAATGTATGTTATTGGTTCCAAGCTGAATAATGAAATATATTGCACCACTAGTATCACCAAACAGTATTGCAAAAACAATAGCTGTGGTATATAATATGGGTGGCTCAACAGTTCTTCAATGTAGAGCTTGTTAGCGTATATTGTACGTTTAATTGAATATTTATGAGCTGTGCAACATTTATCCCCACTTCACTGTCATGAAACGGCATTTAGAATACAAAACTACGTCATCTTATCATTGTACACCACACTCAGAGCAGTCCAGAGATTTCTTCAAGTTTCATCATGCTTCCCATGTCTTATTGATTTCTTTAAGCTGTGAACATGGATTGACATCCCTATTCAAACATTTGATTTCAAGGAACCAGAACATCATAAAGACAACAGAGGGAGACCTCAAACATGGCAATG
The DNA here is from genome assembly GCF_949357685.1 of Gobio gobio. Lineage (NCBI taxonomy): Eukaryota > Metazoa > Chordata > Actinopteri > Cypriniformes > Gobionidae > Gobio > Gobio gobio. The sequence goes on along the minus strand of NC_137109.1, from coordinate 26,189,868 downwards.
ATCAGACTGTCTTGTGTAGTCATTGAACTTTGAAGGGCCCAAAGAGGTTGGAGGGCATCAGTATCTCTTCAGTCTGGTTTGTTAGTGGTATAATTGTAATATGCTCAACTGCCGAAAGTGCCTGCAGTAAATGGTTGATAAAAAATGTAGATGTATCAGGAGTCAAGTCTCCTTTATAGTCTCTCAATGAGTCCGGAATTATGATCATTTTGACAAGGCCTGGAAGGTTTTTTTTTTTTTTTTTCACAAAAAATGTGGGGAAAAAACTGAATGGAACTGCTTGTAGGTCCATTATCGCCATTATTACCATAAACACATTTATTAAATGCACATATGGTACCTGCATGATTTTCTTTCATCTGCCTTTAACAGTCAAAAAGCATAGCAGTGGTTTCTTACAGATAATGAAGTGATATAGTAGTAAATGTAAAATTTTTAGTGATGAAAATAATTCATCTCAACCTCAATGCATTCACTGCACTCATTGTAGGTGGAGGACATAAACAAGAAAGCTGTTTCTGCCTGCCGCACACTGCCTCTGGTCTTATTGTAATGAAAGCCCGGATTTTTACATATGCCTTACAGTTGTAAAAAAGTCAAATTAACAGCGTCCTGGCTATTAAATTGTGGTGAAATATATTAATAAGCATTGATTTTGGGGAAAAAAAGCAACTACAGATATCATAGATATTTCATTCGCCAACATTATCTCAACAATATTATATGGCTTTGTTGTGGTCTGTATTGGTTGGATACTAAAAAACATTTGCAGAGATGAAGGTGTCCATCAATACAGAAACTGAGGCTTCGTTTGCATGACAACAATGTACTAAAAACGGAAACGTTTTTCCTTTGTGTTATCAGATGACAACGTTATCAAAACGATAGCCATTCACACTGATTTTGGTTTTTTTTTGTTTTGTTTAAAAACACTGTATTACACATGGCAGGCCAGTTGTTGGCATTTTCACTCTGTAAAGAAACACTAAGTGCCTATAGACTGAACCTGTAATATCCATGTGCATAACATACCTGTTTTCTCAAATTTGCATTTTTGAGATGATAACAGCCTCCAAAACGCTGTTGTCGTGTAAATGAACAGCCAAAATGTTTAAAAAGTGTTCTGTTTTTTTGTTGAAAAGGTGTTGTGTATACGGCCCTTTATTCTCGTATCTGTTTCAAATGGTTGTTATAAATGTTGCTTATTATTCAGAGCTGACAGGCAACTATGGTATAGTGAATATGTTACACATCAATCAAGCCAAAAGGTTAATTTTAGATCAGATTATAGTTGATCTTTCTTATGAATGTTTCTGCATTAAAAGGTAATCACAGATGCACTTAATATTCAATGTGTTAGAGTAATTTGTTTAATTAAACATTAAAGAGAACACACTTAAAGCTATGAATAATGGACACCGGTACGGCTAAAGCCTATGTTTATTTTTCTTCTGATCTATAAGCAATTACATTATACTAATTCTAAATCAATATAATATTTTTTTCTAATAATAGTAAGACATACAACAGTTGAAATAATAACTAATTTTAATGTGTCTGAAGTGCATGGCGTAGGTGCACTTAGGGCATGTCCGAATCCACTTTTGCTAGTTTAATGACAGAAAAACCGGTTGGCACGCCAGGCGCATGGTCTCAAAGGGTTGTATCTAGTCTCTTAATGAGTCATGGGTGTGTTTTAAGCATAACATGCAATAAAGCAATCAGAGTCTCATCTCCCCTTCCCTTTAAAAGCCAGTTGCACTTGATGTATGGCAGATTCGCTATTTACTTGGCGGAATTTGTGAGCGGAAAGAATGAACGTTTCTCCAGAGAGGAATCCTTTTATTTTGTAATACTTAAAAATGTTTGTGTGCTGCTGCACGTCCCTGTGTGTGTGTAATAAGCAGAGTGTATGCGCGTTGTGTACCCGCCTATAGGTGCATATTATTAACGCAAATAACACAAAAAAATACTGCGCTATTGACTTTAGACTAGGTTTTTGTTTGTCAATGGCGCAGTCGTTTTCAGTTATCAAAATAGCAACATGCCAACAATATGCCTAAACACACCTCGTTTTCAGACCAGCAACGGATAAACAGATTTATGGATGAACAGATTTAAACAACCAGGCGCTGAACGTGTAAATGATAACTGCGTTGGGCTGAAACTACCAAAAAATACTTGCGTCGCACCTGCCGTCGCATTGCGCCGGGTGTATGATAGGGCCCTTCATCTTCATAACCCAATAAAGCAAAATCATCTGACCTTGTTATAAAACATTTACATTTTACATTTACATTTATGCATTTGGCAGACGCTTTTATCCAAAGTGACTTACAGTGCCAATCCCCCTGGAGCAACATGGAGTAAAGTGCCTTGCTCAAGGACACACTGGTGGTGACCGCTGGGATCGAACCAGCAAACTTCTGCGTATCAGTTCCATGATTTAACCCACTGGACCACCATCTCACAATCAAACAAATCAATATATAATAAAAAAAAATATATAAAAACATTTTATTTAAAAGAAGTGGATTATTATAATTATTATTATTATTAGTAGTAGTAGTATTGTTATTATTGTTATTATTATTTGTATTATTATTATTATTATGTCGTATGCTTTACACATGAGATATTAAATGCGAAAGCCCTTTGCATATTGTGAGGCATGATTTGTTTTGTAAATTAATAAAGAAAAATGCTTTATCATTTTTCTTCCACAAGACATCTACTACAGGACAGTCACGATGAGAGTATTACATTAACATGAATGTTTATCCGTTGCGCCTGTCTGTATTCCTCTAAATTCAAAGAGATTTGTCAAGAATTCTAACTTATGTTTTATACATTATGCTCCTTTCAAGTAGAGCCATACATATATTACAGACGTAATGCAGATGAAAATCAGCAACAAGTCTGAAGAGGAATGCATTATACAGGGTCTTCTGAAAGCTCACTCCAAAAGCATAGATTTGGACCCTCAATGATTTGAAGAAAGTGAATTGTCCTTAAACCCTGTGATCTGAATACAGCGTCTGTAGTTATACAGCATTAATGCTATTTTGTGCAAATAGCCTCTGCACTAAGTTTGAAACTTAATAGCAGTTTGAAACGTAACAGAAAATAGCAGTATTGTTTAATTCAAACTTGGGTCAATTGTGTCAAAAGTTACTGCTACCCACCTTACTCTCCACACCACTTATCCTGTAAGGGAATGGGTTTCTTTTGTAATATTGCCTGGCTCAACCCGACATTAGTTGGCGGAGTTAGTGTAAATAGCTATTTGCATTTAGTGTACATAGAATAAAAAGTACAAAATGACAAAAAATTTAACTAAAATGAAAACAAATAGAAAATATAAAAATAAAAACAAATTGAAATGGGCCCACTTTATATAAGGTGGCCTTAACTACTATATACTTACATTCAAAATAAGTACAATGTACAATGTACTTATACGGGTAAAGTTAGGGACAGGTTTGGTGGTCTGGGTAAGTTTAAGGGTAGGGTTAGGTCTAAGGGAAGTGTCAACAGTGTAAATATAAATGTAACAGAAATTAATTTCAGATGTAATTACATGCAGGTCATTTTTAAAATGTAAGGCCAATGTAAAAACAAATAAGTGCATTGTATCAAATTATTAATTTAAATAATAGCAGTTAAGGCCACCTAATATAAAGTGTGCATATTATAGGTTGCCTTCAAATTTGTTATTTTAATCAATACACATTTTGCCTACAGAATGGTGTAGTTATGGGATCTGCCAGCAGGGGCTAAGTGTTTAGAAAAGTTTATTATCGGCTTTACACAGCTGTGACCTTGCCACAACCCTCTGGTGGATTAAACTAGACTGACCATGCTGGGACAATAAATAGGAAAGACCTGAGTTTTTTTATGTATTCAATAAAGCAGCATTTTAAATAGAGTAAGAGGCATAAGCAGTCGCTGGGGTAAAGCTGTTAGAAATGTTGTGCATATTTCAAAACTCTGTCTGGGCATACTTAAAATACAGTCGAAGAATGTTCTTTCACTTATTTTCAGACCTCTACCAAACCTCCTGCTTATCAGAGAATGATGGAGAAAGACCTTAACAGATAATTTATTTAAAAATCAAACCCAGATGGGACATGCGCAATCATTTGCACTCATTGTATAGCAGAATTTAATTATAATCAAAGCGTAAAAAGTTTTTTAAAAGTGTGAATCATTAATTTCTAAGATCTGCACACAATTTAGACTGTTGAAAGGGAGGTGAATGCACATCAATGTATTTGTTTAAAGAAAAATATATATTTAATCATTTAAAATGTATTGCAATAAATGAAATACATTGTAGGTCTGTACTAAATTAGAATGTAAATACTATGATTATACTAAAGGTTAAAATTTTAGGACAAATGACTGAGGTTGTATTAATGAGTGAGCCACGAAGCAGAAAAGCTCTTTATATGAGTCATTAATTAATAGCTCAATTCCTCTGAGTGAAGAAGTGATTTGAAGCTCATTCCATTGAAGATTATTTCAACTTTTGGAGAATATTTGAACAGTTTTGTGTCAAAAAAAATAATGAAAAAAAGTATGTGTTTAAATGGCTATCCTTGGACTTAGGATGTGCATACATAAAAAAAAATATATATAAAAAAACATTGATTTTAATATGAGCACACATCAGTGATATTAAAATTGATATCAGCAAAACAATACTTTACACGCAATATAACTCCAATGTGCTTCAAAACAGCTTCCAGCCATATCAAAGATTGTCACTGGTTATGTTTTCCTTTTGTCTACAGTCCTTAACTATAAAGGACATCATGCACTTGTGAAAACATGCACTTACTTTGAAACAAATGGCACAACGACAGATGACAGGTGACTAAAGAAATAAAATCTTTGAGATATCAACCTTATTTGTCATGCATTATTTTCGAACATTTGCCACTGGGGTAGCTTTAAATAAATACTCAAATGTTTATTTATAGCATATTAAAAATAAAAGTAAACAAGTAAAAAGAGAATTCTGTCAAATCAACATCCTTGTAAAATTATTGTCTTTATAGAAAAAGAGGTAAAGATTTATTGAAAAGCTAAATATAAGTGTATTTTGTGTGCTTGCCTTGTGTTGTGACAGTTGCCAGACCAACAGTATCTGGCATCATGGTAACCCGTTGGTTACGACCTTGCCAACAGGATGCCCAAGGCAACAATGGGCATGAGTCGAGTAGTAAAGATTATTTCACATATTTGATAGTTTGGCAAGTCATCATGCCATCAAGGGCATAAAATATCACACTGCAGTAATACAGACATTAAGAAATAAGACTATGAGTATTGTAGTGGCCATTTGGGGCTATATGATTCCTAAAGAAAACTCACAAAAAAATAACAAAAAAAGAGAAATAGCCAAATGCAGCTACATCACTTTTAATAGCCAAGCCCAAACATTATAAAGTATTTATAAATATACAATATATTGCCAAACGTTTTGGGACGCCTGCCTTTACTGGCACATAAACTTTAATGACATCCCATTCTTAATCTGTATGGTTTAATGTGGAGTTGGTCCACCCTTTGCAGCTATAACAGCTTCAACTCTTCTGGGAAGGCTTTCCACAAGGTTTAGGAGTGTGTTTATGGAAATTTTTCTTTTTTTCTCGACCCATTCTTTCACAAATGTTTGTAGAAGCAGTCTGCATGCCTATAGTGCTTGGTTTTATACACCTTTGGCCATGGCAGTGATTGGAACATCTGAATTCAATGAATTGGAGGGGTGTCCCAATATTTTTGGCAATATAGTGTAGTTTTAAAATATTTTATTACATGGCTCTCTGAGTAACTTCTGATTGGTCAATTGTACATCCTACCAAGAGTATAATGTGAATGCAATTAATATAATATAATAATACACAGGAGACTTTGTAAAATATTAATTATCAAACAAGTCAAATAAGCTCAGTTTAAAATAAGAAATCCTGAATAGGACTCTTTAGAAACTGTGCATGATGTGCGCTAATCATTGTACATATAAAAATGACAATGACAATTCATGGTCACCTAACATCTATACACAAGTTAATGTCCCATTAAGTAGACATATAATCAATCTTTTACAAATTAGCCTATCAATATGGTCAAGCCGTCAGTGACCCAGGCACTTAACCTTTGCAAAGGTTAAATCTTTTCTTAATCAGCATGACATGTCTCTAAGATAGAGTGGTATAGAAAGCCTATGAATGCTAGCAGTATGTGATGGCATCGCATCACTTTGTTTTACAAATGTGTTGTGGACATCTGGAAGATGTTAGAATGATTTCTGTAGGATTATGTGACACTGAAGACTGGCGTAATGATGCAGAATTGATTGCCTTAATTACATATTACAATATATTTAAGTAGAAAACAGTTGTTTTACATTGCAATACTGTTTCAGAATACACTGTAAAAAGTGATCAGCTGACTTAACTTAATAAAAAAGTGAGGAAACCCATTGCCTTAAAACTATTAAGTAAATAAACCACGCGTAATTTAAATTTGAATAACTATTATGTGGAATTGTCAAGTTTACATAACTTTTTTTTGTCTTTCAATTAAATAAATATTCTAGGGGTGCCAATAATTGTGGCCAATGTGTTTATGAGAAAAGTATTTATTGCATAATGTGATTTTCCTCCGACTTTCAATTCTTTTACTTCAATGAAAGGTTAGGTTTTTGCAAATGTTTTGAATGATAGATCAAAAAGATAAACAATGCAGATTTATTTTTACAGCCATCTTTGATCATATTTACCAGGGGTGCCAATAATTCTGACCACCACTGTAAGAGGCTTCTATCAAAAACATTAAAAAAACCTTAATTATTCCAAACTTTTGACCAGTAATGTACATCAGTGGATGTATATCAGAAGTAGAAATGTCTCGGTTACGGATGTAACCCTCGTTCCCAGAGGAGGGAACGGAGACGTAACGTTAGTGACTAACAAATGGGGGTTTCGTTTAGAAGCCTATCATCTTCGAGCTTTAAGAAAACGCCCCATGGCGTGCCAATGCCATGGGGCATGCTGAATTTGCATACGTAACTCCGCCTCACCGTGTGAGTATAAAAGGAAGTACGTGGCAATATCGCATTATGTTACCTGCTTGAGGAGCCAAGACTGAACTCCTGCGTTCCAGGTAGCACAGCTGATGTGGCAACAGGACGTCTCCGTTCCCTCCTCAGGGAACGAGGGTTACATCCGTAACCGAGACGTTCCCTTTCGTTCAGTCACTACGACGTAACGTTAGTGACTAACGAATGGGGGTCCCAATATAATCCCGCCACTCAGCTGTCTTCCAGTGCCCTGCGTAAGTGTGAGTACCCTATCGTAAGACTAGTACGGACGAAGGACTCCACTTATCACAGGAATACCAAGGTACACTGGGATGCATATTCCAGTGAGGAAATGCCAAGATGCCTACCCGTAGGGAGGACTTAAGAGTACACAAATATGACCCGCTAGCGGCTGCATATGGAAACTCTAGGGTACCAGCCGAAGGTGGATTTTTAACCCTAGGGGTGGCAGGGACTTGCCAAGGGAAAGACACCTGCTCACTGCAGAGGCTCACAGTGGAAATACACGTGTGGAGGTCGCCGGAGGGGAACCATGCACACGGAGCACTTGGCCGGACACGAGGGTCTGGGCTCGCTTAGAGGGCAGACACACAGGTATCGGCGTCGACAGTGCTGGAGGAGCTCAGGGCTCTCGTGGAGCTCACCTGAGGGAAATATCGCACGTATCCCGTCCGTGGAGAGGAATGGCGAGCAAGCGAAGACACCTGAGCCTCAGCCTCAGTCTGCTTTCGGGCGGCCGAGAACCGTTGGGCGCAGTTCCCAGCCGCACCGCCGAAGAGGCCAGCCTGGGATATGGGCGAGTTGAGGAGGCGGGCCCGCTCAACGTCCTCCACATCACCAGGTAAGGCCAGGTGTTCTCCCGGACCACAGCTGTGGACATCGCCCGACCCAGGGAGCGTGTGGGGACCTTCACCGCCCGGGGGGCGGGATTAGTTGCGGCACGCAGCTCATTAAAGAGCCCTGGGTTGGCTCCACCCTTGTGCATGTGCAAAGGGGCGGCGGCCTGTCCGTAGCTCTGCAGGACCACGCCACGAAGTAGACGAGCCCACAGGCTTTGGGAGGGTGCTTAGGACAGCCACACCACGCCACGTCAGAGCCCTCTGTGGACACCGTAGTGCGCAACAGAGAGTTCAACAGGGGGGGGGGGGCCCAGTGTATCCTTAGGCCGCGGCCCCATCAAGGGCAGAGAAGGCGGAGGAGGCCACCAAATGGTCGCGGGAAGCACGGGGACTTCCGGGACCGCGTGATCTCCTCATGCACCTCGGGAGCGAAAGGCGGGGGCGGGGCCCAACAGCTGTCGGGTGCCGCCCCCAAAAACCAATCGCGCAACCACGAGCACTCGCGACTGTGCGGAGTTCCACACCAGCGCGAGACTCGCGGCTGCCCGAGATAACATGGCTGTCAACTTTAGGTCAGATCAAGCAGCGCTGACACACCCGGAGGCGGAGCACAACCTAATCGTCATCCCCAAAGGACTCCAGCCCACCTTGGGATGCGGCGATCGACATCTCACTGCTATCTGAAGTGTGAACGAAACGAACGAGCCGTCAAAGAGACGGGCCGCTGTTTCAGTCCAACACTCGCGGGACGCGATGTGCGAGAAGGGGCGTGGCCCGAGGACCACGCACCGCCCTCAGGTCACCCTGGCCACCAGCCAAAGTACCATCTCACTCGGGGACGGTAGATTGGGGTTTGGCAGAGGGGACTCTCTCTCCTCACGGAGATCATTGAGTCTCGACCGCGACATCGCGATGGTCACGTTCCCGCAATGGAAACATGACACATCCACAAACACTGCCCGAACGTGCTAAAGCCCAAACACGTCGAGCACTGAATGTGCCCATAGACAGCAACGGAGATCGATCGCACCCGGAAGTGCACGGGCGAGCCGTCTTGAAAAAGACGTGCCACGCGCAAGTTCTTTTTGTGAGAGGAAGCCTCGCAGTCGATGCTGAAGCGCCCAGGGAAACACACACCAGCTGTCTAGCAGACCACTGCGCAGATCAGCAGGCAGGAAGTATGCGATCACTGGAACGCGCCGTCACACCAACACCGACTGGAAAGCCGCTCGTCTTGAAGAGGCTGACAGAGTCTCAGAAGGCTTGTGAGGAGTGAAGAGGTAGGTACTCTTGGCTCCGAAAGCAGAAACATAATGCGATATTGCCACGTACTTCCTTTTATACTCACACGGTGAGGCGGAGTTACGTATGCAAATTCCGCATGCCCCATGGCATTGGCACGCCATTGGGCATTTTCTTAAAGCTCGAAGATGATAGGCTTCTAAGCGAAACCCCCATTCGTTAGTCACTAACGTTACGTCGTAGTGACTGAACGAAAGGGAACAGGGGTGTTTGCATTTTATACATAGCACTATCACAAGAATTAGCAGCGCATAACACTAATGAAAAAAAAAACTCTTCTTCTCAATAATGGGGGATGCTTCCTCTGAATTACATAAATCCCTGCCACAAGCTTATATAGAAGTGAGGACTAAAAGGAGTGAGGACATCACCACCGTAAATGAAGCCTTTTTCAAACGGCAGATTATGCTATATTATGTTAAATAATAACTGATATAAAATGCTCTGTTACATTTCATGTTTTGTTTTACATTCATTTTCTTTCAAACATTATAATTACCGTCACTCCACATAGGGACACAGTCGCTACATAATTGTATAAAAAATGAAAACTATGTTGTGACTAGACAAGCTCCACACAGTTTTATCAGGCTTTGTATGAATTTTAATGGGAATACAATTGCTGCATTTACATGTTAACTGGCTTGTGAGGCCCTAGAGAGCTTAATCAGAAGCAAGGTACTCCAAAATACTTAAGACCAAACATTAGCATAGATGTTGCCTGTCCCCCTTGACTGGCAAATCAAAGCTGGATTTTTCATGCAAACTTTTTTTTTTTTCCTGAGCATTTTATGTTTGTCAACACTTGACCTTTGGACAGGCATCTTGGCAATTAGCGAAATAGATTCAAAGATTCTTTCAAATATCAGCACTAATTAGACCGGATTTACATTAGTGGTCCAAAAATATCATGTTGTCAAAAGCTCAACACCTATGGTCTTTTTCACAAAAACAGCTTTTCATGCTCCTTGAATTCAACAATTGATTAATTTCCAAGGCATCAACATGCAGACTGCAGAGACTACTAGTTAAAATGTTCCATTTGGAATTTTTTTTGAGTGAGTGAGTGAGTGAGTGAGTGAGTGAGTGAGTGAGTGAGTGAGTGAGTCAGTGAGTCAGTGAGTGAGTCACTCAAATTTTTGTACTGTAATCAAATAAAAATCGAGATGTATAATTCCAAATGGAAAATTGTTCACTATAGTCTCTACATGTTGATGCCTTGCAAATTAATCAATTGTGACTGAGTGAGTGTTACGAGCCAAAATAGGGACCAACATAAAGAGCCATTCAGGAAAGAACAAAAATTGCAAAACAAAAATTGCTAAGGCCAGGGCAATACAAATATTGCCAATACAATGCCAAAAAATACAAAATGTATTGGCAACAGAAAGTAACAAAAACAAACGAAGATATAAAACATACATAATTTAAAATAAGGACTGGTGAGGTAACTAATATAAACTACAACTCAGAGTTAATGCTTTCCTAACTCCCAAGAAACACGAAAGAATGCACACAAAAGAATTTTCAACGTCAGCTTACTTACCTATGCTTTCCCTCTATTCTAATATAACTAAACAAACAAAAACAAAAAACTCACCATCCTCTACAAAAGAAAAGGAAGAAAAAAAACACAAACAACAGGTTTCCGGAGGTAGGCCAAAACTGAAGTGCCACCAGCAACTCTTAAATAGGCAGAGGCCTCAGGTGTTAAGAATAATCAGGCTCCACCCCCATCCAATTGGCAACTATACTCAGAAAGAAAAGAGAAAACAAGAGAAAGAGCAGGGGCTCGTAACAGTGAGTGAGTCAGTGAATGAGTGAGTGAGTGAGTGAGTGAGTGAGTGAGTGAGTGAGTGAGTGAGTGAGTGAGTGAGTGAGTGTCAGTGAGTGTCAGTGAGTGAATCAGTGAGTGAGTGAGTGAGTGATTCAGTCAGTCAGTCAGTGAATGAGTGAGTGTCAGTGAGTGAATCAGTGAGTGAGTGAGTGAGTGAGTCAGTGAGTCAGTAAGTGAGTGAGTGAGTGAGTGAGTGAGTGAGTGAGTGAGTGAGGGAGTGAGTCAGTTAGTGAGTCAGTCAGTGAGTGAGTGAGTGAGTCAGTGAGTGAGTCAGTGAGTCAGTGAGTGAGTCAGTGAGTCAGTGAGTGAGTCAGTGAATGAGTCAGTGATTGAGTCAGTAAGTGAGTGAGTTAGTGAGTGAGTCAGTGAGTGAGTCAGTGAGTGAGTGAGTGAGTCAGTGAGTGAGTCAGTGATTGAGTCAGTAAGTGAGTGAGTTAGTGAGTGAGTGAGTGAGTCAGTCAGTGAGTGAGTCAGTGAGTGAGTCAGTGAGTCAGTGAGTCAGTGAGTGAGTGAGTGAGTGAGTGAGTGAGTCAGTGAGTGAGTCAGTGATTGAGTCAGTAAGTGAGTGAGTGAGTGAATACATAGGGGAGAGCGGTGCACAACCTAATGCTTTTTGACCTTCTCAGTTTGTCCACTTGGGGCTCAGAGTATTTATTTTTTCTCACATTAATTTCCCACATGTCTAGAACAATCATGTGGGGTTTTTTTTCATTAATATAGTATACTTGTTTTCTTGATTTAACCCGAAAGAATGGAAGTGAAATGTGACAACATGCCCCATAGGTGGGGTACATTGTAACATGTGAGGGGCATGATGTAACATGACCAAATGACAGCTTAAAATTGTATCTGATATAATAAAAAAAATACAGACAAACTAAAATATTTTGTCAATAAAACACAATTATTAGCTTTTTAAAATAAAATAATGACATTTTTTAATCATTAAAAATATACACATATTTGAGTTTGACTACAAACACATCGCTAAAGCTCTACAGCATAGTTAAAAACATAATAATTAATTACATTTATATAGCTTTTCTAGGCACTCACTCAAAGCGCTTTTACATAGAAGGGGGGAATCTCCTCAACCACCACCAATGTGCAGCATCCACCTGGATGATGCGACGGCAGCCATATTGCGCCAGTACGCCCACCACACACCAGCTGATTGGTGGAGAGGAGACTGAGGGATGATACCAATCGTATATATATATATGGGGATGATTAGGAGGCCATGATGGACAGGGGCCAATGGGCAAATTTTTTTGGCCAAGATGCTGGGGTTACACCCCTACTCTTTATCGAAGGACATCCTGGGATTTTTAATGACCACAGAGAGTCAGGACCTTGGTTTAACGTCTCATCCGAAGGACGGTGCTTGTTACAGTATAGTGTCCCCATCACTATACTGGGGCGTTAGGACCCACACAGACCACAGGGTGAGCACCCCCTGTTGGCCTCACTAACACCTCTACCAGCAGCTACCTAGTTTTCCCAATTTGGTCTCCCATAATAATAATGAATAATTTCTGAACATTGACTCTCAGTCATTATTCACCCTTTTCTCATGGTTTCTCAATAGAATTCATAAAAGTATAGAATATAATGGCATAGTTCTAATAGGGGCTCATTGTAACACAGCGTTACAACGCACCCCATCTGCACAACTAGGATTTAAACTGCGGCTCGTGTCTTCTGCTAGTTAGATCAGCATTAAAGAAATAGCTCAACTAATATAAGATTAAAATAATATCAGATTTGTCTTATTTTAAATAAACACAAAAAACAGATGAAAAATAAACTTAAGTAAGAAATTTACTTTTGGTATGGTTAAATAAATGTTCAGTGATATCTTCCAAAGATTTTTTAATTTTGGCGCAATTTTTTCTCTAAATAATGTTGAAATGGCAACTAGTAAATACACAAGTTTTGTCATCCTGGCATGTGTGGAAAGTTTTAAACCATGCGTGTTACAACTAACCTGCGTTAGGTTGTGCCCTGCGCTCCCCTACATACGTACATACATTTTGTATTTATTTTGTATTTATTTTTTCTCTTTTATTTTATAAGAATTTTAACAGTATTTTATATTGTTTTAAACTCAGGCTCATGTGGACTCTATATGTCTGATGTATTTCTTTCTATGATAACGCTGTGTGACTTTTCCGGGTGACTGTCAGGATAGGCATTTCAGTGCGCTCTCACATAGGGGGGAAGTTACCTCAGAGCTGTCTGGCCGGGGCCACTGAGAGCCCACTAGGGAAGTGCGAGACAAATGCTAGTAAATAACCAAAATGACAGATCCAATCCTATATGTATTATCCAAATAGAGATGGATTGTTGCGGAGACAAACCGAATATTAATAAATAGATGTGGTGCTTAGATGTGACGATAGCTGCAGCATTAAACCCATTTATCTTCCACTTTGCTTTTCGTCCTGGCAGTAATATTTCTCATCAGTCAGCAAGTCCAATGTCAAGCTCAGTCCGGCAACAGAAGAATGTCAAGCTGATCTGAGCGAGCCCGGCCACCCTGTTGTCAATCAATGACAATTCTGAACTAATGAACGTATAACAAGCTTTGGAAGTGGTAAGTAATTAAATCTTCTGTTCATGAAAAGATCCTCAAAATGGCTGTTCACAAACTGTGGCTTGTCTGTCCAATATACAGTAGCACAAAGGGGGGGGGAAATACTTCAATATAAAGTTATAAACATTATCAAATAAGTAAAGTCCAAGCCTGGAAAAACAGAGGATAGGATGCTTTAGAAACTGGGCTAAAAAATGTTATACATATAATACAACAAATTAAATTCAGAACTGACATCCATTAATTTGACATTATAAAATAGTAGGATCTCAAACAAAAATGATTGTGTAATCAGCATTTTAATTGAGTCTTAATGATTGCAATTAGCAGATAACAAAAGTGAAGAGTCAGCAGCACTTGATTGACATAGAAAACAAAGATTAAAGGATGTTGGTGCAAAAACATTGATCTACTTTAAGAATAACTGCACTTGTGAATATAAAGGTTTTGTATAAGCTGCCTTCTTCAGCAGTGGATTTCAGAAACCTTCATGAATTTATTATTATGTGAACATAATGGCAAAGTTTTGTTTGATACGTGTCACTCATTTTAGTTTAGCTAATGATGCTATATTCAACAAATAATAACTAAAATAATAAAAAGCCACTGAAATGAGAAGTGGGACATGAATTATTGCACAGTTTTGTGTGTCAAATACTGAAAAGCATGAATAGTTTATCACCAAAGAATTTATTTGTAAGTTATTCTTGTAACCCAGAAAATGTTTGTTTTATATATACAGTACATATTTGATGAAACAGTGCGATCTGAGACCAAAGCAAAGCATCCTGTTTGAAATCAACAAACATGAGCATTGTTTGAGAAGTCTGTGGCAGGGCTGTTTTTGTTTGAGTCCGTTTGTTGCCATACTAACAGTGACAGCCGGAGGCGCATCACTGTCTGAATTCTCAAAAAATACAAATCAAACTTTTACTCATATCTTCTCTAAGAAAAAGTTTAGATTTATTATTTTTTACACAGCTCTAATATTAGTAATCTGGTAAAAGCATCAATCTCCATTAAAGTCCATTACAAATACCCTTGTTTTTGAATGAAACACAAAAGAAACATACACTACAGTTCAAAAGTTTGGGGTGACACTTTATTTTACAGTGTCCTTGTTACACGTTACATGTAGTTTCCATTGTACTTACTACAAACTGTGCATAATTACATGCAATTAACCTTAACCACATCCTAGTCATAACCCTAAATCTATAGTGAGTACATGTAGTTAATTATTATTACTTGCCCAAGTAATAATACGGCACCAAAAATGGTTCTTGGCTCGTAATCATAGGGGAACCTTTTTAAGTGCTATATAGCACCAATTTTGGTCCTTCAGCGGTTCTTCAGAGGTTATTCACCGTTTTTTCACCGTTTTTTTGACTACGGTGCTATATAGCACCGCCAACTAAGGTGCTATATAGCACCGCTACCATATACAAAACATGTTAAGAGATGGTGCTATATAGCACGAAAAATGGTTCTTCTATGATTACGACGAAGAACCATTTTTGGTCCCATATAGAACCTTTTTTTTAGAGTGTACTTACTATAGGGTTAGGATTAGGGTTTGGTTTGGTTAGCATGCAATTATGCATAATTTAAAGTTATTACTATAGTAACTTAATGTAACATTATGTATCAATGACACTGTAACATAAAATGTTGCCAAATAAAGTGTAACCTAATTTTTTTTTATCTTTAGTCTTCATTGTCACATGATATTTCCGAAACCATTATAATATGCAGATATGGTACTCAAGAAACATTATTATCAGTGTTGAAAACAGTTGTGCTGCTTAATAATTTTTCGTGTGTGTGTGTTTCTATTAATCAAGTTTTCTTTGATTAATGAAAAGGTTTTTTTTTTCTTTTTTTTTCTTTGAGGGTCCACTTTAGACATTCTACTAACTATTGGTTACTTGCAACTACTTGTCAACTAACTCTGATTAGAGTATTAGTAGATTGTTATGTTAGGTGTATGGGTTAGTAGAATTAGTTGACTTGTAGTTGCGAAGTTACTTATAGTCAGTAGAATGTCTGATGCATAACAATAAAGTGTTACAGATATTAAGCAGATATACTAATACTCTAATGAGAGTTAGTTGGTATGTTACTTAGAATGTCTAAAGTAGACCATCAAAATAAAAAGTAAAAAATACCAGCATTTCTTTTACATATAATTTTCTTGTAACTCTGTAAAAGTGTTTACTGTCACAAAGAAATAAATAAAATAAAAAGATATACTGACGACCTTAACCAAAGATGGCGGATTTCAAAGTGTATACTTCCAAGGGGTCTTGTGCCAGATTTCTCCAATGGATAGCTTAAGAGCCTGTCGTGCGGAAACAATAGATTTTCAGACATTTGAGAGACACTGGAGATTTCAAAAGAACAGTTTATGGTAATAAAGTGCTTGATTGATTTTACCCTGTTCTCTCCGGTTTGGTATTTTCAATACACTTTCTGTTTATTGTAATTGTATCAAAACACATGTTCAGTTGCGAACAGACACTGTAAGTGAAAGTGAATGTGAAAGATCATTTCTTGCTTGTCAGAGTCTTGGCATGCCAGTTTCACACATCACTCTCAAAGAAGAATGTGATGGGATCGAGAGACAGGACTACTCGTTTAGTGCTGTCACTTTCTTTTTACTGCCGCTTCAGGAAAATGAGTGAAAACAAATAGATAAGCTCAGAAAGAAAGGGCACACCCAGTGTGATTTCACAATGCCAGTCACGGTAATGAGAAAAGGGAAGCCCTCTCTGTAGAGTCTCAAGATAAGGGCCGTGCCTATCACCGAGAGGACCTCACTCACTCCCATCCTTCACAAGAGAAGAAAAACAGCTAAGGACCTTCACCGAGGCCCGAAGAGGTCGTCACTGTCACACATGTATATTAATAACCCCAAAAGCGGGAGACAAAGTTACAACATGCCAAACTTGAGACGACAAACTTCTTAAAGTCACCTTAACGCTTAAACTTCACTTATTTTTTAATGACTTTCTCATCATGTAATCCTCTTTGAAACAGTGAATGAAAGAATTGCTGCAATGTTACACTAAAGCAAACCCGTTCCCTCTGGGATTTCGCTTAAAACCTGGCATAAGTTGCTGTACGTCCACACTAATTACGACTGCATGTTCTCAAAAATTTCATCCATAAATTTCATAAAGCTAGAGGATGATTTGCAGAGCTTATGTATCTGATGTACAGTATGTAGTCTTTTTGCATGAGGATCACAGAATTAAAAGATATTGCACCCTGCCAGTGTAACAACGAGGCAAAGAATATTACTCTCTTCTATATCTCATTTAATGAAGTTGTAAATGTGAGGATGCAGAATGGATGAAAAAGATTGTCATTAATGCATTTTTGTTCAAATACACTTGGACTGGCACTAATGCGTCGACTGTCCCCCAGAAAACAATAACTTCTGAGTCTGTAAATGGGGACTGAAAAATTAAGCTTACCAGCATTTTTTGTATAAGACTTTAGGTTGAGAAAATATGCACTGGTTGTCTTTCAGGATGTAAGGTCTGTCTCGTTTTTTTTTCATTGGTATTGCTTACACTGTCTTATGCCCTGGGCTTGCCGCCAGGTAGGCAGACTTGGCTCCAGGTGCATTTCCCTTTGGGCAGAAACACCACAATGACTAAAACTGAAGGCAAAATAAATGGTAAGTTTATCCCCTGCTTCTCAGAATTAATTCTTTATGAGAGGCACATGTGCTCCTGTCGTCATCCACCTTTGAAGACATGTTAACATTTGGAGCATGAACAATGATTTTACATGAAGACTTCATAGCATAAAAAAAGTAGTACTGGGAATTTTGACTGGATTTTTCCAGTTTTTTAATAAGATTTTGCATGTCAGACGTGAAAATGAGTCACCTATATAAGCACCAAGGTTCACGTTGACAAAATATTAAAATGCTCACTATTTCAATAATATAGCCACTGTATGTAAACAATTTGCAAGTTGAAAAAAGAACAAAAAAACTATAAACCGTTCACTGTAAAAAAAAAATTCGTAAAAAGAAGGTAAATGACTGGCAGCTACGGCTGCCAAACAAAAACCATACAATTAAGGTAAAATATCTTAATTCAAATAAAGTGCAAAAACATTAATTTTACAGAAATTTGCATTAAAAGTTTTAGTGAAAAACACTGTTATTTTACAGATTTTTTCCTTGTTTAAATTAAGATATTTTACTTTAATTTTACGGTTTTTGTTTGGCAGCCGTAGCTGCCAGTCATTTACCATTTTTATACAGTTTTAAACTGTTATTTTACTGATTTTTCCTTTATGATCAAACACCTTCAATAAAGTGACAGTACTAAAAATTCTGCAGAAAAACACTGTTATTTAACAGATTATTACAATAAAAAAACATTCAATAAAGTGTTCAATTCACAGTTTTATTTTGGAAGACAAAATACAGTCTGTAAACAATACAATACATAAAACATTTCAAATACAGATAACAGCGGAACAGTTTCATCAAATTTTTAAAGTTGAATAAAAATTCCATTTACTGTTTTGTATTTACTTTGCATTTTCCAAATAAGTTTTATGTTCTTTTCCTCTATATTCAAATGACCCCTGAGGGCTCCATAAAGCTCTGATAATATATGTGGACAAACATTTACCTTTTAATTCAGAATCCAAGCTATATAGTGCTATAAGAAATATAAATCAAAACATACAACAGGTCCATGATTCTACACCAGAAGGGACAGACACAGCAGATAATGAGCAATCCTCTTCCAAATCTCCAATAATCAGCTGGATCTGTAAAAGAAAGAAAGAAAAATACATTGATTCACTGAAAAGTCCTTAAAAAGGGAGGATTTTGTTTTTGTACCTTTCCTTTAAACAACATGACATTGAGCTATTCTGGCTATATGAACACAGAGTCCGCTCAGCTTTGAGATGGTTATTGGTCATTATTATGCATAAAATTTGGTCCATTGTAGCTTGGTTACCAACATTATTCAAAATAGTTTGTTTCACAGAAGAAAGTCATACAAGTTTGATAAGATATGAGGGTGATAAAACGATGAGGGAGTTTTCATTTTGAGTGAGCTATGCTTTTAAACTCAAGAAAGTACGTTTGAACCAGAGTTGTGCCTTGGTGCTGAGTTGCCTGTGTTCACATTTCCACACACATAAGGGTACCGTAACAGTATTAATGTTGGATATGACATGAATACTCACTTCCTCTGAAGATCATGTGGCAGATTTTCATTCCCAAAACTTCAGGATTATGAGGGGGGAAGAAACATACACACATACAAATGAATATTAATGTATTTGATAAAACATTAATATTAATTGTCATTTACTGACAGAGACATGGACTTGCCAAATGTACTCACCAGGTCCATACAAAAACTTCACAGTAGATCCAAACTCCTGGTTTGCCTGTAATTCTTCAGAGTCCAAGGATGGTGTTTTCCTGTCCTCTCTGCTGAATGAGTGTACATGACAGTGTTCTCCGATTACTCATTCCAATACTCCTTTACTTTTATGACAAGCTTGATCTTAAAACTAGCTGACTGTAGGGATGGGCATTATGACCATATTATTCTTCATACATGATACATTTCATTTCACAATAACAATGTCACAGTATAGTTATTTTATAGATATTTTATTAAGAAATACTACAGAATAATACTGCTTAGTCTTCACTGCATGATATTCTATGCATTAATATCACTTAATTCTTAAAAACGCAGAAGGTCTTCTCTAGTCTTTTGTTGTTTGATTCAAATTAATGGACGGCAGCTTATTAAGCTGCTGCCCCTTTAAGAACGAAAGCATCCGGGATTCCCCACGTTAACTTGAACCGTTTAACTCTAACGTTACTTCAAACATAAATAACTGACTGTTTAAATCAAGCGAATATCTCAAATGACAGGGATTTTGAGATAATTGTGTGCAATATTGGATAGTCACTATCATCGTCATAATGCCCAGTCCTAGCTTAACAGTATTACAACATAACAAAACACAGAAACAGAATATGCAAGGTATTCGCGATTAGCATATAACTTTAATGCACTAACCTATATGTTGACGTGACAGTAGAAAAAATATAAAGGGATTTATTTACCTCCTGTTGTCCGCCATTGGTAACTTAAATGTCTGTTCATATCCATGTTTTTCGTTCTCAGTCGACATCCCATAATCAAAATTCGTCCAAAATAAGATTTTAACATATGTAAAATGATCCATGTGATGCCATTAATGGACCGACGAAGCAGTCCTGTTGTAGATTAGAATTGCCGCGCGAGCAGAGCACTCCAACGGCAACGGGTGTATTTTCAAATTTGATCGGTAGAAGGCGCGCACAGTCATTGGCCAGATTTCTAGATGACGTTCAGATTGACCAATCACGCTCAAGTGAACACGTAAAGGCAGCAAATAACCTTACAAATAATAATGTTTGTTTTAAACTACAGTTAACAAATGTGTATATTTATTTTTATTTGCTGTTATATTTAATTAATTGGTCAAATGGTGTTTTGTGGTGTGGGCAGAGGCTTGAAAGTTTCAACCTGGAGAGCAGTGCAGATTTGTACTCTTTAAAAACGATTATTATTGTTAATTCATAATAATAATAATATGTTATTGTAAATAAGATTATTGTTTGATATTTAGTTTCCTATATAGTGTGTTATATTTGTATCCAAAATTACAGTTTGAATGTAAAAATACACCTACACTGTAAAAAAATATAATGAAAAAAATCAAATGACTGGCAGCAACGGCTGCCAAACAAAAACATAAAATTAAAGTAAAATATCTTAATTTAAATAAGGAAAAATCAGTAAAATAACAGTTTTCTCTCAAACTTTTAATGTAAATGTACGTAAAGTTTTTGCACTTTATTTGACTTAAGATATTTTACTTTAATTTTACGGTTTTTGTTTGGCAGCCGTAGCTGCCAGTCATTTACCATTTTTTTACGATTTTATTTTTTACAGTGAAACTAATAAGATTTACTTTAAAATTACAAAGAATAATGTTAAATTGTTAGTATGGACATAAACCTTTAATATAATGAGCTTAATATTTTATTACAGATTAGTTCTGTAATTTTACACACATTTGTATGTAATTTAAGAAAACAGAAAAATACTGTATAAATAATACAGTAATTTCCCTGTAAAAAAAAATGAGAATGACTGTGATTTGTCATTAATGATAAAATAATGGTCAAGTTGTTAATTTACAGATATTTTTTGTAATTTTACATGAATTTGTATGTAATTTATGAAAACAGAAAAATACTGTATAAATAATACAGTAATTTCCCTGTAAAAAAAAATGAGAATGACTGTGATTTGTCATTAATGATAAAATAATGGTCAAGTTGTTAATTTACAGATATTTTTTGTAATTTTACATGAATTTGTATGTAATTTATGAAAACAGAAAAATACTGTATGAATAATACAGTAATTTTCCTTTATAAAAATGAGAATTACTGTAATTTGTCATTAATGATATAATCCTTAAAATAACAGTCAATTTGTTTATTTACAGATATTGTTTGTAATTTTACATAGTTTTAAACATAATTCAAAATTACAGGAAAATACTGTAAACAATTTAGAGTTATTTTCCGTAAAATTAGGATTTTTTTTTACAGTGTAATATCCTGAAAGAAAAGATAATTTAAACAGATTTACAGTTATTTTTTTTATTATACTTTTACTAAGCAAGGATTATTACAACAAGAAATCCTGAGAAAAATCAAGGTCTCCACAAACATTAAAGGATTAGTTAACTTTTAAATAAACTTGTGCTGATAATTTACTCACCCCCATGTCATCCAAGATGTCCATGTCTTTCTTTCTTCAGTCAAAAAGAAATTAAGGTTTTTGATGAAAACATTCCAGGATTTTTCTCCATATAATGGACTTCAATGGGCTCCAAACGATTCAAGGTCCAAATGACAGTTTCAGTACAACTTCAAAGGGCTTTAAACGATACCAGACGATGAATAAGGGTCTTATCTAGCGAAATGATCAGTTTCTGCGAGAAACCGAGCAGTATTTATGCTATTATTTTACCTCTTATCAGACGAAAGGGATCATCTCTGTGCTCTGCCATAACTTCCGCTAAGTGAGGTCAAAATACGAGCGTGACCATAGATATATTGATCGTAGATGCCTCATTCTAATGATCCGTGCAGGCGCAAATGAGGCATCTACGTATACATCTATGACCACGCTCGTATTTTGACCTCACTTAGCGGAAGTTATGGCGGAGCTCAGAGATGATCACGTTCGTCTGATAAGAGGTAAAATAATAGCATAAAAACTGCTCGGTTTCTCGCAGAAACTGATCGTTTCGCTAGATAAGACCCTTATTCATCGCCTGGTATCGTTTGGTATCGTTTAAAGCTCTTTGAAGCTGTACTGAAACAGTCATTTGAACCTTGAACCGTTTGGAGCCCATTGAAGTCCATTATATGGAGAAATATCCTGGAATGTTTTCATCAAAAATCTTAATTTATTTTTGACTGCAGAAAGAAAGACATGGACATCTTGGATGACATGGGGGTGAGTAAATTATCAGCAGTATAAGTTTATTTAAAAGTGAACTAATCCTCGCACAACTGTTTAACATTGATAATAATAAGAAATGTTTCTTGAGCAGCAAATCAGCATATTGGAATGATTTTTTTTTTAGTAAAGATGCTGAAAATACAGCTTTAAAATAGATTAAATAGAAAACAATTACTTTTTAATAATAATAATAATAATAATAATAATAATAATAATAATAATATAACAGTTTTACTGTGTTTTGGAGCAAATATATACAGCCTTGATGAGAATAAATAAATAAATCTTACAAACCCCAAATAAATCTTGTTTTTTGTGATAATCAACACACAAATGTACCACAAATGCTGTTGATTTTTAAACCTGGAATATTTGAGAATGATTTGAGAATATTAATCGTGAACAAACCATATCATATTTGGTACTTTAACCTTTAAAGTAATGTCTTTTTTTGCATTTACATCATAACTTAATAACAGTAGGCATGGACCCATTCTGGAGTCCATTCTGTTTTTTGTTTTTTTTCATGCTTAATTATGAGTGATTGCTTAAACCAGCCAGTGAGGTGGCCAGCTCGGCAGTGGTGATGGACCTATAAATAATGTTATCAGTTCTATCTCCAGTGGCTTGCTTAATTACAGCAACCTTGTGCCTAATTGCGCACAGATGTTATCAGACCAAAGTGAAAGTTACTTGTAGAAATTCAAATAAACAGATAAAGTTATAAACCAGTTACTAATAGGATGCCATATACTTTAAAATGTGAAATTATAAGTTATATAATACTTGATCACAAACCACTTCGTCATGACCAATCAAGGAAGCTTTAATTAGATTTAAGGACCCTGTGATTCCTGCTGACTCCAGAATTCCATCATCAATTACAGTAATTAATTATGGTGTGTTTTTATATACACATAGAGATTTGTTTGTACTGTGTGTTTTGCAGTTGATGTTTATGGGCAAGTGACCTGCTTGGTTAATTCTAGGTGGAGTACACCTGTGGTATTAATTAAAAAATGTGTTGTATATTTGTCTTAAATTGTTATGGGAACAAACTGGAAACAAACCCCTCTGCCTTTCTGACCATATGCGCAGGTTCCTGCTGAGTACGTTGAAGTTTTGTGGTTTAAATCTGCGTTAAGACGACCAGTGTTCTCTGGAAGAAAAAAAGGTCCTCTGCACATCAAATAGGTGTGAACATATGCCTGCAGCCAAGAAACGCAACACATCAGTCATGGTTAGCCTTGCAACAGATGCTACCAGTGATCTGTGTGGCTTTTTCAGGTGGTGACAGAGGTAAGCAAAGCCGTATCCCAGAGGTTTGAGGCATAAGTGTGCGAGGGAGGTTCATATTTCTCTCGGGTAATGCAGCTGATTGTTCAATCACGTCACATGCCCCACTTAGGAAGGCTGGAGAGGCAATCATGTGCATCTGAAGGCAAAGAGATCGATTGCTCCATCTTTTCCCTCCGTTGAGCTCCTCCTCGAGCCGTGTCCATCTGACATGCTGGCAGCTGTTGAAGCTGTTTGCAGCAGGTAGAGCCTCTGGATGTGGATTTGAGGTGGAAGCTTTGCCCAATTTATGACCTTTGGGGACTGTGGTTAAGCCAGAGGACACAACGATAACGTTTATATAACAACCACAGAGTTGGTACTCAAACTAATACAGAACCACAACATGACACATAGTTTACTCTTGCAATTGTAATGTATTACAGTTTTATTTTATTTTGGCCTACTTTTATTGTTAGGGATAATAGATAAGAGATCATATGAAATTATGGGGAGAACAGAGGAGAAAGGGCCCACAAAATTAAACCAAAACTTTTGCACCTACTGGATCATCACAGCTTAATGTTTACTAGCTAGCCTCAGCAGTTATTATTTTAAATATTTTAAAACATGTATTGCAAAACTTTCATATGGGGCCATAACATGACACCAAAAAAATCACGATTTAAATCACTGTTGGATCAAGGTACACTCAGCAGTATTGATTTATTTTTTTTTAAATGTGACCCGTGCTGGCAAAATGAGCCTGAATGCATGCAGGATGAATTCGAGCTACAGACAAGACTAGTGAAAAATGTTGATTTTGAGGTTTTTACAAAAAATGTGTCCATTAAGCCCTCGTCTAGCAATCCCAATGCTCCAATACCAAGTAAACAGCTAAAAGTATCATTAACCCTTAAATGCATGACTGTTTCGGCAAACATTCTTACATATTCGGGTCTTTAGCGATCTATATCTATATCTTTTTAGATCTATATCTAACATGGATAGATCTCTACCTGTCCCAATAATATATATAAACTCCTGATATTAGAGTAACAATTACAGAAGAATAAAATAAAACATATTTTGTTACCTTTTGGAGCTTGGAAGGGTTCAGTTTGAGCCGATGTTTTATACCATCATCACTGTCCTCATCAGAACTCATTTCCCAGTACATTCAGCATCTGGCTCATATTCGCGATCTCACGAATATTCTCAAAAATAATTTTCAATGTCTTCAAAATAAATATTTTGATCACTGACAGCTTCCTTCACCAGATCCATCATCAAGTGACAGTGACAGTAATATTTGAATGTGTTCAGTACTTGATCTGCAGTAAATCGCTGAGCCATTTCAAGTTTTGCAGATTATAATTATTAGTGTTTTGTTTTCTGTCTGAGGTAACTATGAGTGAAATGTTACTTCATCATTGTGTATCAGACATTCCCACCTTGTGGAATAAAGCTAAATTGCACTTATTTTGTTATTATAGATTCATTTATTATTGTGCAGAAAAAAAAAACACAATCTTACTCACCTCGGGTCGTTAGCGACCCTATACAATTTTGACAAAAAACTAGTGGGAAAAACAGGCATTCAATTATAATTTTATTGTTTTTTTCTTGTTATATTATTTAAAATGGATTGATTGAGGAATACTAACAAGGTTGATGTCTAACTTGATTAGACATGAAAAATGAAGAAGGATGAGGGTAGTGAATGACGTCTCGGATCGCTAAAGACCCGAGGTATGCACTTAAGGGTTATTTGTACACTTTCCGAGAGAAGTACCTTTCCCTTGTCCATGAAAAACATCAAGGGTCGACTGACTGACAGATTCAAAGCGTGCGCACAGAGACGCCTCAGACTGCGCGTGATCCCGATATACACATCATTTGTATTTTTAAATATCTGTCTTTTATATATAGATTTTTTAATAAATATATAAATTGTCCTATGTGTTCTGTGCTAGATTATCTGAGACTTGTTACAGCCCTTGCATACTGTTGCCCTTGACTTTTCTTGTTGCTTCTATTGCTCTCATTTGTTAGTTGCTTTGGATAAAAGCGTCTGCTAAATGACTAAATGTAAATGTATATAGTAGTATTCACGTAAACAATACCTGCTATGTCTTAAGTGAACGTTTGGTTAACTGTTGCGGAAAAACATCTGATGTGTAACATTATGTTGACTGTGGAATATTTAGTAGTGAGGACATTTCACAAATTGACTTATTGCACAGGTGGCAAGCTAGCACGCTTGAATTCACTGAGCTCCTGAGAGCGACCCAGCACCGCTGCTCCCACCACATGCAACACATGCTGCGCATAGGGCACAAAGTGCTGAGGGGGGCACCACAAGAAAATGCTCTCTCCACTATACCCCAAGCAATTATGCTTAGGGCACCAAGACGGCCAGCAGGGGGACTGGAGCGACTCATTCTTTCACAAATGTTTGTAGAAGCAGTCTGCATGCCTAGGTGTTTGATTTTATAGACCTGTGGCCATGGAAGTGATTGGAACACATGAATTCAATGATTTGGAGGGGTGTCCCAATACTTTTGCCAATATATTGTATCTGTGAAGTTGTAATATAACTGCTTGAAAGTAATGCAGCAGAAAATAATACGAACTAGGAAGCACTTGTGGAAATGTTCCAGTGTTGGTGTGAATTTTCCTTGCAGCGGTAACCGTCCACAGCTACATGTAGGGAATATGTTAAAGTATATAGATGGATCAAATGAATGAAAAACTGGTCTGAGGTCCCAGCAGAATTGTTACCGAGTCTATGCATGAGTTCGGAAGCTGAGCTCAAACATTCCTGGTTGATGTCAGCTGGTATATCCACAGGAAGCTCATGTTCACAGAATGTGAACTTCAGCACAAAGGAATAATCTTCTCCCACGGCGAAAGACAGAATGCGGACCCATGCGAAGGAACACGCCTGTGCCGCTTTGAAGGAAAAAGCCTTCCAGAGTGAAAAACCATTCATTTTTTAGTGATGCATGCACTTATAACCAAAATGGTTTAGGATACAAAATATTAGAACAAACACCTCCTAGTGTGAAAGGCACAGAACAACGTTGAACATATAATTTTCAATCACGGCAAACACAAATGAGTTTACAAAACCATTACCTGCCAACTGTACCACATTCACACAACTGACATGCAAAAGACAGATACGTGCAGTGTTTTAGGTTAACGTGAAGAAAACGAATTTAGCATGCATAACAAGGCCTGTCTTTCATACTGAAGGCAAGAGTTCCTTTCTGTTTGTTCCTCCATACCCCTTAATCTAATGATCACGCCGGTCCCACCAGAGAATAAGCTAAAGGCATTTACATAACTCAGCACCAGAGAAATACTCAAAGCTTCCACATTCTTGTTAGGAGTCTAAGAATCTGACAAAGAAAAATGACCAGAGCTACTGGAGTGGCAACACTTGACTCAAGACTTTGATTCCCCTCCATCCCTACAGAATTCACTTTCATAGTGGGTGTACCAGTGCATAAAGTCTTCCCTGGTTGAGACCTGACAGCCTCGGATGCCAAAAATCCATCTTCCAATGCAATTTAGCACAGAGGGAGCAGGGAAGATGGGAAAATTATACAGGACTCTAGACTGAGTTTTAACAGGTAGCTGTGGAGACCCGCAGACACATTTGAAATAATGACAGGTTGCTGGAATCTGACAAGTCAAAGTTAGTCACTCTAAAATAAAAATTCAGTCACCTCTGAAACATGAATGGCAGTGGTGAATACTACGGCTGTCCTCAAGTCTAGATTGTTTGAGGAAGAGTCACCTCTAAAGCCTGATCCACTGTATATTTTCCATTCACTGACTGGGATAATATACACAGTACAGTGATAAATCAATACATTTTTCTTTTTTTTGAGAGGTAACAATACCAAATATTTCTAAACAGAGCATGGGATTTATGTTGCGTACTGAATAAAGACACATACAAAAAACAAACAAAAAAAACATTACAGGCAAGAATCATGTTGGAGATAATGATGACGTAAGGTTAAAGCTAAAGCATGTACAAATTACTAGTAAGCTATTGACTCCTGAAATTAAGCATTCACTTTTAGTTTAACACTGACTCAATCTGTTTGTTTGACCAACATGGGGATGTAAATGGAATGAAACATACTTCAGCTTTAAACTGGAAGATGCAACATTTATTGAGGAACATCTGTGAAGGAAACACAGAATCATAATAATTATTGAATTATTGAATTATTAATCATAATAATTGAATGGTTTGAATGGCATTATGATACTGGATATTGTCAATGGAGTGGATTTCATGGGTTTGAGGATTTAGTGTGATCAGAAAGATTATGCTTCACTAAGAAGATGCAGTTTTCAGTTATTTCATTATGGCAGCAAATATGAATGTGGGGATATTCTCTATTGTTTTGGGAACAATAAGTCAGTGCTTTAACACTACATTGAGCTTATAGTAATTTCTCACAAATCACCATTCATTATAACGCCTGCTTCTGAAATGAAATCACTGCAAACTGAAAGGGACATACATTATTAAGTAAAAAGACAGAATTAGCTTGTCCGGTAATGACTAAATAGACCTATGTGAGAATTCAGGAAACAGCTGCAAGCAGTTTTAAAAAAGGCCATCTGTTTTACATGGAATTAAACACACTGTGGTGGTGTGTCTTGTCGCTGTGAGGAACAAACGGCCATGCTGTCAAATGCTGAAAAGCCAAAGGCTTGATTGGCAGAGTGTTAAACACCACATTTGAACTTGTTAGTGCATCAGGCCATTTGTTAGCATTCCACATCTGACAAGGTGTCTGTGTTTAATCACTCTTTTCGTGTAGCCAAAAGAGAATATATAGATGGATGGGTAGGTAGGTAGATAGATGGGTAGGTAGGTAGGTAGGTAGGTAGGTATAGGTAGATGATAGATATGTAGATGATGGATAGATATGGATGGATGATAGGTATGAAGATGATGGATAGATATGGATGGATGATAGGTATGAAGATGATAGATAGATATGGATGGACAGATGATAGATATATGGATGATAGATAGATATGGACGGATGGACGGACGGATGGATGGATGGTTGATACATAGATATGGATGGATAGATGCTTGACAGGATATATATATATATATATATATATATATATATATATATATATATATATATATAGATAGATAGATAGATAGATAGATAGATAGATAGATAGATAGATAGATAGATAGATAGATAGATAGATAGATAGATAGATAGATAGATAGATAGATAGATAGATAGATAGATAGATGATAGATAGATAGATATATATAGATATATACTGTAGATAGAGTTGTTGTATTCATAAAACAAGCAGCTGTCCATATTTCATATACCCACAAGCCTATTTATCATTTTTTATGATTTGATGTCATCTCTCTTGTTGTGTGATTTTGAACACCAGCCAAGTGGCTGGTGGAAGTAAATGCTTTTAAAGATGCACTGCTGGAATATGGCCAAATGCTTCTGCAAGATGAATTAAATGGCAATCATGTTGTGGCAGCATATTGTTTTAATTAGGACCCTTGTCTATTTAACAAAAAGACCAACAGAGCTAACAAAATGCAATAACGGAATAAATGGGGTGCTCTGAAAAATGTCTGGGCCAGTTTGCTTACCAGTTAGATTTTAACAATGCTTTTAAAGCCATTTAGCTTGAAGTACCTTTCCTGACAATGATAACCTGTTTTTATTTGCTTGTATTTTCACAGCGTGTAATTCCAGTCATTTACTATCCAGGCAGGGTCATGAAATTATTATTCATTTTATCTATTTGTTTGTTTTCCTGGAGTATTAAAGCAAAATAATTTCAGACCATAAAAAAGGACATGTGTCTTAAATCAGTGGGTCTGAACTTGTTTGCTTCCCATTGAAATCAAAACTGTATCAGGTCTGTTTATGTTAAAAAGCAAACATATGCTGAATAGGAAAAACAGACTGTTTTGTAAATGCCAACCGCATAAACAGTAGAAGTGTGATTTTCCAGACTAACACATGAAACAAACAGTGGGCCAAATATTTTACTAGTATAAGCCATTTTACTCACTAACAAATTAATTTGCGCCAATACACCATAGAGTTTGGAAACACGACCTATGTCGTCAACAACAAAGGAAATGGGAACTGTATCAATTGTAAAAGTTGATAAACTATGCTACATTTACATTTATTCTTTTAGCAGATGCTTTATCCAAAGTAACATAAAAATGAGGAACATCACAAGCCATTTGTCTTAAGAGCCAACAATATTCATAATGCACACTGCTCAATTCAAAGCCTGAACTAGATACTACAAGAGCTAAAGCCAAGGTGAAATGCAGTAAAAAGGAGAGAAATAACTTATTTAAAACAATAAATAGGATTTAGAGTAAGTGTCTTGGTTTAGAGTTGCACATTAGTTACTTCTGTATTAAATATGTGTAATAATATGCTTATATGAATTGTATTGTTTGCGTTTAGCATTGACATTTCCCAACTGCCCGACCCACCAGTTGAGAAAATAAAGGTGATAAATGAATTCAATTCATATTGTCCGGAAGTCAATTCTCATTGCAAAGAGTGTTTTATTGTACAAATGCCACTCTCATCCATGCAATATGCAATGGTCACCAACTGAGCAGTTTAGAGGCAAGTGGCATCATCAGGCTCATCTGTGTCATGAATCATCCTCAGTTATGACATCACTGAAATGTCATCTGACCATGTTACTATACTGGTCTCTCTGATTCCAACATCTGTCACAACAAA
This sequence comes from Gobio gobio, assembly GCF_949357685.1. Taxonomy (NCBI): domain Eukaryota; kingdom Metazoa; phylum Chordata; class Actinopteri; order Cypriniformes; family Gobionidae; genus Gobio; species Gobio gobio. The sequence goes on along the minus strand of NC_137109.1, from coordinate 26,159,511 downwards.
TGTGGTCAAGGTCCTGTTTTGGTTATAATTCATGTTAGCAGTTTTTTTTTTTTAAAACAATTTTATGTCCTATCTAGCCTTCTATGTGAGGATTTTTAGATGCCACTGTAGGAATGAAAATGTGAAATTTACGCTACCATAAAGTTTGGTGTTGGTAAACTTTTTCAGTGTTTATGATGTTAAGTCTCTAATGTTCAACAAGGCTTATTTATTCGTGTAATTCATTCCTGTCATGTCAATTTTTCAGTGTCACATAATTTGGTGCTCAGGAAAGGTTTCTTATAATTAACAATGTAGAAAATGGCTGTGCTGCTTAAAGGGATAGTTCACCCCAAAATAAAAAAAAAGAAGAAAATGTCATCAATTACTCACCCTCATGTCGTTTCAACCCCGTAAGACTTTTGTTCCTCTTTAACACACAAATTATGTTATTTTAAATGAAATCTGAGAGATTTCTGTTCCTGTTAAGTCCAAATTCAAAACATTTCTGAAGTGAATTTAGGCTTTTATTCCCATATAAACACTGATCAGGCGAACATAAACAGAAGCTCAACTGTACTTGCTTGATGCACAGGAACAACCTCATTGGTTCTTGCATGCTTGGGCTTCCGTTTACCATATCTGATGTGTGCGTTGATGAATGTTTATATAAGTGGTACTTGCATGGACTGTCAATGGAGGGACAGATTTTATTACAAATATTGTGTTTCGAAGACGAGCGAAAGTGAGTAATTGATAACAGGATTCTCATTTTTGGGTTGAAAATATTTTTTTTGAAATAGAAGCCTTTTGTAACAAAATCTTTACTGTCACTTTTAATCAATTTACCACTTAAACACATGCCTCAGGTCTTTAGTTACCAGGGACGTCATTCACTACCCTCCATTCATTTTTTTAAAAGTTAGACATCAACCTTTTTTTGGTCAAAATCATATAGGGTCGCTAATGACCCGAGGTGTGTAAAAGTGTAAGTATATTTCTTCTGCATGACATTAATTGAATCTTTGATGACTGAGTAAGTGACTTTATTATTTTACATGGTGGCAATGTCTGATACACAATAATGAAGTGACGTTTCACTCATACTTACTGCAGACAGAAAACAAAAGAATAGGAAGTACCATCAGCAAAACTTGAAATGGCTCAGCGGTTTACTGCAGAGGAAGTGCAAAACACATTCAAATATTCACTTGATGGTGGATCTGGTGAAGAAGCTGTCAGCGATGTTGAAAATGATAGTTTCGCAAATCACAAATATGAGCCAGATGCTGAATGTACTGGGAAATGAGCTCTGATGAGGACAGTGATGGTGGTATAAAACATCTGCTCAAACTGAACCCTTCCGAGCTCCAAAAGGTAACACAATACGCTTTATTTAATTTTTTTGCTGTATGTTTTGCTGTTGCTTTAATTTCAGGAGAGTTTTATATTATCGTGACAGGTTGAGATCCATTCATGTTAGATATAGATCCGGGTCACTAAAGACCCAAATATGTAAGAATGATTGGCGAAACATTCATGCATTTAAGGGTTAATATGCCCTTGCTGATTAAATGTATTAATTTCTTCTTTTTTTAGAAGTCAATGTCTACATGATATTGAAATTGATATTGATAAAAAGGCAAAGTAACATGCAATTTTTAAATACAAACTGCAATGTTGCTATTATTTATGGCTTACAGACCAGTGAAGTAAATAATCAGAGCAAAAGTGACTGAAACCCCGTAATTCTTTTCCCTCCATTCGATCAGTCTGGTATCACGACTACTTAAGCCCTTCCAGCTACATAGATTTACATGTGCTATTATCATCCTCTGTGGCATTGCGAACAAACCTTTGGCAGTGTCTTGAAGACAGCCTCACTTTAATTAACAGGGACAGTGCATGGCTTGGAGCTGTCACTCTTGTCTGGGCCTATAAATGACATTTAATGCATTTCAGCCCAGCTGTGTATCTGCAAACATCATTTCAGAGGATGTTTTCTCTTTCGAACACGCTGCATACGAAAGCAGTTTGGGGTTCATCTTAGAAAATCACTCCTCCTTGAAGAAAATGTTATGGTGTGCTGGATAAACTCACAGCTTATGTTTGTTTTGAGAGAAATTCTATCGAAATTCCTGCGAGAGCACTATATTTCTCTTTCAGGTGAATACGCAAACACGTGCCGAGATTGACAAAGACAACATAGTTACACTTATACACCTCTGGTTGAGAATAAAGCTTGAATCTTTGTTTCTCACTTTTCGACTAAACAGATGGGCAATTTGACTCAAAATAAAACATGAGCAAAAACGAACAGACTACCCCGAAAGTATATGCAAGAATAATGTTGTGAAACTTTGTGGTACTGCTGACAATCATTCATTTATAAGTGCGTTTTGTAAAGATGAGTGACAACCAAATGCCCTTCAAACTAATGAGACTCAGACGATTACACTGCAGCCTGACACACTTTATGTATGCCGATTATAAATAATTAATCGCTACAAGTAAGCAAGCCTGTCAAGAAAATGTCATGTCTCATTTAGACGTGTGGAGCAGCTCTGATTACCCTGCAATATGTAGCTTAAAATATAGTATTAGAGGGTATCGCTTGCCTTCACCTCCGTTAGTCAAGTTATAACTATAGCTCTAAGTATAGCTATTTTTTTGTGTATCCGCAGTCTTTTTATCAGTCCAGACCACTGTGGAAAGGGTGTCTGAGCTCTGTAGTGTGTGATAAATAATTTAAACCTGCTCTTTCCTTTCCACAGTGTGTGAGAAAACATCAACAAATAATATGATCTGCTATAAGAGACACTGACAGTGTAGCAAGTATAGAAGTATACAATAATGCATAAATATTTTTTTCACAGATAAATGGAAATGGATTATCCATTAAAAGAAAAAAAAAAAAAACATGTCCCAAACACAAAAGCCCTATTTATGTCAACACGATAACAAATACTTAAAAAGTTACATCTATAAGGGAAATTTGTATACACAGGACATTCATAGCTTATTCTTTTAAATAATTTCTTTAGTATTATTTTAAAAGCATACTAATTTAACCTGTCCTCAGCATGAGGTCGCAATGTAAAACTGCCAAACAAAGGGTTTAAATATGCACAATTACATTAAAAGGCATATATCTTTAAGATATCAAACAATACAACTAGTATTGAATTATATTTTCCATTGAAAATAGCTTGTTGTCCTCACTTTGGGTCAACTCGGTCAGGATTTTTTAATATAATTCTGAATAAATCGGGCAGTTTCATGGGTAGCTTTAACTCTGAGGAGCATTTACTATTTCCTGCTCGTTGTGGATCTCACAGTAGGACACATAGTCCTGGAAGTTATATATATAGTTTAATATTTTAAACAAACAATATTGAAATCTATGCGGTCACAGCCTTAATGTCACGATTCACCAGTGAGAGTGCCCCTGATTACCACCAGAGGGCACCCCACCCCGGACTGTCATTCCATCAAAGACTACATTTCCCATAATCCTTTGCCCAGACTCATCATCTCTTATTGTTTGCACCTGTGTCTCATTTCCCTCATTACCTCTGCCTATATCTAGCCTGTTCACCCTGTCATTCACTGCAAAGTCTTGTCTGTTTTATAACTGTATTTCTGAGCGTTTTCCCTGGTTTCTTGTCGCTTGGTTTTGGATTACTTGCCTGTTCTGTGGATTACCCTTTTGCCTGTCTCTCCTGTCTTGTTTGTCTGTAACGTACTGCTCTGAGACACAAAGGCTGGGAATCCAAACACAGCTTTATTAAAGGATAATCCACAATCGTAGTAAAAAAAAAACTGGCAAAAGGTCATACACATGCAAGCAGTCCAAACAGGCAAAGAAGACAGGAGAGACAGGCAAAAGGGTAATCCACGGAACAGGCAAGTAATCTAAAACCAAGAGACAAGAAACCAGGCAAACGCTCAAAAATGCAGTTATACAACAAACAAGACTTCGCAGTGAATGACAGGGTGAACAGGCTAGATTTTGGCAGAGGTAATGAGGAACATGAGACACAAGTGTCCTCTGGTGGTAATCAGGGGCACTCTCACTGGTGAGTCGTGACACTTAACATGTCAACTCCATCATCGCAGTGTAATGCTGCGTTCACACCAAATGCGAATAGAGCGTCAAAATCATGTCTACCACGTCCAGTTGGACCCTTGAACAATTTGAATCCATTCACGGGTCCACAGCAAATTGGACGCACGTATAAATCAAGCGTTTGAAGCGAAATAGACACGTGTTCAAGGCGCTCCAGGAGAAATATGTAATAAAACACCACTCTGCCTCTTTTTTTTTTCATTAAAAAAATATATTAAACAATAATAGCCACACAAATGTGGTCCAGGCAACGCACTACCTACATTATCTTCACTGCATGTATATTTAAATATCCTAAAAAATAAAGTTATGAAACTTCTCTTTGCCCTCATTCAAAACGATTTGGCAGACAACTAATTATAGATTAATGACACCAAAGATCACCCGTTAGATCTACACAAGACAAATTCTATCTCATGTTTAACCACTACAGAGGCATCCGAGCCAGTGGCAAACGTCAGAAGGACTGGCCGAGGAAAGGCTGCTCTCGCTGGGGTTAATGAACGCTGAACGCCCGGTGATCGCCTGGATCTCCAAAAACTCCAAAAACGCAAGATTTATTTTTTTAAAAATAGGCACTCTCTTTATAAATAAAACACAGATTTGAGCTTTAAACAACTACATTCTCACCTGACAAAAAAGTCTTAAAACTAAATGTTGTGACACAATAACAGTAGTATTTTTAAACAATGCAGGGTTTCTCATCACAGAGCATAATAGTTTCTGTAAATAGTTGTGGGACAAATCTTGCCATTTTGATATGTTTATTAAGGCTTAAAATAGCTCCACTGTACAACACGTGATAAAGGTTGAATAAAATTCAATTTTGTCAACTCTGTCAGACGTCAACTCCGTCAGGTTTTATGTCTGATAGTTGACAAGTGCCCTCAAAAAGTCTGTATAATGTGATTTAATACGTTTTTTTTTTTGCTTATGGGGAATTCTTCTAATGCTATTTCATGATTCTATTTAAATATACTCTATATTTGGCCTCAGCTCATCCTTTGTTAACTCAGTCAGTATTTGTCAACTCCATCAGTATTTTACACCGTCAGGTGAAGGTTTTTGATAATTTTGAAAGAAATTGAAATATTTTTTTTTTAAAAACATCAATGGAACTACATGATATTATGTCTCAATTACCTAAAAACATTGGTGATATACGTTTAAAATATTAAAAGGAGGGAGGAGAATTAAGGAATTTAGAAACTGATTTGTTCATAATCGTGTGAAAACAAACAAAAAATAAACAGAGAATGTATTTTATGATTTATATCCTTTCCTGAAAACCTTTGTTTACAAAAATACAAATTTTTAATAATGTGGAGTAAGTTTTTATTTTTTAACATCTAAAACATGTTTTGTCCCTTATCTCAAGAATCAGTGATCTACTAAGTCTCATTATACAACGGTTAGTTCCAGTCCTTAATTGGTATATAGCTGTTTTATTTATAGCTGTGTTTTAAAACACGGCTATGACAACTTCACCCAACAGTTATCAACTGTATATCACTACGCAACACCCTTAGCAACCACTCTTAGCAACATAAACGTATGTTTGTTCTCATTGAAATTGTTCATTGAAGCTTACTGTATTATGTAAAGTAGAGTATTGTTAGAGAGAGAGAGAGATCAAGTTTATTACCAGCATTTAGATATAACATTTTCCTTCAGGTCAGTTCCTTCATGTTCATAGTAAAAAAAATCCGTTTGAATGTCCGCTGCGATATCTTGTTCTTTTAACAGTTAATGAGTTTTCCTGTGCCCTGACACTGACAGCACTAGTCAAAGCCATTTGTCTGCTGTGTCTTGCTCCGTGTTCACAACAAGTTTCATCCTTCAATATAAAAGTCTTCGCTACTGACTGACTCACTCATAAAGTCAGTCTTTGCTGCCATCTAATGGCGTAATAATGTAACTTCTGTTGCTGTTCACAGTCAGGGACTACTTTTTTTTCAGCAGACGGAAGGCTTTTAGTGATTTTACTTAAAGTTGCACTGATAGGGCCTACATGTTTTTTTGGCTTTGGTATTTGTTTTGTGTGGTAACCGTTTCATAAAAACATTAAGGTATGAAATGTACTGTATTGTGAATAAGTCACGGCTGAAGGGTTTGCAGGCCTAACAATGCCCTTCAGGCGTGGCTTATTCACGATACAGCACAGCCTCTCGTACCTTATTGCTTACTTAGAGAGCATTAGTAGACTGTCTGCTTAATATCTGCTAACTCTTTATTTTGATGCTCCCCCAACAGGCATTTATTGACAAAGTAACTTTGCCAGTATACATCAACTCCTACTACAATTCTACAAACCCTAACCCTACCCCTAACAGTCTACTAATACTCAAGCGAGTTAGTTGACATGTAGGTCCTGTTTACACTTGGTATTAAGATGTGTTTTGGTCGATCGGATCACAAGTAGACGAGAGAGACAAATACCCGTTTACACCTAGTGTTTTAATCTGTCTCTTTTGTCCACTTTCAACCACTTCTGTCTTGATTTTTTCGAGGGGAGGGTCTATGAGCGGGCAAATCTATGTTGTTTTTAATTTTTTTTCAATTCTTTCGATCTAATAGACAAAATATGCTTGCACAATTTACATATGGGTGCGACTGGAGATGACGGAAAAACACACAGAGAGCAGCAGCTTTCATTTCGGCTCTGACAGCCGCAAGACCACGCCGGACATGGTGAGTGTGTGTTAGAAATCAGGAATGGTGAGAGAACATTGTGCTTGGTGCAATTTTTGTTTGTCTTAAAAACTAAATTTGGGTCTTCAGCAGACAAAATTTAAATCCAGTCTGGCTAGCTCACTTCCCATAATGTTTACGCATTAGGTCAGTAGGCGGAGAGTAAGTGGTCTTTTTGGGATGTTCGAACGACTATTATTGGAAGTGGTCGAAAGTGGACAAGCTCAAAACGTTTTAGACCCCGTTTACACCTGTATTTAGCATTGTCCACTTGTGATCCAATTGACTAAAACATTTTAATATCAGGCGTAAACAGGGCCGTAGGTGCAACGTTACTTGTAGTCAGCAGAATGTCTAAAGGGGACCATCAAAATAAAATATAACCACATTAACTTTCAAATACATTTTAAAATGGAGGATGAATGCATATCAATACACACACACACACACACACACACACACACACACACAGAAAAAGAGCCACACGTGCACACACACACACACACACACACACATTGGGTTTCCATGTTTTATTGGGACATTCCATAAAGTTGTTTTCCTCATGTTGACCAAAAATGTCCACACAAGGATTAGGATTTTGGATATTGCCATTTTTTTAGGTACACATAATTATTAAAAAGAAATAAAAAATATTCCTGTGATGACAAAGTTGATTTTTCAGTATCATTCTCAGAGTCATATGATCCTTCAGAAATCATTCTAATATGCTGCTCAATAAACATTTCTGATTATTATCAATGTTGAGTTGTGCAGCTTAATATGTTTTGTGGAAACTGTGATTTGTTCCCCCCTGGATTATTTGATGAATAAAAAGTTTGAAAGAACAACATTTATATGAGAGAACTTGAAATTCAAAATACATTTTTTTTTTTGTAACGCTGTCACTTTTCTTTTTTAATTGAATACATCCTTAATGAATAAAAGTATGAATTTCTTTTTTTTATTCTATTTCACATATTATGCACATACCATATTCGCTGATCTATCGCCCATTAATAACAATGTGGCAAAGTGAACTAGTTATACTTGGGCATTAATAAAATATAACTTGGATTCGGTTATGCTAGCACTGGGAATACTCCATACAGTACATCTGCACAAGCATTCGCTGGCATGTGTGGCAGTAAATTATCAGGCCTAAGGACATCTGTACCCCAGGAGCCCAGGAGATGCTTACTGTGTCAACAGCCTTGCGCAGCAATGTCATCACACATCACACCTAAGCCATTACCAGGAAAATGACTGGTCAGGTTGCCTCTGATCACAAGCGCCTGATTTCCTGTCAAAGAGAAGGGGAGGAAAGGAGTGGAATACTGACTTTTAGTGCTGAAATACAATATCCAATCCGGAATTTGTGAAACAAAAGAAATGTGGTTGAATTGAACTAAATATTAACCTAATATCACTCAATGTAAGAAAATGAGGGTTAAAAAAATCCAGGTCATTCAGAGTTGTAAGTAAAAGAAATAGGGTGATAGATGATGTCCCATAATGCTTTAACCTATTTCCCCCCATCAGTTTGAAGCTCAACCATTAGAGATGAAAGGAGGTCAGGGGTTAATTATGGATTCCTTTCCCTTCCAACACCAGACCTGCCACCAGCCCCTCATTTGTCTGCGCTTTGATATCAGCACTATTAACTTCAGCCATGAAAAGACATTTCCCTTCCCAGTTTAACAGAAGAGACTGTAGACAAGAATATCCAGTGAAAAAGAGCTGATGTCCTTGGGTATTACAACACATGAACAACATTCCTACTGCACAGCCATTATTTCCCATTTTACCTAAAATATATTCTTAGATTTACAAGCGGCATACGTCATTTGGTGCAATCTTATTGTCCCCATCAGCATACCAACCAGTGTTATTTATATCTGTACTTGCATAGTATTTATTCATATTTTGAAATAGCTTTCTTTTTTTATATATATTTTTCAGTTAATTTTTTTATGATTTTAGTTTTAGTATTTTTTGTTTTCATTATTTTTATTTAAATATTATTTTTATTTTATTTTATAGTTAGGGTCAATATTTCTATTTTTATTTCCATTTTAGTTTAGCAATTCACATTTTAAAATTTTAATAGACATTTAACTTTCATTTTAAGTTTTTTTAAGCTTACGTTTTTCCCATCTAATATTTAGCTTATATTTTACGATTTAACTTTATTTTAATTACCTTAAACCTTTCAACAAATAAGTTGCTTAGTGTCAAATGAGGTTTCTGTTTTCCCTGTGTTATGGGCCTTTCAGCAGCGAAAGTTGAACTATTTCAAAACTTTGACCACGGCGTGCGCGCAAGCTCGCCAATGGTGCACTCCCCTGCTCGTGCGCTTTGATCAACACAGAAACAAACTGTCCTCGCGTTGCGCAAGCCATTGAAATAATGGGTTTCTTAGCGCAGCAGTGCTGTTGACACATTCTGTCTGAAAGGCCCATTAGTTCTTGTCTCCTCTAATGTCATGGTTTCTAAGGGGCCGTTTACACAAGACCATTTAAACTAAAAACGGAAAAAGTATGCATTTTTAGTCGTTCATTTACAGCGCTTTGGGGGCCTGAAAAGGGAAACTTTTGAAAACGGGTTCAGAGTGCACGTTTTTGAAAACGATACCATTATCGTCTCCTTGTAAACTACAAAAAGGCAAATTCTTTATAAAGTGACATCACAAACTACTGGCCTGTCGTTTTTGCGTATCTGTTTGAACAGGGATAGATTTGGAAACGTTGCAGTCTGTACACGAAAAATACAAAGGAAAAAAATCTGTTTTTAAATGCATCGTTTACATGTAAACCTACCCTAAGCATGTCCCCACTTGTTTCTATATGGTTACTCATTTTTTAATTGATTCATCCCACCTTGTTTCTCCCTCCCTTTAGTCTGTGCATAAATAGCCGTCTTTTTTTCAGTTGATCCTTGTCAGTTCTCATCTGTGTATAGTGGTTGCGTTTCTCCTGTGTGCTATCTTGACCTCCTGAGTGTTTGTTATTTTGATTTATTGTTTATTGAAGTTGACTGCTGTATTTAGGTCCTGTCGCAACTCATCATTTGATGCAACCAAACTGTGACAATCATTGTTTGTTAATTATTTTAATTAATACATTAACTAATGGGACCTCGTTGTAAAGCGTTACCTATTTTTATATAGTTTTTGAGGTAACAGTCACTTAACAATGACTTTGTTAACGTAAGGAATTTACTGACATTTATCCAACAATGAACAATACATTTAATACAGTATTTATTCATCTTTGTTAACGTTAGTTAATAAAAATGCAACTGTTCATTGTTACTTCATGTTGGCTCATGTCCATTAATAAATACATTTAGCAGTAGGGCTGCCTCAACCCGATCTCACAGCAATTTTTTCAAAATCAAAATCTTACGTATTTTACGAGGTGGCTAATTCGTACAAATTTGTACAACCTCACTTGTATGAATTGGTAAGATTTTTGCAAAATCGTACGTATTTGATCAGTTGGTCAATTCGTATGATTTTGTATGAATGACCTGACCTCAGACCCCGGCCCTAAACCTACCCATCACTGCAGTATAGAAAAATAGTATGATTTTCGTTAATACGAGTGAGGTTGTACAAATTTGTACGATTTACCCACCTCGTACAAATATGTACGAATTGGTTGTGAGATAGCATTGGCTGCCCCCTAATAGTTGACTAAAAGAGGCTTGGTCAACTAGAATTGTTTTAGTCTGTTAGTTGCAGAAAAAAAAAAAAAAAACTCCACAGTAAGTGGCGAAATCAGAAGTGGAAAACAAATATTCTCAGATAATGTAATCTGTATGAAACATGCATATAGTCCACTACTGCAGAGATGATTTCATCCTCAACTTCATCTCTGCAGCCGTAAACACAGAACACGTTATCAATAAATTATTCAAATGTTTAAACAGTCTCCTTGCTGTTTTTTCACGCCACATTCATAATCATTACGTTTGCCGGTGCACTGTGGCAAGCGTAATGTGTGCATTTGAGCACTTATTCGGCTATGTATTATATTAAAGGCTCATTATTATGATATGGCTTATTAATATAAACGTGTGATTAGTCGACTAATGGCTTAAATGAACGACTACTAGTCGACTAGAAAAATATTTAGTCGAGGGCAGTCTTGATTAACAGATACAACTTTTGTTTTTAATAAAGTATTAGTACATTTTGAAATTACATTAACTAATGAATAAAAGTATTTTTCATTGTTAGTTCATGTTAACTAATGTTAACAGATGGATCCTTATTGTGTAGTGTTACTGTTTTAGTTTTACTTAACAATAAAAGCACAGATACCAACAATGTTCATTTGATTTAATATCTATTTAATAAGGTCTTAAGCTACATATCACTAAGTAAAAATAATACATTTATGCGAGAGAGATGCTTACATTGAAAATTGTTGTGACCCAATGCTTTGGGAAACATAAACCATGGAATGACATACTACAATACATAATGAGTCATCAATTCATTATAAGCTTGTTAACCAAGGTGTAAACACTGAGAAAAGGATTAGCATGTTTCCAGTTGAATCAATTATCTACAAGTTAATGCATATTAAACTGTCTAAAAGCATTTTTTGTGAGAATAAAACACCATGAACAGCACATTCTTAAGCACACCAAACTGTAATGCAGTTCAGACAGTCTGCTGTGATGAGATATCAAACCCCAGCCAACATCAAGACTGTTGATTCAAGAGAGAGTTGAATAAAGTGTGACCTTTCAATCACCTTATGTATTCTAGACAGAATTCTGCATGAAGAATCCCTCAGTGTATGACAAATTAAGTTGGTATAGTTAAAATGTACTGAATTATTAATAAACACTTTCATATGAAGAAGACAAAAGTGTTTCTGTGAGAAAGTTTGAAAGTATAACTTCAATTTATTGTAAATGTGGGCCTTGGCATCAGTTGCAAATGTTGTCAGAATAATGAAACAATTTGCACCCTCAGCAAATGCAGACTAAAATACGATCAGTGATATGCATTTATTGATTGAGATAATCATCCATCAGAGGTTAATTAGGACATGCCAAATATTTCCATTTTAATTATCGGTTTTCAAGCCTGAAACAAAAAAATGCATGCAAGGATGTATGAAGGGCATCCAAATGACAGCTGTTTAAAAATATGTCAGCCATAAGACAGATTAATAACCAAAAGAATTGTTTTAGCTTTTCTTTATTTAATTATAATGATTTTCCCAACAAAGCTAATGTGTGTGTGTTCTAAAGTGCCAAGGCGAAATAAATTTATATTTGACCCATTAAGCTTGCAGCTTATTTCAGCATATATTTAACATTCATTTTTGTAAAGAAATCTACCATTAGCACAAAGTCAAAAAGTGGCCACACAATAAACAGTGAAAACACGGAAAGACTAGAACACAGTTCCGGAAGGATCGGCCTCCTACGTTCGTACTGCTCAGAGAAACAACTCTGGCTGACACGCTCTCAGATCTGACGTGACGTTTCTGACAGAAAAAGAAAAAAAAATTATGGAGATAACAAAGAGGGGCCTCGGATCTGACAAACATTTAGATGTTATTACCCAGTTACAGTGAATAACTACTGTGCCACTCAAATCATGCCCGCATGGCCACTGGCAAAACCAGCCAGCCACCTAATGCCAGCAGACAGCAGAAGCGCACATCAAGCACAGCAACAAATTCAAGTAATTGACAAAAGATAATGAAGAGTTAGAGAAGACACACTAGGCGTCCTACTGCGATGCTCCCATCACTTCTCTCTGCTATTCTTTGCATGTTATTTATATGTAGCACAGCATGTTTATGGAGCAGGGAAATGTCTAAATAGCATACAATCTGCAACCTGTGAATGTGAAAGTAATTAATTTCAGAGATATAATGGGATTGTTGAGGTACATTGCTGTGTAAAATCGCAGCTGTTTGACTGCAGTTTAGAACTATTATGTGCGTTTGAATAGTTCTTTTGTGTATCTAGTTCTCTTTTTCTCTCTCTCGCGAACATTAACTCTTCATGTTGTTCTTTTTTTCTGACTGAAAAACATTTGATCAGCTGGATGGCAAATTAATCGCACAGCTTTTATTCAATGCAATGTGTTACCTTGGACACAAATATACTCTAGAATTAATTATATGCATTATTCACATTTATTATGAATCTGTAGTTCTTAACAGTCCCCTGGGAGGTGTGAAAAAAATAGTAGTTACTGGTGAACTACCACATTCCACTAAGCACTATTACTTACTAAATGCGTTAATCAGAGTTTCTTGTTAGCTAATAGTAGGTACTAGAATGTTAATAGTGTTAATTAGTTGATTTCTCATTTAGCTGAAAACAATCTGTTTGAGCCGTTGCAATCTGGCTTCCGCAAATTACATAGTACTGAAACAGCTCTGGTTAAGGTCACTAATGATTTACTAATTGCTTCAGATTCTGGCTGTCTTTCAATTTTGATCCTTCTAGATCTCAGTGCCGCCTTTGACACTGTAGATCATTCGGTTTTAATTACTCATCTAGAAACTATCTTGGGATAGTCCTACCTTGTTGATCGTAAGCAGTTTGTTGCCATGGGTGGATTTAGGTCTGAGGTCGCTGTTGTGCAATCTGGAGTTCCTCAGGGATCAATTTTGGGCCCTTTGCTTTTTAACATTTATATTTTTCCACTTGGTCAGCTTTTGAGATCGCTTGGTCTAAAATGTCATTTTTATACAGACGATACTCAGATCTACATACACTTAAAACCTAATGAAATTGTGCCTGTTGATTTTCTTTCTAAATGTATTTCTAATATAAACGAATGGGTGTCTCAAAATTTTCTATGTCTTGACAGAGAGAAGAGATTAGGCTCATTGGTTCACCCCACCAACGTAATGCTGGGTCGGTTACCCTAGCTGTTGATGGTTCAATTATGGTGTCTCAATCAATATTGAAGAATTTGGGGGTGATCTTTGATGTGTTAAAAAATACAGTTAAAACAGTTTTTTTTTCATCTTAGAAATATAGCCAGATTACGTCCAATGCTTTCTTTTTCTGTTGCTGAGAGGTTGATTAACACTTTCGTGTTTACCCGTATTGATGATTGTAATGCCTTGTTGGCTGGGATGTCAAAAGCTACCCTAAACATATTGCAGCTAGTTAAAAATTTGGCTGCTAGAATCCATACAAGAACTAGGATGAGAGATCACATCACTCCTATTTTGGAGTCTTTGCATTGGCTCCCGGTTAAGTTTAGGGTTGATTTTAAAATCTTGATGCTTACTTAAAAGGCTTTACATGGGTTGGCACCGCGATATTTGTCCAAGCTTTTAGTTCCCTATTCTCCAACGCGTAATCTTCGTTCATCTGAAACTGGTGTTTTAGTAGTTTAAGGCCCCATTCACACAGAACGCGCTTTTCAGGTTCGAAAACGTGAGGCGCACTGCACTGCCTTTAATGGTTGACGTTTTTTTTCATTTAGAAAAGAGCAGTGCGCTGCTTTTTATTTTACGTTGCTAGGAACCCCCCGAATCAGCTGTGCTGTCAGTCTAATTAAGGTAACGGTCGCCACAACGGAAAGCCCGCCTCTCCATTCATTCGATTGGACAATAGAAAAAAAACGTGAGCTTTTCCGCTCAGAGTTGACTTTTTTCAACTTCATGCACTCAGAGCGCTCCTTCTAAAACGCGAGGCGCAGCAGGCGGTTAAAACGCAGAAGCAGCGTGCATAACGCTCTCTGCCAACAGAAATCTATTCAAAAGAGGAGCCTCTCGCTGCAAAAATGCATTCTGTCTGATCGGGGCCTAAGACTGATGGGTGATAGGGCTTTTTCCTCATTAGCTCCAGAATTATGGAATTCTTTACCAATTGAGATAAGGCAAGCTCAATCTCTCTGCATTTTTTAAACAAATCTTTTGGTTACACTTTATTTTTTGGTGACGTAGTTACATTGTACTTACATAATTACAAAGTAATATTAATTAGCTACATGTACTTACTATAGAATTTTTTACATTTGGAGCACTCATCCCAATCAATATTGTTGAGAAAAGTATGCTTCTTTTGTGAAGTCTGTAATATTAGAAAACAGGGAATTAGTGTTCCAAAAAGAAGGCTAATTTCTGGTTGAAATTTAGAGGGAATAATTCCAAAAGTTCCTCCTCTATGCCCCATTAATGTTACACTTGCTAATCACTGCAGTGAAGTGCCTTGGCAGGACGACCATTGTAAAGGGGAAAGTACAGCCCACGTGAGAGAGGAGAGAGCATAGTCAGCCCTCTGATTTCCAGAACTGGTTGTACAACTTTATTTAATTTCAAACTGTAAAATGTCATGACGACAATCTTCAAGTCATGCAGTAATTTGATACGTAGCCTATATTGAATCCTTTATGTTTTTGTTAATGTTAAACTTAGAATCATGTAGAAAAAAAACAAGATCAAAAACCCCTCACAAATCTAGAAACTCAAAAACATTTTACATTTCACTTAAAACTAATTGATCACATTGATGCCTTGTTATGCTTATTTTATTAGCTATATTTAAAATATGTTTTCATATTTTCAAATTCATATTTATCTTGGCCTGTCTTTTTAATTTGATGTTAAACTATTGCACTGCTTGATTTTGCTGTAAATGTAGAAAGCAAATTGCTTTGTTAGAGTAGGAGCATTTTACCACTATTACATAGTATTACATAGTCCTTAAGGAGGGCATTTTCCACCACTCTACCCTCTCTCTGGAAAACATATATACATTTGGGCATTCAGATTGAAAACATAAGAAAATGAGGTGAGTAGGCCCGTTAAAGGATCATATTATAATGCAATTCACGCACACATGCAATTGTTTCCCCTGTAGATTACGTTCCATAATGAAACAAATGCTTTCTTTTTTTTTGTGCAGCCTTTTTTTCTGTCTAATAGGCACAGCGGAAACTGTACTGGTAGTCATGGAGAGGCAATTGCAGCATACTGATGAAGCAGAAATTCTGGCTGAACAGTGACTGATGCATATTCTTCTGGGTAAAGCTACACACTCATGGAAGGTGGAAAAAGTTATAATTATTCCAAATGCATCTGCCTAAGCAAGCTGTTTTCATTTAGATCATGGATTTAATAGGAATGAAAATGTCCTACACGTCAGACTATCTATGCAGCCAAAAGCCATGACAGGCAAGAAGTTAATTTACTAGCAAAGACACAGCAATCTATACAATAATTATACAAACAAAAAAGTAATATCGAAGAACTCACTTTCAGACAGAAATATTGTTGATTACTCTTACATGAGACTATTTTAGATGCTCTCTAGAATGTCCCATCCCTGACATGTAGCAAATCATGTATAAAATCAACCAAAGATTATTGGCTACTTATTAATAATAATAATAATAATAATAATAATAATAATAATAATAATAATAATAATAATAATAATAATAATAATAATAATAATAATAATAGGGCTGTCAATAGATTAAATGTTTTAATCACAATTAATCGCATACTTATCATGAAATTAAGCATGCATCTTGTTTATTTTGTCATCATTTGCAATATTCAGCGAAGGAAACCATCAAACTGAAGGGTGATTCTCACACAACTGTATTTTTCTGCAAGCCTTTTTAAAAGTGAATTTAGGTGTCTTTCCAAAAAAGGACACTTGCCCCCAGTTTCACAGAGGCTTATGCCTAGATCCAGACTAAAATGCATGTTTGAGCTGTTTTAACTGAAAACAACTTGCACTGATATATCTTAATATATATATATATTTTTTTTTTTATCTTGAATGAACTAAAGCCTAATCCTGGTTTAATCTAAGAACTTTCTCTAAAACTGAGCCTTGGAGACTCCAAAGGGACAAAATGACAAAATGTATGCACACCAAAACATCCGGATCCATTCAGAATTACTAAATACAGCAACATACACATAGGGGTGCGATATATACCGTTAGACATGATTAACCGGTAGGTCTACAAATTTGTCAACCGGTAGAGATTTTGGACTATCGTCTCTATCGCGGTAACGCTCATGTGACGTTGCTGTGCTGAGCTGTCACAAAAGCTTATCGTTTGCATTATGGTTTAAAAACAGGTGATTTAAAATTACAATTATCAGTGAAAGAAAACTCATTTCAGTATATGTGTGTACTGTCTGAGAGACTGTTTCTCAGCGCAGTCGAACGCGCAACATGAAGCCACTGCTCATAGAATGCGTGAAAACTGAACCGAGTGCCTTATGCTGCCTATTTGGCCTATGTGTCAAAGTGACCATGTATTTGCAAGTAAACGGAAGAATTTATGTCTTAAGTAAACGCAACGGCGGTAAGTCTTAAAGTGACAGCATCCAAATTATTATTAGTACTAATCAAACCACAAAAAAATAGAGAAATTTCCTCACTGCTCTTGACTGAATCACTTTCGTGACTTTAATATCTTTTGTAACTTTTAATAAATGTATATTTACACAGTAAATACTTTTTTGTCTTTTATACATTTGATCGCGTTATACATTTTATGTATTCATAGTGCTTGTTTTTCAGGAAGGTCTATTTCATTTGTATCTTTGTTCTATTGTAGTTTGTTTTCTTTCCTCTTTCTGTATCAGTTTACTTGTCTTCAGTAAGCTTGAGAGTTTTTTAGCCTATTCGTTTTTTAAATGATATTGATAATTGTGATAAGAATTATGAAATTTCAATGGTATATAATGTTTTGATATCTCAAAAAACTTATTCAAAGCAAAAAATAAATATATATCGTCATATATATTTATCGTGAAATATAATCAGGCCTACTCATATTTTGATATAAGCTTTTGGTCATATCACCGCAATTGTCTTTACCTTGAT
The DNA here is from genome assembly GCF_949357685.1 of Gobio gobio. Lineage (NCBI taxonomy): Eukaryota > Metazoa > Chordata > Actinopteri > Cypriniformes > Gobionidae > Gobio > Gobio gobio. The sequence goes on along the minus strand of NC_137109.1, from coordinate 26,141,864 downwards.
TGCAATCCTCATCCGTCAAAATTTTACTAGCAAGATGCTGGTTTGCTTTATCCAGCCGAGAAACTTAGTTTGCATATCATCTGGCCATACAGAGGAGGGGACGTTCTCAAGACCTTGCCCAATGTTCCCTAAAATTTCGTTAAAGGTGTCGAAAATTCCGAACCTTTATAGAATAGTAGGAACATTCCTAAAATATCCTCTTTTGGTTATGAAAGTGATGCAGTTCAAGGTTCCTTATATGACTTTAGTGGGACGTTCCATTTTGGTTATTTTATGGTCACATAGCAACATTACAAAGAGGACATGAACTGAAACTAAACTGAACATGTTCTGAATATAAAGTTGGACAAACATTTGGTATTGATCCATCTTTTGCAAATGTGCAAATACTGTGTTTTACTGACCCTTATTTGCAAAGCACCCCAGTGTATATAGATTCACACAAACATGTTCTGTAAACATAATGGAAGGACCTACAGCAAATAGGGCCAAAAGATAACATTCTAGGTTGGTCCCCTAAAAGTCATGCAAACATTATGGGAATGTAGTGTAGAAGGAACATCCTATAGTAATGGTCCCATAAACATTCCCAGAACGTCCTGAATGTTCCCTGAATAACGCCACATAACATCTCCCAACCCTTAAAAGACTTCCATATCGTGATCATTTCAGAATGTTCTGGGAATATCACATTTCCAAACAAAATACGTCCTGAATGTTCCTTGAAGGTCCGCCAAATAATGTCCCTGTTATTTTTTGACATTGCTTTCAGTCTATATTTCACACAGCGCAATGTGTGAGGGTATACACTCTTCAGAAACAACCACACAATATGACAAGAGCTTGTGTTTTAAAGCAAAACACACACTGGAATGAATAATTCCATGAAAACGTAACGTGAGTCTCTTTAAACCAGACCTAAAAGCAGACCATAGGCAGAAGTATTTTCAGCAGAATTAAAAGCCTTATTTACACATCAGAGTTCAAGTCACATTATCCCAGATAAATTACACACTTCCTTGCCTGTGGTTTATAAGGCCTCCTGATAATCAGGCTGAAATGTTTGTGGGATCATTTGAACCACTCTGATTTAATGGAGCATGCTCAGATCCTGTGAGGGGTCACTTATATCTCATAAAAACCTTGAGGAAAGCTGTAAAATCAATGACCTGTTTTGTTACTTAATGAATTGCTGGTGTGAGAACAGAAAAAAATTAGTTTGCAATTGCTATTTCATGCCTATTAACAGTTTGGTTTTGCTGCAGTGCTGTTATTAAAGATGCAGCTCAAAGACAACCAGAACTCTCTAAACCTGTTCTTATTCCAAATTCAGATGAGTAAAATGACTCAAACCTTATAAACCATCAATAAATATCAAAACCACAGCATAACGCCTCACCTAAGGGAAACAACTGCATCCACAACGCAAAGTGCCCTCCGACCCGACTTTTGGAAAGTAAAGATAAAAATCCAAGACAAACAAGCTGCACATACTGACATGTTTTGACATCAAACTAGCTCTCCAATTCACTCAGAAAGCCTCTTTTGTACTTAATGAGAGAGTGATTTTTGTTCAAGTGGAGATAATTTACATGTCTGCACACACCACCTAATTCAGCAATCACACACATATAGATTAGAATAGATTGGACATGTTTTCCCCCTTCCTTTTCTTAGATGAAAAAGCTAAAATAATTGGACCTATGCTGTGACTGGAATCAAATGTCAAATAGTCTGATAGCAATATACACCGATCAGGCATACCATTATGAACTAATATTGTGTTGGTTCCCCTTTTGCTGCAAAAGCAGCCCTGACCCATCGAGGCATGGACTCCACTAGGCCCCTGAAGGTGTGCTGTGGTATTTGGCACAAAGATGTTAGCAGCAGATCCTTTAAGTCCTGTAAGTTGCGATATGGGGACTCCACGGATCGGACTTGTTTGTTCAGCACATCCCACAGATGCTTGATTGGATTGAGATCTGGGGAATTTGGAGGCCAAGTAAACACCTCAAACTCGTTGGTGCGCTCCTCAAACCATTCCTGAGTCATTTTTGCTTCGTGGCTGGGCGCATTATCCTGCTGAAAGAGTCCGTTTCCATTAAAGGGTGTACGTGGTCTGCAACAATGCTTAGGTAGGTGGTACGTGTCAAAGTAACATCCACATGGATAGCAGGACCCAAGGTTTCCCAGCAGAACATTATCCAAAGCATCACACTGCCTCTGCCGGCTCTCCTTCTTCCCAAAGTGCATCCTGGTGCCATGTGTTCCCCAGGTAAGCAACGCACACGCACCCGGCCATCCATGTGATGTAAAAGAAAATGTGATTCATCAGACTAGGCCACCATCTTCCATTTCTCTGTGGTCCAGTTCTGATGCTCACATGCCCACTGTTGGTGCTTTCGGTGGTGGGCAGGGGCACCCTGACTGGTCTGCGGCTATGCAGCCCCATAAGCAACAAACTGCACTGTGTGACACCTTTCGGCCAGAGGAGAACTGGCACCCCGACTGAGCCTGGTTTCTCCCAAGGTTTACTTTTCTCCATTATGTCACCTGATGGAGTTTTTTGTTCCTTGCCACTGTCGCCTTTGGCTTGGCTTGCTCAGTTGGGGGACACAAAATTTTCAACTAAATATTCAAATAAAGTTTTCAGCTAAATTACTGACCACAATTACAATTGCATTGTCACTATATGATAATTGAAATGAGCTGGATAACATCACAGTTTTCTCCAGAGTGGCTGTACAGCTGAATCAAATTCTATTGCATTATTTTCCTGTTTAACACTGTGAAGCTGCTTTGAAACAATCAGCATTGTTAAAAGCGCTATATAAATAAAGGTGACTTGACTTGGCTATCAGAACCAGCATTAACTTCTTGAGCAATTTGAGTTACAGTAGCCCATCTGTTTGATCAGACCACACGGGCCAGCCTTTGCTCCCCACGTGCATCACTGAGCCTTGGCTGCCCATGACCTTGTCGCCGGTTCACCACTGTTCCTTCCTTGGACCCCTTTTGATAGATACTGACCACTGCAGACTAGTAAAACACCCCACAAGAGTTTTTGAGACCCAGTTGTCTAGCCATCACAATTTGGCCCTTGTCAAACACTTCAACTTTGAGGATAACATGTTCACTTGCTGCCTAATATATCCCACCCACTACCAGATGCCGTGATGAAGAGATAATCAGTGTTATTCACTTCACCTGTCAGAGGACATAATGTTATGCCTGATCAGTGTATACAATTCACGATCATAGGAGTGACAATGAAAATGTGATAAGTATGCATCCTAAAGTAATGTAGTGCATATGGTGTGTATGTTTGTGTTAGTCCGAGTCAAACAGTCAAAAATTCTATGTTCCTCACTGCTGCTTTTTATCATATTAATGAGATAGTCGGCTGATCTACATCTGCCTGTTGACTGTTAAGAACGTCCAAGATGAATGAATTGCTGAAGCTTACGCCAGCGAGTAGCTTTTGCCTGCCAGATGGTAGTAATTTTTTCTTAAGTTAAGTCAATCTATCTTAAGTATTCCGATATCCAGCCCACACTCTGTTGTTCAGGTAAACTACTCATTTTGGTGCAACTTCAGAGGTAAATATTCTCAAATGAGCTGGATGAGTTATGTAATGTAATGAGGCATGTTAACTTGCTTCGTGTTGATAATCAGATGAATTTGTCCTTGCATCCATTACCGCATTGCAAATACATTGTGGCCGCTTTGCAAATTCATATTCAAGTCCACTTATGACTATTCATGCATGTAGTCTGCTTAAAGAGACAGAAATGTTAAGGGTGGCATCGCATGATTTGGAGCAGCTCATTTCACATGCAAGTCCATCCTCGTAAATCTATAATCATTAACATCTGCAGTGTCTTTTCTCATTGAACTGTTTTGGTCCTGTGTGGCCCACTCATCCTGCTTAACTCTTCCCGTGCAAACGCAGCAGAAAGTGGGAGTTCGTGAGAGATAGCGTGAGTATCTTTGAAACTTTTTCACATTTATTTCAAGGCCTTGGCCGGCGTCCGCATCGTGCATGTGTTTATGTCTTTCAAAATTTCATTAGTTTTTCATTAGACAGCAGTAGCCGCCGATTTCGTCATGGGTTCTACATAAATAATATATACAATTGTGTTTTTGCTATCGATTTGGACAGGAACAAAATAAAGCAAAGGATGAAATGAAAAATTGTGGAATGCTGAAACAGAAAGTCGTTAAGTATAGAGTTGACCTTGCTTTAATTTGAAGCTTAGGACACTCGCTGTTGCTATTTGAAATACATTAATTGTTGTATTGATTTACTCAGGAAGGGAAAAATCTGATTAAAACAGAGCTTGCCAGTTGTTTACATGTCCTCACGAAAGCTCTTTTTCCAAATGCATCACCTTGGCAAATCAATGACAATAATTGTCAACACTGAGAATGTATCCATTGAGTCAGTCAGCCGCATCAATTGGCAGGACAAGCCAGGCAAGAAAAATTAGAAGTGATAGATATTTCAGACTCTTTGAAGACTGAAAACAGCTGCCAAATCAGCATTAATTCAAAATAGATTGGTACGTGTTGGCCGGGCAGAATGGTGTTATTTTCTTCACTCTTTTTATAATTTTTATTACACTCCCTTACAAGAAATAATCAGATAAACCCCTATAGTTCGCACACTTCACCATGCAATAATAATAATAATAATAAATCACATGCTAATAAATCATAAGCATGTATAAAGGTGGGAGATAATACCTCTGCGTTCCAATCCACTAACAGAGCATTTTATATCTCTGCTCATTTAGAGCACAATTTCCAAAGCCAGCCTCAGAACAAGACGCCATTTACACTAAATGACCCTTTTTTGCAGGCAGCCAAGGCTGTAAATAGAATATTATTTACTGGATTGGCAGAGTTAAAATTAATGTTGCAAAAATCCCTTTCTCCAGTTGGATTGCAGCTTTAATGAGCCTTTACTGATGCAAACTCTGATGGCACCATGGATGGAGGGGCTTTTGGGATGTCAGGAGTGAACTCTCTTGCATTCATCGTCCCTCAGCTGTATGACACAAAGATTCCACAGATAATCCGCTTTCACACCCTGCATCACGATTGTTATGCCAGTATTGTGGTCTTGAAAGTGTATTTGCATGTTACTTTGGAGAGTGGAAATGTCTCCACCTTCAAAGCTCTTAGAGCACTTTAATTTATTGATTTCGCTGCACTTTTCTCCATCAGCAGCCCACTCGTATTTGCGCTGCTCTAAGCCAGAGCTGCCTTAGCAAAGAGGAAAACTCTGTAGGATAGCAGATACAGCTTTTAGGGTGGAAAGTTGAGTCCACACTAAGGCCACTTGCCAGAATAGTTCTGAAGTTACACATGTTATTTCGGCAATATTGGGAGAATATTTAGGTTAGAAAATACCCTCAAAGTCAACACAAAATCAAAAGTGATCCTATTTACTGACATCAAAGGGAAAAGTGCCTTTGGAAACTTTGTAATCCTCAAAATCTTTTACAACCATCTTTTTCACTGAACTCCCTTGGACAATGTTAACCAATAGCAAAATACTTTAGCTATAGCATATAGACTGACGTGTTTCCACAGTTATTAACACATATGTCTCCCACATATATATTAAAATACATATAAATGTATGTATATATATATATATATATATATATATATATATATATATATATATATATATATATATATATATACACACACAGTTTGAGTGTGTAGCTTTTCATTTCTTAAACAACTACGGGAAGACACATAATGACCATATTCCACCTCTCCAGGTAGTAACTTGTTGTTACTGTTTTTGAAGTAGTTAATCTTACAGCTTCACTATTAGTATGTGACACTGCTGCTGGACACTGCTGAGAGACGCACAGACTCAGATAATTCACACATGCAATCTATCAATCTCTCTCCAATAAATCCAATAGTCTGCATATCAATGGCTCAAGCAACTGTTACTAGCTCTAAAATAAAGTTGGGATGAACTGAAATTTATTTTGACCGATCAGGTTGAGCTCTGGCCGGCTTGGGCGGCAAGGGAAGACTTTGGCTTTTTGGACATATTTCAAAGTCCAGACTTCCAGAGACCCACCGTCAAACCAGTCAAATGTCTTGAAATTAAACATCTGATTAATGCCTTGAGGCATGGTAACCGTAGTATGAGGCTGCCTCTGACATGATACCAGCGATAGCCAATGAGAGCGAGCAAGCTTCACCAAACGGATGTTGCGTGCTTCTATAGCTGAAACTTGGCAGCCACGAAAGGGGAGTATTGAGAAAGAAGATTACCCATATTCTGCTTTTGAGTCAATTGAGCAAATGTTTCTTTTGCGTTTCCGTTCACCACTATAAACTATAAACTATGATGACTTCGACTTCTGAAACCCCTTGGAAATAAATCAAATTACTGAAGTAAAATGTGTTGCAAATGGTTGACTTTAAAACTCAAATGATAAATATTTTACTCAGAAATCGACCCAAATATTTAAACAAATATTTATATTTATATTTAAAATGTGAGATTCAAATTCATGTTTAAATGTAAAATACTTTGGCCTTCACCGAAACTCTATTGTCTATTCACATTTTGCTTATGATGGCTGTCACGTCTACAATCGTCCCTACCTTGCTGAGAGGCTGATGACTGCTAGGTAAGGCCCCTGTGGCATCAGCTGAAAGTCTTTTATCTGTATGGTACATTCAGTGCAATTGACAGGGATGCAATCAGGACTATGTTCAAGATGATTGCTTCTGATTTTACAAATACTTCTTTGTCTCAAAAGAAGCGAAATGGGTGACTTCCGTAAACACCCACATTCATGTAAGTGTATAAATAAGAGTAAAACAAACAGGGCATATCGGTGCAAAGTCACAGCCTTTTGTTGTTTAATATTCCAGTGCGGTACAGCGAAACCTGAAAGCCCATACCAACAAATAAACTTTTATCACACTAGATATTACCTTTAATTTATGCGAATTATCAGATTTATATTGTTACAATGCCCAATCTTACCTGATTTTTTTATGTTTAAATGCCTGGAAATATTGAAAATGATTAGAAATTGAAAACAAAAGAAAATAAATGAAGATTGATGATAGTATTTAACCATTTCAGAAATGCCCCACATTCATATGTGATCTTTTTCAGACATCTTTGTGAGAAGCATGTTATCAGCTAAATAAATACAGTATTTAGCAAAGCAATCGGACAGTAACCAAACTAATGTAGGTAGTTCCATAGAGTGAGAACACAAAAACTTGAGGAGGAGTACAGTCATATCGTTTGGTCTTCAGATATATTGTATGTAAAAACATATTGTCTATTAAACTAGCGGGGCCCTGGGGGTCTGCAGCCCCTCCAATTTTAGCCCACTCAACCGAAGGTAAGTGCTCACAGCAGCAATATCTTTACACCATGTCCTAACAACAATACACAACCCAACCTGTTTTCGATTGTCAAGTAGAAATGTGTCAAAACGTACATTATGTTTTAATTGACTGAAAAATATATTCTCCAAACTCTACCATGTAGACATCTTAATTTGTTTTTAATGGGTGTGTTTTCACACTGCTTGTGTCCAGTGCAACTGTAGGTTGCTGATGTTCTTGTGTTACAACTTGCCACATTACTTTAGAATTCAACTGATGTGCGGTTAAAGGTGTGCATGTATTGGCTACAGTATTCTACAACAGCGTCAAATGTGACTCAACCAGTTAATTTATTAGTGTTGTAAGTGTTTCATAATGTAAAGATGTTTTCATATTTATCACTGGTTTGCTATGAAGAGTAATATGCACTGGTTTGTGTCCATCAGATTAGACGAAGGGAAAAAGAAACTGAAAAGAAAAAATGTGGCTCCTTTACATCTAAATGATTTGTTCACTGTTTTCTGTGAACATTATTTTGTTTTATTTTAATTTTCATTGTCTTCAGTTCCTGTTTTAACTGCCGTTGTTATCTAGTTTTGCTGGCCACACACTTGAAGTTGTTTGCTTGATTCAAGGCTTCTCGCAAATAACTTTTTGTCCAAAAAATCCTCCATTGTGTGGTGTCATTATGATTATTTTGTTGCTCCTGATCGCATCAGAGCCTCCACAATCCCAAATTCTCTTGATCGACCTGCCTCTGACGTGATACCCACTATAGCCAATGAAAATGAGCAAGTGCCACCTACCGTATGTTGCGTGCTTCTATAGCTGAAACTTGGCAGCCACAAACATGCCACGGAAGTGGAGTATTGAACTTTTTTTCTACTTTGATTTTCACTGTAAAATAGAACGTACTCCAAGAGAGCCAGCTGACAATGTTGATGTACTCTATTTGTTTTTCTTCTCAAGTCCTGTCTGATCTCACGAGTCTCTGTGAGATCTCGTGTCACTGTGAAATTGTTCCTACAAGAGTCGAGGAGAGATTGTGCAGTGGTGGGGAAATGTCCCATTCCGCAAATTACACCTATGCGTGCAGGTAAAATAATGGACAGACTCAATATTCAGGTCATTTCAATCTCCTTTTTTTATCCTATTGAAAAATAAACCGTAACGTTAGAACACACCTTGTAAAACTACCCTGTCTCAGTCACAAACGTGCCATGTCAGTGTCACTGTCAACATAACCCAAAACTGTAGCATGAGCAGTGGTTACAACACACGTTAGACACTTTATTGCCACTTTTCGAATATTTTCTTCATTATTGAAAATAAATGCCTTTCCGATTTGATATGGGATGGAAAAACGTCAGTGGGCGGAGTAAACGCAAATTGCATTTGCCGCGTCAAAGTGAGCTGTTTTTCTAGCACACAATTGCAAATTATAGGCTAAGTGAATAGGCAAACACACTTCATGAACTCACAGGTGCGACATGCATAAGACAGCCTGACATCTAATTGCCTAACCTATCTGTCAATCAAACTCATCAAGCATTATGAAAAAACAATAGACAAAAAAAACATTTGATTTAATTTAGTATTTAAGATGTTATAATATTTGTTTTATTATGTAAAAAATATTAAATATTATATTTGTAAAATAAACTGGGGGGCCTATTCATCATAGCGGGCAGGCCTATATGCCCGTCAGGCCTGCCCGCTGGCTACGCCCCTGTCTAACCTGTTTGTATTCAGTTCCTAATCGTATTGTCTGGTGTTGCTTGTGTTTTTACACACTGTTACTGTGATACTTCTCTTGTTTTATTAAAGTTACTCAACTATTTGAACTATACAGCTTCTCTCATCTTCATCTTTGTGGAGCAACCTGTGACAGTAATTTATTCTTGTGATATCAAATGTAAATATCAAAGCTGAATTTCCAAAAGCCTTTACTCCAGAAATCATTAAAATATGCTGATTTGATGCTCAAGAAACATCTCTTATTATCACCACAGTTGAAAATTGTGGTGCTGCTTAATATTGTTGCAGAAACTGTGTTCACAAAAGTTCACAAAAGCATCTCAATCTTTTGGGTAATGTCACAAAAAATATCCAAAAAGCATTCCTAATGATGTCTTCAGCTAGCTGAACAATTTCCAAGCAAGACAACTGCTGCAACAACTTGACTACATATTTGTTTTTATGCCAGTAATTTTTTTTTTAAAAACATACAATGGATGAAAGTAGTTATTAACTGCCAATAGACTGAAACAATTCTTTAGACACTAGCTCACACGCATTAAAACACCCCACACTACAGTATGTGCACAAACAGACTTTAGATCAATAGCTTGCCAAAATTCCTCATTATTTGCAAATGGAAAGTGTTCTTTTGTACAAGATGTCTTAATTAAGCTAAAACAACAGCCCTGATATTGACACAGAAATGTTGCTCCCAACAGAGAGTGCTTTTACAAGAGAACCAATATCCCATTCTTGGCCAGGTAACTGCTCAGTATAGATTGTGAAGGATTACCATTCTCATTGTTCTACACAACAGTCACTCGTCTCTCGCTCTCTCTCCCAGTTTCTTTTGTATTCTCTGCAGCTGTCTCACAATCAGACCAGATGCAGATGGCACTCCCTTTGTACTTGTTAATGGTGATCAAGATCATAAAAAATCGAGCAAATGACAAGAAAATCAATAGGCTGCCTCATTGTTTAGCTAGTATTTGTTCCATTGTCCCTCGGAAATCACACTTTCGCTCAAACTGTGAACAACATGAGCCCACATAGCAAAACACTCCATGAGGAAAAGCATGACTGAGATTAGATTTGGACATAGGCACAGATTTGCGGGGACGTGTCCCCTCCGCAAGGGAGGGAGTTGTACCCCCCACCCCTCCCCCTCAAATAAAGCCATGAGGGTTATTGCAAGACAACTTACAAGTCATGCATATGATATTGAACTTTTAATGAGTGCTTATTAAAGTGATAATCGTGGACAAGTGCAAGTAGCACAGCAAAAAACATTAAAATGTACTCATCCCAAAGTTATGACCAGCATTGAGTCAGTTACTGAGGAAGCTTTTTAGCACTAGTGAAACATAATGAAGAACAGACGATGCACATTATGTGAGTAATTGATGTTTCAAACTATAAGTATTTTATTACTTGTGCTGTCACAGAAAAGTCTGTTATATTGATGCACAAACAAACTGTATGTGTGCTCTCTATGCACTGATCGCACATAGTATTTTTTTTTTTTTCATTTGGTGTGCATAAATGTATGAATTTTATACTCTATATAATTTGGTTGTTTCGGGATCTTTTGGAGTCTTCAAGTGCCCTTTTTTGGAAAGACACTTACATTTACCTTTAAAAACATCTTGCAGAAAATACAGTTTTGCGAGAATCAACCTTCAATCTGATGAAGTTGTTTACTTGTCAAGCTGTCACCATCAAGTTGTTCAAAACCTGTATGGATTTCTTTCTTCTGCTGAACACAAACAAAGATATTCTGAAGAATGTTGGTAATCAAACAGTTCAAGGAACATAGGAAAAATACTATGAAAGTCAACGGCTATAGTCAACTGTCTGGTTACCAAAATTCTTTAAAATATCTTCTTTTGTGTTCAACAGAAAAAAAGAAACAACATGAGGGTTTGTAAGTGATGATAAATTGGAGATAAATGGTGAATGCATCATTTCACGATAAGTGTGCAATTTATCACAATTAAAAAATGTGCTGAAAAATCTACTGACAGCCCTTATATGTTATATATATTTATACAACAGTTGTTCTGGTTCTTGAATCTGATTGGCCGAGAACCTTTTCCAGCGATATTCCCCCAGTATCAGCACCGGAACTGTTTCAATGTTTGTATCACTCCACTTGCAGCATTTCTCGCAGAGAGTGTCATGGCAGAGCAAACCACCGTCATTTTACAAATACTACTTTTGTTGTCACGGAATGCAGTTTTAAGAGTTTTTTAGTCACAAATGTAGTTATTTAGAACTCAAATATGTGACTTATACATTGACAATTTGTTTAGATGTTTTTGGAGATGTGAGCTCCAGACTGCCAGAGGCTGTTCAGCCATTGGCGCTGGTAAATAGAGGGCGCTGGGGCGCCGCCCCCATCAAAATTCCAGAAATATACATGTATACAAAAATTATATAAAAGTGAAATAAAAATAAAATAGTTTACTCATACGATGTGCTGGCTGTTAGTAAGAGCCTCAGCATTGAATAAAAACTGGCTTTGATCGGTTAACTATTTTATATGTTCTTCAATATGTTTCATGCGGTTTCATGCGTGAGGGACGCCGGACAAATGGATGTCTATCTGAGTCTAAAAAAATACGGGCAGCATTTGACCTGAAGCTGGTCTCTAATTGGTTCTTAAAGATCCTCCTCCGGAAGCAGGTCGTTGCGTCCCTGGCGAATCAGAATTGGATGCGTGTTATTTTATCCAATCTGAATGGTTCTCGTCACCTGTCATTCAACTTTCCGTTCTTGGCCACTAAAGCGAAAGTGCGCGGGCGACACAGTCACTCCAACTCCACCAAAACCTTGCTAGGATGATCAGCTTCGTAGAGATGGCAGCAGTTAAACAAAATTATTTCACAAGGCGTTCGTTGGAAGATCCCGAACCGGACCAACGCGATGAACAAATCCAGCAGCTGGCCAGTGACAGGACGCAGCTGCACGCGGAGCTTCACGCGCTTGTTATGAGAAACGTAAGTGGCTGGCTGGATGTGTTGTTAGCCATACCTTTTATTGCTTTCCCTGTCTTTTATTTCAAAGTGTCGGTACTGAAGTTTTGTGGACAACAACGGGGGTAAGAGACCTCAAATATCTAACTGAACAATGCAAACATCATGACTACTGAGATGACTGACTTTAATCAGAGAGTCATTGAGAAATTTGCTGGCCAGAAAGAAAGGAGAGCAAAATTTTGTTCAAGTAGTCAACATGCTAGTCTGTTGTGGCTGTTTTCTTTTGTTTTTCATTTCCTCATTCAATTATATGTGGGAAATGAATGTTTAAAAAAATAAAAGTGAAGACACTGTTTTCTCTTTAATGCTTGAATTTAGTCAACATGCATCTTGATACCCTATGCCCACCCAAAAAATAATTATCACCAGCCGCCACTGCGTTCAGCGCTCATGTACACGCCAAGAACAGTTTTATCTCTGCCAGTCCTTTGGGAGTTTGCTGCTGGCTCTTATGTGAATAGTGTTTAAACATGAGGTATAATTCATTTTGGTTATATCAAAAGGAAAATGTTTGGTCTTATTCATCTATAACTTGTTCCAGAGTCAAATCGATTTGGCTGAGGGAAAAGTTAAGTTGCATAACTTTATTTTTATTTAACTTAAATCCTGTAGGCAACTATAACTATAACGGTGCTTTTGAACTTTTGACTGAGTTGTTTGCTTGTGTTTATCTCCTATTGTACAAACTTCTTATACTTTTATAATGGCTAATATTGTGGACCCACTTTATATTAGGTGGCCTTAACTACTATGTACTAACATTTTAATTAATCATTTGATACAATGCACTTATTGTGTACATACATGTTTTTACATTGTACTTACATTTTTTAAAATACCCGCGTGTAATTACATATGTAATTAATTTCTGTAGTTACATTTATAATTACACTGTTGACACTTCCCTTACACCGAAGCCTACCCTTAAACTTACCCATACCTCCACACCTGTCCCTAACTTTACCCGTATCCCACCTCAATATCAGAAAAAAGTGTTTTGCAATACAATATGAACACAAGTACATTGTACTTATTTTTGGATGTAAGTACATAGTAGTTAAGGACACCTAATATAAAGTGAGGCCAATATTGTTTATTTAAATATTATAGACCAATAAGGAATATTTTTATATGAATAACGTGCCATATTTGGTTTTGAAAGAGTCCGTTTGTGATTGTAATTTCGACTTCTGTGAACGTTAGCAACAATATCACACCATTACTACAGCAAAACTGTCTTTATGAGTGAGTCATTAGCAAAGACTTGTGTGACGAGTGACTTGACCGCTTGAAAACAAATCTACTAGATCCACTCTCATGGCCAAAGGAGTAGGCCTATACTTTGAAAGGCTCGCTTGCTCAACTGAACGCAAGATGGAGCGGAACACTGAAAATGAAGTATACTTTGAAAGTTTAAAAGAACAGCGTTTATTTGAAATAGAAATCTTTTGTAACATTTAAAATATTTTTTTTTTGTCATTTTTGATCAATTTAATGCTTCCTTGCTGAATAAAAGTATTAAAAGTATTAATTTCTTTAAAAAAAAAAAAAAAAAAAAACTATAACTAAATATCATTATTATTCTTCATTAACCATACGCAATTGCATAGAAACTATATTGTACCATCAACACTAAGTCTTAAATGTAACTTAAAATGACTATAGTAGTACAAAAAACGCCACTGGAGGACGTTATCTGACTTGATTAAGACTATATGAAAGGAGGTAATTTAACTAGTTATATACACAACATTTTCATCTTTCAAAAAATTCAAATACTACACATTTCACAACATGGAATTGCTATGGTGCAGCTGGAATATTCATGCGCATTAGAACATTATATTCCAACATTCTGCATGTTTCATAGATCTGGCAACTGACTGAAATATGCATAAAATGGATGCACTCCCTCTTGTTGAAAAGTATCTCCTTTTTCTCTCCTGTCTGATCTGCACTGTACTGTGGCAGAGCCTCTTATTTCATTTTGAATAATTTAGCGAGCCGCCTGCTCTTTTCATTTGAAGAAGCTTTGAGGACAGACCCACACACTGTGGCCCACTCAACTGAAATTTTCAGCCACCATATAAATTGAAACCTGTCACCTTTGTAAAAGTTAATGACTTTCTAAGTGGCGAGGATTTACATACGGAACGTCGGCTGACCAACAGTGGGATTCTGATATGTACAGCGGAAGATGATTGGCAGCAGAACTGATCAGGAAAAAGAGCATCTAGCAAACGACTAGCAAAATGTCAAGAGGAGACTCAAGAAGTCTGTGATGTATTCACAGTCAGTCTGTCTTTTCGTTTCTGATTCAGAGAAAGAATTCATGTGGATTCTTATACTCTGGATAAATGTCTGGAGGCATGCGGACTGAACAAATATGAAAGTGTACAGCCTGTTGGCAGAAAATCCATGTGTAATGGCCACTGTGCAGGTTTCAGTGCATGAACAGCATGCCAATGGTAGATACATGTCCGTGTTCTACTAATATAAAACATCTGCATGGTTACTTGCATCTTTTGCAGTGGCTAGATTTGGAAACCAAAAAGGTGTCTTAAAGGAGTCATGGTGCTTTTTAATGTTTTCCTTTTTCCTTTAGTAATATATCTGTTTTATCATGTATAATATCTGCAAAGTTTCAAAACTCATAGTCTCCTACAAAGGGACCTGCCTGAAACGCCTCAATCAAAGTCCAGGTATTACTTCCGGGAATGTCTAGTCACAATGTGAAATATTAGCATAATGCCCGCTCAAAGGCATAGGCAAAGAAAAAAGACGAGGCTTTAGTGAATTGTAGTTTTTCACCATATTGTGGAGATGCTTTATGTTTATGTTTGTTTAAATTTCCACTATTAAAAGTTGAGATTACATGATAATTTTAAGTTAAATATATGAATTAACTTACTCAAATTTTTCAAGAGCAAATTTCCCAGTTTTAAATTTCTTAACTTAAAATATTTGATGTAACTGATTACCTTTTTTTTTATTTATTTTTTTTACACTTTTAGAGTGCAGTAAACTAAATAAAAGGTTCCAAACAGGTCCAAATGGTGGACAAGTTCCAAAATATGTTATTGGGTAGAAATTGTGAGTAAATTATATGTAAAAACATCTTTAGAGGGGCTATCAAATATCATTGTGGACAATGGGGGCCTTATATCAAGTGTCTGGTGTAATTTGGAATCCAGAATAACAAAAGTAGTACATGAAATCATCAGGAACCTGCAGATATACAGTATGGTGTCTCAGTGGAATACTACAGTGGTTCTCCAGCACGGGACCTCAGAGGCCACAAGATTAGTTTGAAATCAGGTAAAAAAATTAAAATAAATAAAAAACACTGAAATTCATGATGTGAGCCAATAACATGTAAACTGACATTACATTTCTCTGGTGGAAATGCACTGCTGAACTCTCACTTGGACTGCTGTGTACAACTAATTTTCCATTTATATATATCTATTTAAAATATAATACCAGGTTATCATTATTATTATATTATAATTTTGTAATTCTGTTTTAGTCCTCTAAATCAGGGTTATAAACTAAGACTAAATCTAAATTGTGATTACACCTTACTTTAAGCCTTTATGCAAGCCTTTGGATATTATCTTGGAGTCACACAAAATAACATAAATATAATATTAATAAATACATATCAACCAAATACACTTTATTGACATATATACTATGGAAAACTGTGGCATAATTGTGGCTACAAATAGTAACACTTCGTTAAAAAAAAGAAAAAGGTTAATAACCAAGTCAGACACAAAGTTGAACTGGAACGCACATTTTATCAAAACAAGTAACACAAATCAGTGCACTAATAAGAAACCAAATATGCAATTCACAATCCAGAGTTCAATTAGTACAACAGTAGTGCCCTCATTCAGCTGGGAATATTAATTAATTAATATTTACTCCTTAAAAAAAAATACACACAGAAGATGAGAATGTTGAAGAAGCATTTTGTTAATAGCCTACAGTTAAGTGATAAAACTGAAAGTTGTAAACGTTTCCATCTCAGTGACTTCAGTTGTGAGATTATTATGTCTTTGACATTTAAAACAATGATGTGAGACTCACACTGTCTAGCATGACAGCCCAATCATTTGTCATAGCAGCTATACTATCATTTTCAGCATGATATAATGCATGACAGTACAGAGCGGATGTTTTCCCCCCATGCTAGTTCAGTTAGCGATTTAGCCTACTGTACCTCAGCATTGACAACAAAGGCCCTGCAGCAGAACTGAAATCTCAGTCACGGATTTTATTTTCTATGATGATTCAACATCATAATAAATCTCCAAACAGCAGCTAAATGTAAGCAGGATGCAAACATTTGAATTCTCAAACACCGCAGAAACACGCTGCCACTAAAACCAGCTATACCCGCTATACCCGCAGCTCTCTAAACTTTCACCTGCCGGGACCTGTCAAAAGTACTTAGACGAATATGCTGTAGACTTCACAGAGCATTATACATGTGGTCCTCCCCACATAATACGGTGGGAATGATGCCAAACTTGAACAACCTTGTCTAACATTTGTAGACACTAATGCCATGCAGTGTGCTTGCTTTGCCGTTAGCACCTTTCAAGCACTGTGCATGACTGCGAGGTCCCAATTCTTTTTTTTTCTTCCTGTTTATACTGATAACAGAACACCGTGGCATGCATTTGCTGACCCAGTGGTGATACAAAAGCCTGCACGTAAGCCTGCACATTAGCAGGTGCTGGTGAACATTAAAAGAAATGCAAAGCAGTCAAAAGAGAGATGGAGTCAGCACACAATATTGCTGAAAATGATATTCAATCTGCCCTGGCTGTTCAGAATTGTGTCCGACACAACGGCAGCAACGATGTGAGCATTTTGGAGCGTGCCCAGCTTATCCTGGCTCCATGCTGGGTGTTGCGGCTATGGATGGTTATACAATAGCTCCTTTTGCTCATTTGTGCATCTCTGTTTTTGTCAGATGAAGGGAGAACAGGTTGCTAAGTAACTATTAAAGGGTAAGGACAATTCCTAACTTAATTTTTTTTTTTTTAAATAAATGAATGAATAAAAATATAATTGAAAGGACAAGCCTCGATGCTGAACTGTATATTGTTAATTACATTCAGCACATTTAATAATTAGCCTGTGACATGAGTTCACTTTATAACGCACTCTAAAAAATACTGGGTTGTTTCAACCCATGTTTGGGTCCAAAAATATGGACAAACCTATATGCTGGTTTTAAAATCGAATTATATATATATATATATATATATATATATATATATATATATATATATATATATATATATATATATATATATATAATATATATATATAAATTATATCATTTTTTTTTTTAAAGCAGCATTTGGGCTTGTCCATATTTGACCCACAACCCAGCATTTTTTAGAGTGCATGATGTTTTATTGTTTTGTTTCTCGGTCAAAAAAAAAAAAGAGAGAGAGAGAGAGAGAGAGAGAGAGAGAGAGAGAGAGAGATAGAGAGAGAGAGAGAGAGAGAGAGACAGACAGAGAAAGGAAAGGAAAGGAAATGTGCTTTTAAACCGTCATATTTTAGACATATGTTTTTTGTATTCCTGTTGCTTCTGAAAAACATTATGACTTTTTAATGAACATTTTATGTGGTGTAAATATCAGGTAAAAAATACACAGACATACACATTTTTTATAAAATATTGTGAATTATTAATTCATAATTACATGTATCATAACATTTTTTAGTAACACCACATCACATTATACGACATGAACTAACCATACCTTCTCATATTTTCTGAAATTTTAAAATACTTACTGACCTTGGCTGCATTCAGCCCTGACGAAACGTTGCACATTTTTAAACGGAAACGGTGCTGCGTTGAACACCCTGTTCTGATGATGCAAGAGTTGCAACTATGGCAGCTGAGAAGGCCATTCTTTGTGTTCTTTTTGAAGAATTTTTCGGAGCCTGATGAAATCGATATAAATAGGCCTACGTGTTTAATACTGCAAAATACGCTCGATGCAATCATCACTGCCCTTGTTGTCCAGAATAAAAGAGAAATAAACAACTACATCATCATGTTGATATGCTATATTTTTACTATAAAACTCTAACGAAAATCATGTCTTCTAATATCTTCAATTGTTGCGTATACCGAGCTACAGCGGACACATTTGTAAACCACTTTACTTGGACCCATTGTGCGAACTGTCTCTTTAATACCACGTGGTTTATATACACGTTGCTGCTGATTGGGCTGACATATTTGACACACCCCCCAAGCAACAGAAAACGTATCTCAAACCCCATTGCACACCGGTGCACACCGTTTCCAGGAAACATGACGTTCAACCCGGAAACCGTAGCAAAACGTTGCGCACCGGTTTGAACTTGAACGTGCCCCAGGTTACAGTCATGAGACACTGATGTCATTTCCTGTCATTCTGATGTCACTGGATAAGTTTAATAAATCTAATTATTAAACTAAATTAACCATATAAACTAAATTACTGATCTAATTACTGATCTAAAGCCCACATTGTCACTGTATGATAATTGAAATGAACTGATGACATCACCATTTTCTCCAGAACGGCTATACGGCTGAATAAAATTCTTTTGCATTATTTTCCTGTTTAACACTGTGAAGACACAATCTGCATTGTTAAAAGCGCTATTTAAATAAAGTTGACTTGACTTGAGTGGACAAAAAAAAAGAAGGTAACTTGCAATTGTTATCTCAAGGATGTATGTTTACTTGATTTAACTGACAAAAACTTTTGATGGTGTAACCTAATTTGATTAAATAACATTTTTGATGTAAATAAATCCAGTTAATTTAGATATTACCACAATGAACACATTTTAAGGTTACCTTTAAAAAAATAATGAATATATTGCATTTGAATGTAATTTAAAAATATGAGAGTCACTTCATTTACCAGTAGCTTGCATCAATCACTATGCTTTTCATTCATATTTCTATTAAGGTTTTGTCTCTTTTGTCTCATTTTTAGTATTTATTCAGTGTCCTCCAATATTATTGGTACCCTTGGTAAATATGAGAAAAGGCGGCTGTGAAATTCTAAACTTTCATTGAAGTAAAACAATTAAATGTGGGGGGCGGGGGGGACTCATATTATGAAATAAATGTGTTTCTCTAGTTCACATTGGTCACAATTATTGGCACCCAATTATTGCAACATCCTTTCCCCAAGATAACAGCTTCTTTAATCTTCTTCTAAAGTCTTCTTCTTTAATGCCTAATGAGTTTGGAGAACACCTGACAAGAGATCAGAGACACATTCCTTCATACATAATCTCTCCAGATCCTTCAGAATCCCAGCTCCATGTTGGTGCTTCTTCTCTTCAGTTCACCCCAATCATTTTCTACACTGTCAAAAAAAAAAAAAAAAGAGTGCAAAATTGTATCTTAAGTGGCCGTCACTGGGGTGGTACCCTTAAGGGTACATTTTTGTACCTCTAAGTCAGGGGTAGGCAAGTTCGGTCCTAGAGAGCTGATTTCCTACAGAGTTTAGCTCCAACCCTACTAAGCCACCACAGTATAAAACTCATGGCTCCCAGCATGCATTGCATTGCTCAGCATTGTTGAGATTCATATGCTGATTCTTGATATCTATGTGCATCTAAACTTTCCCCCCTAGAATGTATTTAAAAATCTGAATTCAGAATGTCTGATTTATGTTTGAATATTATTTAATATTTTTAGTCAATGGTGAGTTTAGTGAAACATGTTTCTTCATGACAATTTTTGTTTATGGCTTCTTTTGATTTGAACAGATTATGTGTTTTGTTAACACTGTAACAAAAAACACAGACTCACATAAAAAGCCAAGAGTCAAACTGCCCAACTAAAGGAAACATTTTCAATAAAACATCAACATCTAAACCTTTGTTAATTCTCAATAAGAGCTTCTATACTGTAGATGTCTTTCAGGGTTGGAGCCAAACTCTGCAGGACAGTGACTCTCTAGGACCGAACTTGCCTATCCCTGCTCTAAGTAGAGGAAAGCAATGGTATAATTGTACCCTAAGGACCAATTGTGTACCTTTAAAGGTACAGTTATACGTTTTGTTCCCCAAGGAACAAAATTGTACCTCCACTGTATCTTTTTTTCTGAGAGTGTATAGGGTATAGGTCAGGGGACTGGGACCATGGCAGAAGCTTTTTGTGCTCAGTGACACATTTGTGTGTTGATTTTGATGTTTGTTTTGGATTATTGTCCTGATGGAAGATCCAACCACGGCCCATTATAAGATTTCTAGCAGAGGCCGTCAGGTTAAGATCTGTTATCTGTTATCTGTTGGTATTTGCTAGAATCTGTGATACCATGCATCTGAACAAGATGTTCACACAACATTGAAGATCCAGCAATATATTTAACCATGGGCGTTTTTGTTTTTTTTGTTTTTGTTTTGTTTCGGGGGGTTTTGTGCCAAAAAGCTGTGTTTTTAGTTCCAACTGACCATAGAACCAGGTCCTGTTTGAAGTTTCAGTCGTGTCTGACAACTGAATATGCCAGAGTTTGTTGGAAACACTTTACAATAAGGTTTCATTAGTTAACATTAGTAAACTACATTAGATACACTGTTAGACATTTATAAGAGATTTTACAGTAACTTACTGGCAACACTGTTGCCAGTAAGTTACTGTATTTGAGATTTACAGTACAATAACCGCATTTCAGTTTACAGTAACTACATGTTACTGTAATTTTGTAATACAGTACCGTTACTGTAAACCTTGGTTAACAGTGCATTAATCCTAATCCTATTCAATCATTAATATTTACTGAATTACATTAATTCTTACATTAATCTATCCTACAGAAGTAATCCAAACAGACACAATTATTATGAAATATAAAATTCTTTATTTAAAACATTTAAGTGCTTTAACTTAAACATGTAAATGTGTGGAAAAAGTTCACTTTAAAACATCCTCGAATCACATCTTATTTTCAGAAAATCATGTATAAAAGTGATCAGAGTGCATTCAATATCACTTATTTTACATTTTATTTACATTTACGCATTTGGCAGACGCTTTTATCCAAAGCGACTTGCATTGCATTCGAGATACACATTTTACATTTTGTCAGTTCTTGCTTTCCCTGGGAATTGAACCCATGACCTTGCTAGCGCCCCACACTATTGTTTGAGCTACACTTTTAAAAACTCTGCAGAAAATAGTTGGTAGAATACTGTAAATAGTTGGTTGAAGAATACTGTAACTTTGGTGCAAAATACACATATACATGAATAAAATATAAGCAAAGAGCAAATTAATTCTGAAACAAGTTATCACAACACAACACAAACACAAGTTTCATGTCTGTACCGATCTGTGCCATCTTCCACATTGGATGATTTCAAACAGGAACCAGGATTCTGCTCCATTATGGCAAGAAGTCCCTCTAGATAAGAATGATATGAAGTTAGTCATACAATTTGAGTATACACAAACTTTTTACACTGTTGGAATTTAATAAAAAATAATAATCCCAATACAATTCATCATAATGGTAAAATAGTATTTTATAAAAAGTTAACACTTTGAGGTACACCTAGCTTAACGTATGCTGTCTAGTCTAATTCAGTCCTGCAATGCCTTCATGAAGATGTGAAATGAAATTTTTTTGTTTTAGCTGGTGATTCAATGTTATGAATATTTTGAAGAATGTACTTTGTAGTGATGCTGAACCTGATTGCATATTAGAGAGGTGTCTCTGTAATTTAGCTTAACAAAATTGATATTGAGTAAAAAACTAAAGAAAACTGTCAGTACATAATAGTAGCAGCAGCACAAACTACATGCTCCAAAAAGTAATATTACTGAATCACCTCAACATGATTTCACAAACTATTTAATCAAAAACAACAATGTAACCTTTTATTGAAGGATGGATTACATGTATACTGCATTAGCTTTAGTAAGGTATCCTCAAACTTAATGCTGCATTCACACGGGGCACCGGCGTTAACGCTTCTCATTTACTTTGAATGGGTGACGTCATGCGTTGCTGAACTGAATTGTGGGTCGCGTCGCGTCGCTTCACTCACGTTGCAAGTGGCAGAAGTTGAAAGGTGTGTTTGACATCAGCTGTGGCTGGATGCAACCAATCGGCGAGAGTAGCCGCGTGCAGGCGGGGAGGAGCTGCAAACGGAGACGTGAAGTCTGACACTTTCTGCTTCCCGCAGTGATGCTTGCACTGTGTTTGCACACTTTATCAGCTGAAGTGAAATAAATGCAATATTTGTCAATACACAGATGTTTCAGAGACATTTTTTGTCATGTAATACTTTATGCACTGCTTAATACAGCGTGTGTTTGTACAAGAATAAAGTTAACATACAAGCCTAAACTATCAATGAAGTAGGGTCTACATTTTCATCTGTTTTATTTTGATAAACATGACATTATAACATCGCAACTACATGAAAAGAGGTTTAACAGTTATAAAAAACAGATTTGTGCGCATTAGAGGAACTGAAGGTTTTAGAATAAACACGAAACACATGTGATCGCTGTCATGCGGAGAATCTGGCCAATCGTGGAACAGCTATGTCATAATCAAAGTCTGTGCAGTCGCTCTGGAGAAACTGCACCGGCTGTATTAGCCGACTGCTCTCGAATTGCTCTCGCGGTGCTTTGATGCCATACGTCACTGTCACGTGGAGTCGGCGCTTCCTCAAGTCAGACAAAATTTCTAACCGGCATTACGCCCTGTGTGAATGCAGCGTAAGTGTCTGTGTACATTACATATCCTATTAAAAAAGTGTCTCACCTTGTCCAAGTTTTTATATTCAAACTCCATTAGGTGGCGAAGGAAGGATGACACTCTGTTGTTGATTACAGTGGTCTTCCTGTTAACAACTTCCCTGGTCTTCCGACTCACTCCGGTTTTGGTGGTGCATCTTGTTCCCACCTCTGGGTTTTTCCTCACGAAAAAAAAACTTAAAGCAAGAGAAAATTAAGAGAATAAAGATATTTTAAATTTCATCACCCTTAGTGCCTTTGCTTTAAAAGTTTTTGGTAACACTTTAGAATAATGGTCCGTCATTAAACGGATAGTTCACCAAAAAAAAAAAAAAGAGTAAATTCTGTCATTTACTCGCTCAGTTGTTCTAAACCTTTTAAAGAATGTTTGTAACCAGACAATTTTGAGGCACCATTCACTTACATAGTAGGGAAAAATTACTATAGAAGTGAATGGTGCATCAATCTATTCTTCATCTTCTTTTGTGTTCAGAAATGTATTCAGGTTTGCACTTGAACAACATTATTCTAAAGTTTTGCCATTTTTTTTTCATAAATTATATTAAATCTGCCAAAATCATCCAAAATTGTCCAGGACTGCTTAAATTCCAGAAAATAAAATTATATTCTGTCAGTCCTGGACAAACACAGTTTTGGATTATTTTAGTATAATATAATTTATGAAAAAACATGGTACATGGCTAGTTACAGCTAAAAAAAGGTGGAAAAACAAAATTTTGTGATTCAGTTAAACAGACCCGACTAAAACATACAAGAAAAACTTTGAATTAACAGTAATATGTGGAGAAACAAAGAGGGGTAACGTTACTTACCGTTGTATGAGTTCCAGTGTCGCACAGCACAGGCAGGCTCCTGGTATTCTTATCTAAAATGTAAAATAAATAATGTCAATCCAAATGTAAACGTTGCTTGTTAACAACGTTATTTTTGCAACTAACGTTAGTGGCCAACGTTAATTTACTAACTAACGTCGTCCTAATGTACGCTTAATATGCTCGATAAACAAAATCTTAATTGTATTGGTAAAGTTAATTCAACAAACTCACTAACGTTAAGTCTTTTTAAAAATAAAACGTTAGGTTTACGTTACCTCAGTTTTAGTACCAAAGCTGAAGCAAATGATAACCTAACGTTATGTAAAGTATGTTGTCCGGGCCGTGAGCTCTCTCCTCGGGCAAAACTTACGACGCTCGCTGCACTGGTTCCTAATCTAATAATTCAATAAACTCATTTTTTTAAATAAAACGTTAGGTTTACCTCAGTTTTTAGCAGCAAAGTTTAAGCAAATGATAACCTAACGTTCTGTAAAGTATGTTGTCCGGACTGTGAGCTCTCTCCTCGGGCAAAACTTACAACGCAGCACGGGTTCCTAATCTAATTCAATAAACTAAGTTACTTTTTTTTTTTAAATAAAACGTTAGGTTTACCTCAGTTTTTAGCACCAATGCTGACAAGCAAAAATTGGGGTGCAGACAACCGCGGCTAGTACAAATCACACTTACCTTGCTTGTTTGCCGTTCTCACGGGGGATGAAAAAATCTTCGCAGGGTGTCCGGACACAGCTCATATGTTCTCTGGAACCGTGAGCTCTCTCCTCGGGTGAAACTTTCAACGCTGCACTGATGGTTCCTAATTTAAATCTAAAGCAAATCCTGTCGATCCCAATTGTGCCAAAGAGGCCGTTGTGGTAAATAGAGTATTATACTTTATTTTTTAAAAATACAGGAAATTACTGTATTTGGTGTTTGACATCATAGAAAATACCCATGATGCAACGGGAATTACAGTTATTTACTGTAAAGAGAATTTACAGTATTATACTGGGTGATATATAGTAAATAACTGTACAAATTACAGAAATGTCTAACAGTGTAACATGAACTAATAATGAACTGCACTTATAAAGCGTTTATTAATCTTTGTTAATGTTAATTTCAACATTTACAAATACTTTATTAAAATCTTAGTTATTGAACTGTGAACTAACATGGACAAACCATGAACAGCTGTATTTTTTTTTATTAACTAACGTTAACAAAGATGAACTAATACAGTAACGAACCTACTGCTCATGGATAGTTAATGTTAGTTAATACATTAACTAATGTTAACTAATGAAACCTTATTTTAAAGTGTTACCAGTTTGTTTTTGGATGAGCGAGGAGGATTTTTCTTGAAACCCTCCAAAACAACTTGTGGTGATGTAGGTGCTGTTTGATCATTTTTATATGATTTCTGACCCCAAGACTCAACTAATCTCTGCAACTCTCCAGCTGTGATCCTTGGAGAGTCTTTGTCCACTTAAACTCTCCTCACCGTGCATTAGGACGATATAGACACACGTCCTGTTCCAGGCAGATTTGTAACATCTTTAGTTGACTGGAACTTCTTAATTATTGCGCTGATAGTGGAAACCGGGATTTTCAATGCTTTAGCTTTTTTCTTACAGCCACTTTCTGTTTTGTGAAGCTCAACAATCTTTTGCTGTACATCAGAACTATATTATTTGGTTTTACTCATTGTGATGAAGGATTAAGAGAATTTGGACTTTGTGGTTCCTCCAGTTTATACTCCCTTGGAACAGGAAGTCATGGGTGGACAATTTCATGTTTCTAGTCACCCCTGGTGTGCTAAAAAACACAAATATGAATGTAATAGAGATATTTTACTCAAAGGAATTTCTAGGGCTGCCAATAAGTGTGGCCCACATGCTTTGGAGAAAAACATTTATTTCATAATGAGATCCCCCCCCCCCTTGTTTTACTTCAATGAAAGGTTAGAACTTTGTTGTTTTTTTTTTTTTTTATGAAAGATCCAAAAGATAAACAGTGCAGATTTATATTCACAACCATCTTTGCAAATATTTAGCAAGGGTACCATTAGTGGATGACACTGTATGTCTCAACAGCAAACATTTTACAGTTTCATATATTGTTATGATACTGACATTGTTATTTAATCTTCTCACACTTTGCCCATCAAGACAGCTAATTGGTGCTAAAGAAGACACAGTTTCTCAGTTACAAAACTTTTTTGTTAATTACAAAGCATTTGATTTATGCTTTGGCTGGCCTGTTACACAGCAGCAGCACACATTTGACCATCAATTAGGCCAGTTCAAGATACAACCCTGAATGTCTTCATAGATAAGAGCCCATTTACTGCACATTTCCTTCATAATGCTGTAAGGGCTACATCTGCTCTGTTTTAGAGTGAGGAGCCGATTTTTCTCTGTCCTGAAAATTTCAGAGGCCATTAGTCCTGCGGCTGTCTTTCCTTATAAATGTCACTCATAAGGCCACTGCTTCTGTCATTTCTCCATTAAAACTACATTTTTTCACTTCTTAGTCTTGATAGACTGCCCTCCACAACAGTACTTTATTAAGAGCTGATTGTATAACACTTTGAAAAGGGAGCGAAAATGATATGGAAAAAAATCACATTTGGTTCTCCATCAGAAAAAAAGTAATCTCTCTGCCGATTTAAGTCAATTTTTCATTATGCTCAGCTATTGACCTTTCCTCCAACAGGAAGTGCTGCGACTGTCTTTGTGAGGATTGTAATTGACAAGATGTCTCTTCTAATAGAAAAATGACCACATTTTCTCACAAGTTAATTATAAATTCAGTGGTTGTCTCAGTGCTGGCAGACGAGACAAGAGCTCAGTAAACCTTGGCCCATGTCAGGCAAACAATCATATCGCCCATTATATCCCTGCCACACACATGCTGATATTTGACTTTTTCTTACAGGCTGAAAGTCACTAATCTTATACATTGGTTTGTGTTGATCCTGAAAAATATTAAAATTGTTGTCATTATTATTTTTAAATTATTCAGATCCACCTTTGTGTGGTGCTAAAATAGTTCAGCCAAAATTGAATTATTTTGTCATTATTTATAGAAATACATCAGTATTAAAATTCTAACTGACACCGATAATTTGACGTTGATAATTGGTATATAGACAGATATTAACTCTATTATTGAAATAATTACTCTATTACAAATTATTAACTCTTAAAAAAAAAAACATTGGGAAAAACTTGCAAATGCATCATTATTTTAAAGTATTAGTTCACTTCAAAATAAAAATTTCCCAATAATTTACTTACCCCCATCTCATCCAAGATGTTTATGTCTTTCTTTCTTCAGTCGAAAATAAATTAAGTTTGAGGAAAACATTCCAGGATTTTTCTCCACATAATGGACTTCTATGGCAACCAACGGGTTGAAGGTCCAAATCAATGCAGTTTCAAAGGGCTTCAAAGGGCTTTAGAGGCTCTGCGTGATCCCAGTCGAGGAATAGGGTCTTATCTAGTGGGTCTTATCCATCGGCCATTTTCTAAAAAAAAATAAACATTTATATACTTTTTAACCTCAATTGTGCGACACCGGTGTTGTTCTTCTTCACGACGTATGACGTCATCCCGTCCGAAAGGTCACTCATGTGATGTACATGGAAGTACCGACCCAGTGTTAAAACAAACATGCAAAGACTAAATCAAACGGCCTTTACAAAAATAAAGGTAAAACGATGTAGAACAATTTTAAAGTTGGAGGAGAACACGAGATGGAGTTTATTGGCACTGGGTCGGTACTTCCACGTACATCACGGCCGTGACCTTTCCAACGTTCAAATGATCTATAGAAATCAACTCGTCATCAACAACTATCACGTCTAATCATATCAGCATGAGAGGAAGCTTATATATACACACAGTCGACTCATCTACATTAATTGACAGTTTTCAGCATCCCTCTTCCACGCCGACTCCTCACTCTTGGCTTGTTGTTGTACGGAGGGAGTACTCTGGGTTCGGGCCAAATACCAAGCTTGGAGCCCTCGGACAGCACGGCAAATATGTATACCATTTATTTTATCTGAATTTGTAAGTGTGAACTCGTGAAACAGGCAAAAGTTGCGTGAGAGCGCAATCCCATAAACACTCCGATTGGAGTGCAAAGTTCTGTGCATGATCTACTGACGACGTGCAAATGAAAGAACACAGAACAGCCAGATAATTTCCATAATGACCAAGGCTGCATTTCCAGATAATGTTGTCTCTTAGCGCACTAAGAAGACTCTAAAGGTATAACTTAACTAAAGGTATCCCATTTCCAGGCATGTTCCCTGAACTATACCTTAGGAGGTTGCTTAAGGTATACCTTCTTAAGTGCAACGTTAGCAGGTGCTGTTCATGGCGGTGTTGCTGAATTGGTTTATCAATGGCTCAAAAATCGATTATTCACTCTAACAGGGGCTGTTTAACTGCGTTATGTGAGAAAGAGGTGTTCTTTATAATAGAAGCACTTCATAAATAGTTGAAATTGCATTTATCAGGACTCGTAAGATCTTATAAATATAATCCAAATTGCAAACTAAATCCAAAAACGTGGATCATTTATATAATTTTGAAATGATTGTGCGAACCTGCAACCTCTTATGCCCAAACGTAGCATGCATCAACCCTCTAACGGGCAGTATGCCATTTATGTTATCATTATATATTTTGATACAGTCTTCATTTTCTCCACAAGCAGGGTTATTGGTGTAAATCACAAATTTCTGTTATTGGATGACCTCCGTCGGGTTTGTCTTGACAAAGTCAGACCAACAAGATCTAAAAGCTGCTGAATTTGCTGCCGTGGCAGACCAAATTCATTTTGAATTGCAGCTTCTGACATGGTAGCCAGGGGACTTAAGTTTTCACGGATGAAATAGTGCACATAATGGCTCCACGGATGGCGCCGTCTTTGATTTAGCACAACTATTCGTTGTATCGCTGCCATAGTTTGACCAAACTTCCCTCCACAATCATTCCCTTTAAATAGACTCCATAATGGTTTGCCAGCTGATGTACCTTTGGATAACATAATTAAAAAGCTAACAGCCATCAGTGTAATGCCAATTGTATTCTTTGCAAGAAAACACTTCAATTAGCAGAATTATATTCGTATAGACTGAGATGTAAATAAACAGTGGTGGCCACTTTTGGAATGAACTGTCAGCAGTGATAAGGTATAGCTAAGAGTGATCCAGACCAACCTTATGAACAAATGTCTTACAGAAGGCATACTTAACTAAGATCGTTTCGGGAAACACGTATTAACGTTAAGGTAAACCTTAAAGGGGCACTTCAGCCCTGGGAAGATGAGTTTGTATTTAAACTGTGTCATTTATGTAGTAGAAATGTGAAATTATTTTTGAATTTGGTGCCTTCTAGACTGAGAAAAGACAGAAAATGTATTTTTGTCTCATGTGGATGAAAGACAACAACTCCCAGAATGCACTTGCTTCGCTGCCCTACGAGGCCACTCCCTACACCGCCCCCAGCATCGTTTTGATCTTCATAATAATACAATAATTTCGTTCAGTTAGAGAATAAATACTACAATTAAAAACTGAACGTGTCTTTTCAATAAAGTGTGAGTGAGCTGAACGAAAGTCAAAGGACAAACAAAGCAGGAGTCCGATTTCATTCAGCATGAGAGGGAAGTAAGAGCTGAGGTAAGCGCGGCTGTCATTCTCAGCGCGTGTCCAGTCTGGCGCGTTTTCTGAACGCATATGGAAACTAAAAAACTAAACTCATAGGAATTCATTGAAAAGTTGAAACACTCACTTTTC
Source organism: Gobio gobio (assembly GCF_949357685.1). NCBI lineage: Eukaryota > Metazoa > Chordata > Actinopteri > Cypriniformes > Gobionidae > Gobio > Gobio gobio. Next base: position 26,112,257 of record NC_137109.1, on the reverse strand, counting down.
TCTGTAACGCTCCGTTATGAATGCCTGAGGCCGAGCCGAGCGCATTTACATTCTGTGCGTGAGATCTCTTCCCTGTGGGCGGGTTGAAAACATACGGAACAGCTCCTTCTACTGGCTGTAGTTTTTATCCTCTGGCCAAAAAAATCCTCCGATGACGCAAAATGGCGATTTTTGCGTCATGGGAGGAATTTTTCCCGAAATAAAATGCATAATTCTCTCGTCTCAGGGGGATATGAGGGGGTAAAGTACCATAATTCAAATATACTATGGGGTTTCTACTGATACAAAGCTTAATGCTAAATCACTGAAATTGCCCTTTAAGGCACAACTTAAGAATGACATAGCATTAAGAAGGTTTTGGGAAATCCAGCCCAACACAATCTACCAAGAGCTGCACAAATTAGTGTCTGTCTGTATTAAGATATGCTTTTTTGGGTAAATAATGGTGCAAATAGGCTACCAGTAAATTGACTAGAACAAACATTAGTAAATCACAGTTCATGATTGATTTAAATATTCTCCTCCCATAAATTTTGCATCTGAAAGGGAAACTCCTACAAATGCATATGTAATAAGGTCAGCCGCAAAATAACCCCGTCCATGCCTTTTCAGTGATATTTTTTCACTGCGTGTCTTAAGTTAATCCTGACTGTAGTTTTTTAATGCCAAAAGTGAGTTTGTGCTGGTGTAAATCTGACCCTAACACTGTTATTTATTTATTTATTTTTTACTATGATGCTGCTTTGAAACAACCTGGGTTGTATAAAGTGCTATATAACATGTGACTTGGCTATTTACTAATCCTCATGTCATTCCAACCCTGTATGCTGTTATTTTTATATGGATCACACACATGCACGCGTGCACACACGCACACACGTGCGCACACGCGCACACACGTGCGCACATACACGCACACACGCACACACACGCACGCAAACATTTTTAAAGGATTGTTTGATTGGTTGTTTTTAACAAAAGTTCATATTGGATACAGGCTGTCAAGCTTTGTAAAGAACCATATAAACATAAAATGAGTCCACATAAAAAAGTAGACCATCATACACTACATTAAAATAAAAGAATTACTAAGTAAATAAACAATTTTTGGTGCTCGATTTATGATTTGACATAATGGTCAGTATGAATTGTGTGGAGAAAAAACAACAACATACAGCTTTGAAATGACAAACATTTTAATTTTTTGGGGTGAAGTATCCCTTTAAAATCAAACCAAGCAGGGATCACATCTGCGTCTCAGTGACACAGATGTTTTATACAACTTCAATATCTGAAAGAGAATGTGTCCGGTAATCTAATAATACAGGTGATTTGCTTTGTATTACCAAACAATTCAAGAGACAACGGATCATCTGTCAAGGTAATGAAAACATGACAAGTCTCCGCCGCATACATGCTCATCTGCCCTTCATTTGCCCCCGGTACCTCTCCCTGAACCCTGCAAGTGATAAGAATGACAAACACACTCAGCAAACTTGAAAATGATTTAACAGTCTGTGAGAGCCACTCATTCATTTCTGTCTGTAACAGAGCCCATTTGCATTATGCTCTCTGCAGTGGCATCATGGTCACTATATCTAGACCATAGGCTATTCCATCAGTAAAATGTAAATGAAAATGTGGAACTGTTTCCTGTTTGTTTGTTTGTTTGTTTGTTGGGGAGGGCATCTCCTCTACGATTCAAACGGACCTTTTCCCAGGTGAGATTGAGGATTTTGAGTGTTCAAGCTGTTCCTGCATACCCACTTCACTGGTGCCCACTGAAGCAGGGCCGAGCAGTTTAGAGTCGGCCACGTGTCACGGCTGGCTAAAATGGGAAGCCCTTAGACACTGGCGGTGTGTGGTTTTGGAAAGACCTGTGCTTTGTGCAGCTTTAAAGCATGTTAAATCAAACAACTCTAGACTAGGAGGATTGCATTGGATGTTCTTTTGACCCTGCTATGGTGCAGAAGTATTATCGTTATGTTTCCTAATAGTGTTGTGTCATGCTGTGTCAGTCAGACTGTGTTTGGTAGCATGTTCTCTAAGTCAAGTGATGCATTTGATCCAATCTCACAACTTAAACCATCAACTAAAACTATCAAAGAACCCAGCAGAGTGGGAATTTGGCTGTCAAATTAAGGCACCAAATGCGCAGTGCTGTTCATTTTAGCACATCATGGAAGTCTACCCAACTTTTTCTTCATCAGAGTGGCAAAAAGCTATCTTAAGAGTTATTCAGCTGTGACTTGATGGACTTCCAAGTTTTGGAAGCAGACTTTTGCACATTCTGCTGAATCAATTTATAGTTGAGTTAATGGAAAGCTCAGTAACAAATAGGAACAATTTGGATTACTTAAGCAATATCATAAAAGCAAGGTATTTTCACCCGTGCTAACATTCGTAAAAACTCTCAGGCAAATAAACAACAACAACACTTGTCTATAGTGTAACAATGTATGAAGCACCACTTATACAGAAGTCAATTATATATACACTTGTATTCATAGCTATAGACTGAGATGTAGAAACAGTGGGGGCCACAATCGGACTGAACTGTCAGCAGTGATAAGGTATAGCTAAGAGTGCTCCAGACCAACCTTACGAAAGAATGACTTACAGAAGGTATTCTTAACTAAGATTGTTTCGGGAAACACGTATTAACGTTAAGACACACCTTAAGGTATAACTTAAGAATGATGTAGTGTTAAGAAGCTTTCCGGAAATCCAGCCCTGGACCATTATTTTAAAGTGAAAATCCTGTTTTTCACTTAAAAAATAATGGTCCAGGTAACTAGTAGTTCCTGCATAGTGACTAAGTAACACTTGAGTAATTAGTGATGCATTTTATGACCACGTAAAAATGCTCACATCTCAGACACGTACATTCTGTGATTAGTAATTAATGATTAATTCTTAGATAATTCTTATAGTTAACTCAGGAGGAGGACGAGGAAACAAACAGGACATAACAAAGTAAAGTCCAAAACAAGGAAAACAGAGTCCAAAGGAACAAAAAACAGTCCATGGAGGAGTGGAAGGAGGGAGGAGCAAGTGGGGAGCCAGGAGCAGGAAAAGCCAGGTGGTGTGCCAGAAACCAGCCAGGACGGGGCCCCAGGGCAGAGTCGATGGTGGGAGGAGCCATGGAGGAGACGACTGGGAAGTAGACGACACCCTAGAGACAACCAACGGTGAAGGAGCCAGAGATGGAGCCGCCGAGCCGATAAGCCCCCGCGAAGCTGATGGTCCCGGAGACCGAGGTGGCACCGCAGCGACGAGCACCCGAGGTGGAACCGGGAAACCAGAGGACAGCGGCTGAACTGGAGGGACCGAGGACAAAGGCGGAGCTGAAGGGAAGGCGGAGCCAGACAAAGCCGCAGGTGAAGGCAGGCCGGTGACTGACCAAGGCGGAGCTAGAGAGACGAGGGAGCCCGGAGAAGCCGTATGGCCGCTGGTGTCCGGTGGAGCCGAGGGAGGGAGGAGCCAGGGAGGCGCTGAAGTGTCGACGGGCCGAGGCAGAGCAGGGGGCACGGAGGCTGGAGGCGGAGACAGGGGAACCTCAGTGCTGGACAGAGCTTATGGCCTGAAGACACTAGGCGTGTCCACACAGCGTGTGGGTGGAGCAGAGAGGCAGAAGGGCAGCAGCGAAGGGCGCACTGAGGAATGGACCAACTGAGGAGGTGGGAGAGGGAGGCTGGGTAGGAATTCCTGAAACTCTGGAGATACTGGGGACGCTGCAGACTCGGAAAACACAGGAGATACAGGAAAAAAACTCTCCATAAAAGTCCATCAGGTCCACCTCAAAAACTGTCCTCAGCTCCTCCATGTAGCTGCCAGCGGCTTCCTGCAACTCATCCACTGCGGCGGTGCTGTGGGCGGGGCTTTCCTCCCAGCCCTCGAACTCCTCAATAACTCCCTACGCGATGTACGGCGTTGCCGGCTCACGCACCTGGTCAGACCTTATTGGTGGTCCGGGCTCCGCGGCGATGACACACTCCGTCCTTGTCCTCAGTACGGGCTCGTCACTTGCTGGTGGCTGGTCCCCACGGTCTGCGGGGGGCTCGTGCAACTTCTCCGTTGCATCACTCGCTGGTGGTGGTTGGCTGGTCTCTGGCAGTGGTGGAGTGGGACTGGTACCGCTGTCCTCCTCAGCGGGGCCGATGGTGAATGGCGAGTTGTTGGATACCAGTACCCACTCCACGAATGCGGCGAAGTCTTCTGTTGGACCGCCCGCTGGAACGCGTCTGGGAAACGGGTAAGGCACGCGAGCAGTAGGGAGTCCCGGCTGTGTGCTTCCAGCGGGCGTTCTCCCTGCTCCAGGCAGAGAAGCTGAACCTCAGGAAGGGCCACGGGGAAAACAAAAAGAAAAAAAGAAAACTCCGCAAAAAAAAACTGTTTTGGTCGGTTCTTCTGTTACAATTTACATGCAGGCAATGAGCTCACAGAGACGAGGGTAGCCAGGAGAACAGGAACATTTAATATAAAACTCAGGATCACAACAGACACGTACAACATAAACGAGAACCGACAAACACTGAGGGCAAACTGAGGGTTTACATACACAGAGCAAATGAGGATATCGAGGTGCAGGTGATGGATGAGCCACAGGTGACTGACATGACTAATTAACCAAACTGGGGAGAAACAGAATCTTAATCAAAACACACAATACATGTAACAAGTGTAACATCAAACAAACCACTCGTCTCTCAAAGCGCATATACTGCAATGAAGCCCGTCCTTGTAATTCGCTTCAACCTTTCCGAACTTTATGAAATATTTTTTTCATGGAAGGTTCGAGTGTGTGAGGAATTGGAAGCAAGCAGAATATGGGTGTTTCTAAAGCACACTCAGCGTCATCACGCATTTGGTTAAAAACTAAGCTCAGAATCGATTCTGAAATTCTCAATGATGACAGCACAAATAATAGTTCCAAACAAACCTAGTAGTGTTTGTATTGTCCCTGATTGTATCAGCACTTTTGAAAAAAAAAGGGAAAAAAAAACTAAAAACTAAATACATAAATAAATGACTCGCTGATAAATACAGTCACGTGTTTCGCTCCAAAATTAACCAGCACTTTTGAATTAATCAGTTGATTGTATTATGCAATGACTCACTGATGAATACAGTCACTTGTTTTGTTCTTGAATTAATTAATTAAAAGTCACATAGTCACCATCTAATGGCTCTAACTAAAATACACAGACTGTCTGACACACCCAAACACATACGTTGTGTATGTATTTATTAGCCATTTTAGATAGTGTTAATTGCAATTCCTCAAAAAAACTTGATTACGACTTGATTTTAAAAGAATATTTAAAGGCATTATTTTACATTGTTTGATGTCAAACAAAATGTTGTTTGTGGTTTCATCTTTAAAACATCAATGAGATTGTGCGGTTTCAGTAAATGGTTGATTGGGAGCCTGGCTATGTTTAAAATAGAAATAAATACCATTGGTCTTAAAATGTCAGGGAGACCACAGTTTAATTGGCTAATCAAAAAGGCCCCAGTAAGGGCTGGACAGAGGGATTACAGTCAGAACCAAGTCACCCTGAGTGACAGCCAAGATTTCTAGTGTGTGAAGAAGAGTAATTGGAAAGTGCTGTGGAGTACAGGGAAGGATTTCTCATCATCTTGCCAAATGGCACTAAGGATCTCTATCCTTCCTCATAGGAGCAACATCACTCTCTGTGGTTTATTTTTGAGTCTGTATATGACTGTCCCAGCAGATGGATCAGGAATGATTTTTAAAAATAAGTTTAGCACCATTTAATTCTTTCAAATGGAGTTTTAATGTGCTTTAAAGTGAAACATGGGTGACACATTCAACATTTAATAGCATGAATATCAAAACATGCACAATGGCACATCATTTGTACACAATCGAACGGCAGTCTCCATTAAACATAACAATTGCACTTCATAGGACGTTTATGCACATATATCGATGTTCGAAAGTCACTCAGGCGTAAAATTAAGCTAATGAAGCATTGCCATTATTTTTCCTTTCTGTCTAAAAATCTTCATATACATCTCTGGGGGAGTTATGGGAACCCCATGACATGTTGTTTTCTGTTCATTAACCCACCAGCTGTTCATTCAAATGAGCCTAAAGGCAATATCTCACCGTTGAGTCACCATTCAGTCTACAACTCGTGACTGTAAGTGTCCTGCCCCGACTTTCTAATTCTCACCTTTTCCAGGTGTCCCTCAAAAATAAATAAATAAACAAAAAGCAGTGCAATGGAGGAAAGTGTGTCATATTATTCAATCCTTTGCATTTTGTTAAGAAAGTCCATCATTGTCGACCAGCGATTGTTATGCAGTGCATATTTTAGCATATCCAAAATCTGATTACATGCGCATTTCATGACCATATAGTGCAAAGCCTACCAATTCTACAGCCCTTCTTTTCTTCCCCAGCAGTCATAAATCCTATGATTGACTGTGGATGTGCCCTTATGCGGAAAGCAGAAATGCATAGGGAGAATAGCTCCCTGATGTATCACATTAAAATATGATGCACAGCCGTGCTTTTTCCCAGATTACACTAAATAATTCACTTGCCTTCAGAAAATGATATGTGCATCTGTGCAGGTTATTTACTGCTTTGAAATTAAAATAAAAAAGTCCCATGGTTAAAATCCAGCTAGGTTGTACTAATGGTTGAACTACAAATGTCCAAATACCTCTTTCCAAATGGGTACATGTTTTTGAATTGAGGTTTGACATTATTTAAAACAAGGATTTTAATATTTACACTCTCTTGTTTCTTTTGAGACTTTCGGAGACATTCTCCTGAAACTTTCTCTTCTCTTCTCTTCTCTTCTGTTTTTTTTTTTTTTTAATCTGCAGTGAACATTCTGAACACAGACATTGAAATACTGCTTAATCTGAAATATAGTCAGTTATACTGCGAGCACATGTATGTATGTGCCAATAGTAAATGTGACCATTATGTATTTCATGGTGCCCTAGGCATTCTTATTACACAGATATGGATGATTTGTTAAAAAATAGGGATCCATATTTTCTTATTTTATGTCACGATGCTATTTATCCTTGCATTTATTCAAACATGTAATGTGTATTTTTCCTATAGAATAGCAAATAAATTCAAAATATACTGTAGTATATTAATATGATACACTTAGTATAATTTAATACAACAATTTAAAATGATTATTTGGTATTCAGTCCTATTTGTCCTCTTCCCAGAATGCACTGGGGCGTGATTAATATGGCTGCAATGTTTATCCATTTGCCAATTTTGTTTACATTGTTGTCACATTTAATAAATTATTGCAACCCGTTCTCACTCCCAAGGCGTCAAATTCCGAAGCATGGTCAAGTGCTTTCCGCGTCACAATAAAGACGCTAAAGGCATCCCTAGGCGTCTATATCGACGCGCTGAGTGCTCCATTAATTTCAATGAGAAACCTTTGGCGTCATACACAGACGTGTTGGGCATGGGAACGTTATTGTCATGATGATCATATATTGGGTTATGATTTTGCCATGATGACATGTTGGACTGTGATTCTCAATTTAATCAGCCAGCATCATTTTATTTACGCTATCTAGACACGTTTTAACATGTAACCCAACCCCATTCCATCCCTAAACCTACCCATTTGTGTGGTATAAAATGCAGATTTAACAGGCAGAGTCGACTGCATGCACAATTTATTCAAAAAATACAAATATTCCGAGGCCAAGCGATTGATTTGTGTGAAGAAAATCCCCAAAAGCGATCAGCGTCTCCATCCGCAGAAGATCACGAACACATAAAAATTCAAATATTGCCCCCCGTTACGTCAGTTTTCAAAGTGAAATTGCATTGGCTCTCATATGTCTCGTGACCAATTGCGTCATTACGTCAGCTTTGATTGTAAAATGTCATTGGTTCTCGTGTGTCTTGTGACCGATTGCATCATACTAAAGAGGCGTGTGTATTATTTGAATGAGATATGAATGAGTGCGTTAAGGGAGCGGCGGGATCATCATCTCAGCGATTAAAACATTAAGATCAACTCTGTTCTTTACATGAAGACATCGTGTGACTTCAGAAGACTTGGAATGCAACATGAGTTAATACTTTTATACTGTTTTTGGTCAGTTTTTGCAATAAATAGATGTGACTGTACTTGTACTTGTAGGTTTAGGGTAAGAGTTGGGTTAGCTGCTCCAAAATATAAAAGTAACCTTTAAATATGAATAAAATATGAATAAAATCATGTATGCTTTTACAAATGCAAAGAATAAAATGCGTCTTGATCTGACGCATTGGGTAAACAACTGAAATCAATGGAGCACTCAGCGCGTCGATATAGTGACGCCTAGGGGTGACTTTAGCGTCTTCTTTGTGACGCGGAAGGCACTTGACCATGCGTCGGATTTTGACGCCTTGGGAGTGAGAATGGGTTGATTATTTAGTTACTTTGATAAATATCACTTTGAAAATGCACTTAATCTAAATAGGTATCATTCATCTAAATTACTGATTTTAAATGTAGGCTACTTGACTTTTTAAGTTCAAGCCATTTATTTAAAAGTTCTATGAACCACTTTTTTTTTTAAACCCTTGTGTGGTGTTCATATTTTTGTTATTCAGCCAGTGTTCGTGGGTCTGGTGGACCCGCTGGATTTTTGGGTTTTTAATTCAAGACAATCAAAAATGTTATGTTAAAATACTCAACAGATGTTTACTTCATCCCAATTACAAGCAATATAAACAGCATATATGGTAAATATTTTCTCTTTACCTTTGTTAGATCACATTTAAGAATTGCAACCTCGTGTGGGAACGGCAGGGGTAGAAACAAAACTCACTCTTGCACTCTCTCACACTTACACACAATCTCTCTCTCACACGCACGCACACACAAACTCACACACGCACACACTCACGCACGCACACACACACATACACATACATACACACACACACTCACGCACGCACACACACACACACACACACACACACACACACACACACACACACACACACACACACACACACACACACACACACACACACACACACACACACACACACACACACACACACACACACACACACACACACACACACACACACACACACACACACACACACACACACACACACTCACTCACTCACTCACTCACTCACTCACTCGGATATGTGGTGTATGGTTACTCTCCTTAGGCATAATGGTTTTTCTAATGTACAAACTGTATAATCTATCCCCCTACACTAACCCTACCCCTAAACCTACCAATCACAGAACACTTTTGGCATTTTTTGAATTTCAAAAAACACCATTTAGTATGAGGACACAGATGTCGTCATAAACCATGTTTACGTTTTAATACGCATGTCATTATACACATTTGTGTCCTCATAAACCATATACATGAACATACACACACTAACAGCAGGCCCTGACAGGAGGAGGACAGAGTAAAGGTACACAGGACCTACAATTTCCACACTTTTATTAGCCCCGGGTCCAGTGGACCCGAACATCCTGTGTGTAATATAAATGTGTGGGGGGTTGTACAGTGTGTGGTCATTGAAAATGTGTTCTGATATATATTCCTCATAGAAAATAAGCCAAGGCCAATGAGTCTCAGTTTGAAAAAATAATTAATCATAACATTTTTCTTTTGATAAAAAATGAAAACGGGTCACTATACAAGGGTTAAATGGAAAATAGGGCACTTGCTGCAAATCTGAGGCAGAATACTGTATTTTAACAATGCATAATGTAAAAATGCATAAGAGATTTACCCTTTCTGTTTTTAGTCACATGTTCAGCTCTCTTAGAATATTTTAATGTATAAATACACATATGTTTTATGTGATCAGTATTAAAACTAAAAGCACTCAGTGAAGATCAGCTATGGGTCTACGGTAACCACCCCAAATCTTTCAGCACAACCGAGAGGGTGTTAACTTTGAAAACACAGTAATTTACAAGTTTTAAGGCATGCCATTAAAGTCACTAATGAAGCACCCCCAGCTGAGGTTGATTAACTGGGTTCACCTGTGAGGGGACTGAGGCCAGACCGAAGCTACAGCAACACATCATGGAAGCCTGCCAGATTCCATTTGCTTGTGTGAGGCTTGTGTCATTGAAATGACTTTTATTTGATCTTCATTTACAACTGTTATTTCAAGTATCCTGCAATATTGTAAATGTCTTCACAAGCAGAATGCAAGATCCAGGATATGAATTGATACCTGCTGACTCGTGTAAAACCTTGTTTGTGCAATAAATATCATGTTGATGGTCTTGTTTTTCATTAGGTAAATTAATCCAAATCAGTCAGTCAGCACTTGGCATTTTATCACACGCTTTTTCTTTCAAAGTGATTTACTGTCCTTTAATTGCACGGACAGTCTCTCCGGAGCAACGTGGGGTTAAGTGCCTCGCTCAAGGGCACAATGTTGATGAGAGAGTGGGATTGTGATCTCCAAATCTCACTAGTTCTTAGGTCACCTCTTTTAGAATCTGAACCTGTTGGCCCAGATAGGCCTACTTAAAGGGTTAGTTCACCCAACAATTAAAATTATCCCATAATTTACTCACCCTCAAGCTATCCTAGGTGTATATGACATTCTACTTTCAGACGAATACAATCGGAGTTATATTAAAAAAATGTCCTGCCTCTTCCAAGCATTATAATGGCAGTCAATGGCAGCCCAAAATTGTAAGCCCAAAAAAGTGCATCCATCCATTATAAAAGTAATACATACCGTTTACTTAATCCACAAGATGTGCATTGACCTAAAGCTCAGGAACTTGCGAGAACAAAACACTTGCATGCATTAAGTACATTTTAAAACAATGACTAAAATAGCTTTGAAAATTTATGTTTGAAATAAAATGATAAAACACTGAGGCACAGATTTAAAATGGAGTGCATTTGGGTATGACAACATTATACATGTACAGTATAAAAACATGTATATTTTTTAGATAAAGATTACATTTAACACTGTTATGAAATTATTATTATTATTTTTTTTTTAAGATTAACTTTAAGTGAGCATTAGATGACAACAATCTAAAATAGGATAAATGAGAATGCACAATTAAAAATATCTAATAGTGGCAAAAATACTATTTGACCAGTGGAAAAGATTGAGAATAACTTGTGTCTAAAAACTCTCTGAAATGTATTTTATAGAATTTTTATTTATTTATTCTAAAACAAGGCAAGGATACTGAATGATTTTTAGCAATGCAATGTAACGGCACATAGTCTGAATATCATATTTTCATAATGTCTTAAAGTCGGCATTAAATCAAATTTTACAATTCGTATTTTTATATTTCATATTGTAGTGTTTACTATAACTGATTTATCTGTGCACTTCATTAATTTGTAAAAATTTATTTATCCTTATAATCTTTAATCAAATACGTTAACTTTCCCTCCCCCATCGAAACGACTTCTCTTCTCTCCCGGTCATGTGCTATGGCCACCTGTCTCATTTCTGCACCGCCTCTCAGAAACCTGTCACTGATCGTAGCAATATGGTGTAGGAATATTTTCTCGGTGTACACAATACCTTCTTCCGGAAGGACTTGAGGCAAAAAGAGAGAAATATATGAGAAATAAAAGCTTTTATTATGTAAAAAATACTCAATATAGTCAGACGAACAGCTTGTCGTGGCGGCTCACACTTAGGAATCCAGCGTGTGTGAACGCGCTTACAGCGCACCCCCCCTATAAGGGAGAGCTGAGAAAAAAGTTTTACATAAATAAAGCCATAAAAGGCTTAAAATAAGTGAAATCTGTAGCATAAACCAGCTAAAAGTGAGGAAATATGCTCAGTAACATATGTAGAAAAGATTTAGAGAGAAAATACATTTATTTAAGTGATAGATCGAGTTTTTCTCCACCACTGAGTGCAAACTGGCATTCAAATCTGCCTCCATTTTGTTAGCAACGCCCAACTTCCAACGATCCAATCAATTCCCGAAGGACGAAATCAAGCCCCGCCCTACATTTTTTCTAATTTCAGAAGCCGTTTCACTCGGATATACGTCACAATAAGGAAAGAAGACAATCTCAACTTCCGTTTCACGCCGACTTTAAACATGGTATCGCATGGATGGGAATAAGCATGAAAATGATATGCAGATGACTTAATGCATGGTAAATATAAGCGATGTAAGCTCCATATATGGTTATTTCAGTGAGGAGACGGGTGGAGATGTGTGTATGCACAATCTTCCGCTGACTAGGTTTTATAAAGGGAATTTTGCGCAGGTTCAGCTTTTGTGCGTATATTTGACACTATATAACACTTTTAGGATGAAATCTAGGGAAAGTTTTATACACAAGGCCCCAGGTCTTGTATTTTCATCTTGTAGTAAATGGGAATTCACAGAGAAAAATTGTTCACCTGAGAAGGTAACCATAGCAACAGTATGCTTCTTGTACATTTTTTTTTTTTGTTCTTATAGATATTTCTTTCCAAACATCAACCTCCCTGAATGTCATTGTATAATGTGTGCACTGAATGTTCCACAAACCAGTAGTTCAGTAACAAATGGACATCCTTAATTTGCTGTCCTACTCTTGTTTGTAATCATCTCTGAGATGCTCTCGACAGAGACGTGAACGTGTAAAATCAATCCTCTTTCATGTCCATCATTTATTCCAAATACATCCACTGAAAGAAGTGCATAAAGAATTGGCATTGAGGAGAAAATTTGACAGGATTTGAGACTCAGAAATCACTCGCCAGTATGTGAACAGACAAATAGGCAAAAGTACAGGCTGACTGTCCTTTCCAAGATTACACTCCAAAATAGTCCTCTAGCATAACATCTGTATTCATTCGACTTCAAAGACAAAATAATAGCACAAATAAATCAATACTCTCTTCCTGCCAGACTGAAAGTTTGCCACTTTCCCAAGCAGCCCCTGCCAGGATAAGAAGAGGGTGCCACCAGACATACAATCTTCAAGTACAAATACAGCTAAGCTGTTAAGCTGGTGATTGGGGTGGGAACGCAGTATGTAAGCGAATGACTTTGTGGGAAGTGAAGGGGCCTGCTGATTTCTCAATTATACTTCTTCCAGTGGCCTTGGAGACACATAGTGCTAAACAGCCCTCATTGCCAGTCAACGACACCAGAAAAGCCTGCACCCAAAGGTAATTTGGTGCTGATGCTTTAGAGTGTGAACATGCTGTTTGATGCACTGAAAACAGAGATGAATGATATATGTTTCTTATCTATGGTGACCGAGAGGGGACATGTTCGGTTCACCTAGTTGTGTCGTGGCCACGAGTAGGAACATGATATGTAGGACAGTAAATGTGAAGTTGTGGCTTCGAGATCCGATGTTGAGGGAACAACGTATTTTTCGGTCATATTTTCAATTAGGTTCATTCTCGTGTTACGCAGCACATTTGAGCTTCAGCAAGAACCAATAAGGTTCATTCTCGTGTTACACAGCACATTTGAGCTTCAGCAAGAACCAATAAGGTTCATTCTCGTGTTACGCAGCACGTTTGAGCTTTAGCAAGAGCCAATGAGGTTAATTCTTGTATTACGCAGCACGTTTGAGCTTCAGCAAGAACCAATAAGGTTCATTCTCGTGTTACGCAGCACGTTTGAGCTTCAGCAAGAACCAATGAGGTTAATTCTTGTATTACGCAGCACGTTTGAGCTTCAGCAAGAACCAATGAGGTTCATTCTCGTGTTACACAGCACGTTTGAGCTTCAGCAAGAACCAATAAGGTTCATTATTGTTACGCAGCATGATTCAGCTTCAGCAAGAACCAATGAGGTTCATTCCCGTGTTACACAGCACATTTGAGCTTCAGCGAGAACCAATAAGGTTCATTATTGTGTTACGCAGCATGATTCAGCTTCAGCAAGAACCAATGAGGTTCATTCTTGTGTTACGCAGCACATTTGAGCTTCTGCAAGAACAAATCAGGTTCATTCTTGTTACACAGCACATTTGAGCTTCAGCAAGAACCAATGAGGTTTATTATTGTATTACGCAGCACGTTTGAGCTACAGCAAGAACCAATGAGGTTCAATCTCGTGTTATGCAGCACATTTGAGCTTCAGCAAGAACCAATGAGGTTTATTATTGTATTACGCAGCACGTTTGAGCTACAGCAAGAACCAATGAGGTTCAATCTCGTGTTATGCAGCACATTTGAGCTTCTGCAAGAACAAATCAGGTTGATTCTTATGTTACACAGCACGTCTGAGCTTCAGCAAGAACCAATGAGGTTAATTCTCGTGTTACACAGCACGTCTGAGCTTCAGCAAGAACCAATGAGGTTAATTCTCGTGTTAAGCAGCACGTTTGAGCTTCAGCAAGAACCAATGAGGTTCATTCTTGTATTATGCAGCACGTTTGAGCTTCAGCAAGAACCAATGTGGTTCATTCTCATGTTACACAGCACTTCTGAGATTCAGCAAGAACCAATGAGGTTCATTTTCGTGTTACGCAGCACGTTTCAGCTTCAGCAAGAACCAATGAGGTTCATTCTTGTATTATGCAGCACGTTTGAGCTTCAGCAAGAACCAATGAGGTTCATTTTCGTGTTACGCAGCACGTTTCAGCTTCAGCAAGAACCAATGAGGTTCATTCTTGTATTATGCAGCACGTTTGAGCTTCAGCAAGAACCAATGTGGTTCATTCTCATGTTACACAGCACGTCTGAGATTCAGCAAGAACCAATGAGGTTCATTTTCGTGTTACGCAGCACGTTTCAGCTTCAGCAAGAACCAATGAGGTTCATTCTTGTATTATGCAGCACGTTTGAGCTTCAGCAAGAACCAATGAGGTTCATTCTTGTGTTACGCAGTACGATTGAGCTTCAGCAAGAACCAATAAGGTTCATTCTTGTGTTACGCAGCATGATTCAGCTTCAGCAAGAACCAATGAGGTTCATTCCCTTGTTACGCAGCACGTTTGAGCTTCAGCAAGTACCAATGAGGTTCATTCTTGTGTTACGCAGCACATTTGAGTTTCTGCAAGAACAAATCAGGTTCATTCTTGTTACACAGCACATTTGAGCTTCAGCAAGAACCAATGAGGTTTATTATTGTGTTACGCAGCACGTTTGAGCTTCAGAAAGAAATAATGAGGTTCATTCTCGTGTTTTACGCAGCACGTTTTAGCTTCACAAGAACCAATGAGGTTCATTCTCGTATTACACAGCCCATTTGAGCTTCAGCAAGAACCAATGAGGTTCATTATTGTGTTACGCAGCACGTTTGAGCTTCAGCAAGAACTAATAAGGTTAATTCTTGTGTTACGCAGCACATTTGAGCTTCAGCAAGAACCAATGAGGTTCATTATTGTGTTACGCAGCACATTTGAGCTTCAGCAAGAACCAATGAGGTTCATTATTGTGTTACGCAGCACGTTTGAGCTTCAGCAAGAACCAATGAGGTTCTGTCTCTTGTGTTACTCAGCATCTTTGAGCTTCTGCAAGAACCAATGAGGTTCATTCTCGAGTGTCAAACAGGTTCAGTTGAGCTTCTTTTCATGTTCATGGATCAATGTGAATAAAAGCCTAAACTAAAACTATTAATCATAGTGATCATATCTCTTCAGAAATACTAAACCACTCAATTCATGTGGATTAGTTTTATGATCTCTTTATGAACTTTTTGAATTGTTAAAGTGTCAGTTGTGTATCTTTCTATGCAGGGACAGATAGCTCTCAGATTTCATCTAAAAGATCTTCATTTGTGTTCCAAAGATGAACGAAAGTCTTATGGGTTTGGAACTATATGAGGGTATTTGTGAGATGAGCATTTGTGGTTAAAACGTATATGAACCTCATTGGTTCTTGTGGGCGGCAGTGGCTCAGTGGTTCATGTAGGTTGTCTACAAATCAGAAGGTTGGTGGTTCAATCCCCGGTTCCACCTGGCCAAGTGTCTAGGTGTCCATGAGCAAGACACCTAACCGACGAGCTGGATGGCGCCTTGCATGGCTGACACAGCCGTCTGTGTATGAATGGGTGAATGTGAGGCAATATGTAAAGCGCTTTGGATGGCCATGGGTCTGTTGAAAGCGCTATATAAATGCAGTCCATTTACCATTGCCATATAAATATGTATTTTTTTTTTTTAGAAAATGACAGATCGTTTTGGTATATAAGACCCTTATTTCTCGGCTGGGATCATGTAGAGCTCTTTGAAGCTGCACTGAAACAGCAATTTGGACCTTCAACCCGTTAGTCCCCATTGAAGTCCACTGAATGGAGAAAAATCTTGGAATGTTTACCTGAAAAACCGACTGAAGAAAGAAAGAAAGAAAGACATCTTGGATGACATGGGGGTGAGTAAATTATCAGGTAAATTAAATGAACTAATCCTTTAATTTGAATGCTGTCTGCATGTCCTGATTTTGCAGAGTTGGTCAACATATTTTGTTGATCCAGGAACAAAGTTCCTCTCTGAAAATGTAATCCTAACCAACCAAGCCAAAATGGTGAACATAAACTTGTGGAGTGCAAACATAAAAGGCAGCACATAAACTATAGCAAAAAGGAACTTTAGAAAACTGTTTACAAAATACACATCCCATTTGATGATCTCTGACAAGAATATTCTGAGACCTCAAAAAATAACCTGCACATAATCAGTTCCAAAGAAGACACCAATTATGTCATCTTTCATTCACTCATATTGAAGTTTTTTATTTTAATTAATTTTTTTATTATTGAGTAATTCCTAGAGAAAATAAAGTTCTTGCAACTATGAAAACCAAAATAATAGGTTAAAAGCACTGTTTACTTAGTTTTGTAAAAAAAAAAAAACTCATCTAATTACAAGAAGGCCAGGAGCTTAATTACTATCATGAAGGTCAAATCTTTGTAAGGTGCTCAATGTCAGACTTGTTGACAGAGCAAGTGGAGTAGCTTTGTAAATACTGCAATTCAAGTCTGCAATACTCTGCTCATTGAACAAAACACACAAATGCATTTTTTATTTATTAAGGTAAAGTTAGGGACTTTAAGATCAAGGTAACCATTTGTCCTATGCTATTCCCTTAAATCGTTAAAGAAGGCTGCCTTTAAAACACCTTTCTGATGCCAGCACCATTGACAAGATTTTGTCAAATTGATTTAAAGGTCTCATAAATATCATTTCTGCAAAGGAAGCTTCTACATAGGCTAATAGAATTACATAAATTGTGTTTAAAGAAGAGTCCTTCTGATTTTGATAAATGGACAGTATCCATTTTTATAAATATGCATATTCATATGGACTCAAATGCATCTTGCCTTGCATGACACGAGAATGAATCATATCTGGGATGGTCCATTTTGGAAATGGACTTTATTTATAGCTTTTAAAGTCTAGTGATTTTTTTCTCTCTTCAAAAGCCTTTGCACTCTCCTTATGTCAGAGCAAGATTGACTTAATGCATAATTTCTCACAATTGCATTAAAAGTAATACTCAATAACCAGTCCCACAATTAATTGTTTATAAGGGCGACGCAGCTGTCCTTGGCAGCCTTAAGAGCCAATGTTTCATTATTCAGGCTCTGTCAGTGAACAATATGAGTGTATATTCAGTTATTCAGTTGCAAGTCATCATATGATGTTCGTCGGACAGCATTTAATATATTTGGCACTGAACTTGAACTGTATACATGTATCAACAATCATGAATTGTACAGTATAATAGAGCTAATTTTCTGTATCATGTCAGCTACGAAAAGTCTGACAGTAAACAAGTATCACATATTGCCAGAGCTAACCCACAGGCTACTGGGTAAACGAATAAACATGCACATTTAAAAACAAGCTTCGGTCAACTTCCAGCTATTACTATCCTAGTGTAGCTCTTGGGGCAAGGCAAGCTGCCAAAGCGCACTCGCCCTATGAGGTGTCACGCGGTTAAAAAAAAACAAGTAGTGCACAACAACGTTCACCACCTCCTACTAAGTGCACCACAAAAACTGTGCGTGTGCCAGATATTGTACAAGGGGCATTCAAATATGCCCTTTTATGATAAATAACCCCTTCTGAAATACACTAGTTTTACAAAAAGATTAAAAAAATGTCTTTGTTTGTAGATGCATCCGAATTA
This sequence comes from Gobio gobio, assembly GCF_949357685.1. Classification (NCBI taxonomy): domain Eukaryota; kingdom Metazoa; phylum Chordata; class Actinopteri; order Cypriniformes; family Gobionidae; genus Gobio; species Gobio gobio. The sequence goes on along the minus strand of NC_137109.1, from coordinate 26,094,166 downwards.
TAAATGCAGAATACTGTTATTGTGAACACATTTGCACTACATGTTATGTGTTCTTTTAAATGTTTCCTCCAAATTATCATCAATAAATGATTGGCATACACAGCAATGGATGATGGGAAAGCATTGTTGATTATGATTCTCCATCAAGTACAAGCACTGCTTGTATATGTCAGATGAAAGTCACACAGTGATGTCCAACAGAGACCTATTTGTTATGTATAGCTGAAAAAGTTGCATTATATTTAAGTCCATTCTGTTGAAAAAGTGTGATTGTGCCTGCATTTCCAAGCAATCGCTATGTTTCAGGGCATTTATTTACCTGGTCAATACATGATAACCACATAGACAGCAGGAGCCAGTTAGGAATGACTTAACTGTGATAAACAACATCACGTAACATACATGTTGTCCAAGCAAAGTGTTCAATTTCTGAAAAGTTTGGGCATTATAAAATGGACTAAGAGTCAATATACTGTAATGTGTTGTTCATGTGTCCTATATTTTTTTTTAACAATCCACTTGGAATGCGGTATAACAAATATAACTCTCTGCATCATCAAAGATGAGTCTTATCAACAAAGATGAGACTCTGACTGTCATTTTGTTCCCCAAAATAACAAAAGAAGATTGTAGAATAAATAACTTCTATGAAGCATTACAGGAAGCTAAACCATTTTTATTCTGCTCCAAGTGTGTGCTAAGGCATATCAAAGTGTTTTGTAGATGGTTTATTTCTGCAATAAGAAAAGTGTAAAAATATCAAAGTTGTTTTCAGTATGCCACTCAACGTGACACACATCGTGACAAAGGTTTTCCAACCGTGTTCTCTTACGAGAGGTTCTCTCGTATTGCGTAAGTTCCTTACGCATCGGGAAAGTTTTCTTTCTTCGAGATTACTGAAAAACCCAAAATTATACTTAATTTTGTAATATTGTCAACGCAGTGCGGCAGCCTGGCAGACCATAGCAGGCTATTCCAGCGTGCTATTGGCTGCTCTGCTGGCAACTGCAGCAGCCTATCGGTGAGCCCGCGTGACGTGGCGACCAATGAGGGCGCTTCGCGCACACCTGGCTTCATTTGCCTACAGGTGGGGCGTGGCCATGTGTATATAAGCGGGGCTCACGGGCTGCATATTCGATTTTCTGTTCTTCAGCGAAGCTCTTCGCATCGCTGGATCTGGGACCCGCCGCCGTTGACCGCGCAGCACAGCAAGCTTAGGACAGCGCCTGAAGAAGCCGGCTGCATTTTCGCCACCTTCAGCCTTCCGTGCCTGCTCTGCTATCCGGCGGCATTATATCCTTTTATTGCTCAAGTGTTGTCGCCGCTGCTTCACACTTTCCAAAAAGAGCCGAGTGTTTGTTTCAAAATGTCTCGTTCCCTCTGCGGCTCGTGTCACGTGCCGCTCAGTTCCGGAGACCGCCACGTGATTTGCAGCTTCTCACCCGGGCTGTCGAGCAGCTAGGCCTCGAATGGTCTCCGAAATTGCACCGAATTGGCTCGACGGATGTTTCCTCAACAGTCGCCGCCGCGCGCCCACCTCCAGGACTGCACCTTTCCTGCCTGAACTTCACGAGGAGCTCGCGAAGTCCTGGAACGCGCCACTTTCCGCGAGGGTTTCGTCTCAAGCATCTTTGACGCTCTCACAAGTTGACGGCGCTGCTGAGAAAGGCTACAGTGCTATCCCTCCGGTGGAAGAGGCGGTCGCAGCGCACCTTTGCCCGCCCTCCGGTTGGCGCTCAAAGGCTGCTCTCCTGTCCAAGGCCTGCAGAATGACGTCATCGCTGATCGGCCGCGCTTTCGCTGCCTCCGGTCAAGCTGCGTCTGCTCTGCATTCTATGGCCGTGCTGCAAATCCTCCAGGCTAATCTCCTCCGCGATTTGGACGAGAAAAGCACAGACACTGAGCTGGTTACGACGCCCCGGCGCTAGCAATAGCTCCGCCGCTCGCCGTCCTCGTGACCAGCCAGCGCCGAGCTCCGCGCAGCGCCCAGCGCGGCCCAGAGCCCCCTTCGTCTCAGCAAAGACCGAGCGGCCGCGCCAGATCGCGCTCTTCCAGCAGAGGCAAGCCGCCTCCCCCCAGGGGACCCCGGCCTAGGATCGCGCTGAAGCCCGAGCCTCCAAAGTCCTCCTAGCCAGAGGGGGGAAACGACGGTTAAGTCCCGCCGCGGCCGTACCACCGCCAAAACTATTTTCCCTGTCAGCCCCCACCACTGTGGCTGCTGCAGATGGTTCTCACGCAGCCAACGAGCCGGCAAAACTGCCCTCTCGCCTGTCTACAAACGCCGTTTTTACGGCGAACCAGAGAATTCACAAAAGTTGCATTTTTTCTGGTTGCACGGCTCACGCCGTATGTGTTTCAAATGCAGTAAACGTGCCCACTTCTCTGTGTTCACCTCTGCACCCAAGCACCACAAATCCCGTGTCTCTCACTCACATAAAGCGGCCATCGGCCGCTCGAGTGCCAAAGTTAGGTCACGTGTCCGCTTATTTGCGCCCACGCCTAATCACAACACGCGCTGTCACACAGCCACCCCTAACTGGTCATGTTCCACGCGTAAGAGTTGTGCCCGCTCTAACGCGCTCACACATTTTCGCGAACATTCTGCCCCCGGCGCCATGCGCCGCGCTACACACCATTTGTTCTCCGCCCAAGGTGGCCGAAACGACGAGTGTAGGGTCGCACACAAGTCACTCCCCGCTCGAAGCAGCAGAGATACAGTGTGTAGGGCGGCCAGCCATCGCGAGCGCATTGCGCCCGCCCCTCCTATACAGGCCGTCAAACCCGCGAAGCGCGGCGTTTCGAGCCCGGAGGCCGTTCTATCCCGTGTGGCACACGCGAGAGCGTGGGAAGCCATTCCAGGTGTATCAGAATGGGTGCTGAGAACAGTGAAGCACGGCTACACTCTGCAGTTCGCTCGCCGCCCTCCGCGCTTCTGTGCGCGTACAGAGACGAGAGTGAGCGAGGAAGTAGCACATCTACTTCGAGCGGAGATAGCCACACTGCTGTGCAAAGGGGCTATAGAACCGGTTCCCCATTCTATGAGCGAGTCAGGCTTTTACAGCCGGTATTTTCTCGTTCCGAAAAGGGATGGGTCGCTCAGACCGATTCTGGATCTGAGGCGTCTGAACAAAGCTCTTATGAAAAGATCGTTCAAGATGCTCACGACCAAGCAGATCCTCGCGAATATTCGCCCGAGAGACTGGCTAATTTCCCTAGACTTGAAAGACGCATACTTTCAAATCAAGATAACGCCGCGTCACAGGCCATTCTTACGATTCGCCTTCGACGGTCAGACTTATCAATACACCGTCCTGCCATTCGGCCTGTCACTAGCACCCCGTATATTTACGAAGTGCATGGACGCGGCCCTCGCTCCCCTGAGAAGACAGGGTATGCGAGTTTTGAATTATCTGGACGATTGGCTCATCCTGGCACAGTCAGAGGCCGAGCTCCTCGCCCACAGGGCAGTGCTGCTCAGCCATTTGGACAGCCTGGGGCTCACGGTCAATTGGACCAAGAGCTCATTGGTGCCCACGCAATCAACCTCATTTCTGGGCTTGAATCTGGACACCGTGGCAATGTCAGCCCGCCTGTCACCCCTATGCGCGCGTCGAGTTCGACGCATGGCCGCGTACTTCCAGCCGGGCAAAATCGCACCTCTCAAAGTTTTTCAGAGGATGCTGGGACGCATGGCCTCAGCTGCAGCAGTGCTCCAGCTGGGCCTAATGCGCATGCGCCCGCTACAACGCTGGTTAAACGCTCGAGTGCCTCACAGGGCCTGGGCGTCCGGGGGCTTCCGGATCAGAGTGACTCAGAGCTGTGTTTCAGCTCTGGAACCCTGGTTAGTAGCCGACTGGTACCGGCAGGGAGTGACGATGGGAGCCATCTCACACCGCAAGGTTATCTCGACGGACGCCTCCACCTCGGGTTGGGGCGCCGTTTTCGAGGGCAAATCGGCTTTCGGCCTCTGGTCGAGCCGGGAAAAACTCCTACACATAAACTGTTTGGAGATGATAGCGGTAGAGAACGCGCTCAAGCAGTTTCTCCCTCTTATACGAGGCCACCATGTATTGGTCCGGTCGGACAATACCACGGTGGTATCCTACGTGAACCGGCAGAGCGGTGTCAGATCCAGTTGTCTGGGCAATCTGACAGAGCGCCTGCTCACGTGGGCACACAGCTCGCTGCGCTCGCTAAGGGCCGCGCACGTACCGGCCAACTCAACGTGGGCCCGGACAAGCTGTCCAGGGGCCTCATTCTCCCAGGCGAATGGTCCTTGCACAACCAGACAGTCCAGCTGGTATGGCGCCTATTCGGCAGAGCGGAGCTCGACCTCTTTGCAACGATAGAAAACGCCCGCTGCCCGAAGTTTCTATCCAAAAGCGAGGATGCGCTGTCCCAGCCTTGGCCCAACCTCCCGCTGTATGCTTTCCCGCCGATTTCCCTATTGCCCCAGGTTATAGCGAAAATCAGGGAGACGCGCCGCCCGGTGCTCCTTGTAGCGCCGCGCTGGGAGAACCAGATTTGGTACCCAGAGCTGGTGAAGCTGTCGCACTCACCCCCGTGGCCAGTTCCGCTGAGAGCAGACCTCCTCTCTCAAGCCGGAGGGTCAGTTTGGCATCCCCATCCAGAGCGATGGTCTCTGTATGTATGGGTGACCAACGGATATCCGTTGACCTGCCCGAAGGGGTTATGAACACGATCTCACACTCTAGAGCCCCCTCGACGAGGCGGTTATATAGTTCTAAGTGGTCGGTGTTTACTGAGTGGTGTGTTTCCAAGGGTTTGGATCCACAGCAATGTGGGGTCCAGCGGGTGCTCTCCTTCCTCCAGGAGCTTTTGGAACTGGGCAGGGCCCCTTCCACGCTCAAAGTGTATGTAGCGGCTATAGCAGCGTTCGCTCAGACGACGCTGGGCAGCACGCTAGGAAGGAACGAGCTCATCATCCGTTTCCTCAGAGGAGCCAGACGGATGAATCCCCCGCGGCCCCCATCGGTTCCTATATGGGATCTGGCCTTGGTCCTAGAGGCCTTGAAGGCTCATCCCTTCGAACCGCTTGAAACCGTGGAACCGAGGTTCCTTTCGCTCAAAACCGCGTTCCTGATAGCTCTGGCTTCAGTGAAACGCGTGGGGGATCTACACGCGCTCTCAGTGAGCCCGACGTGTATGGAGTTTGTTCCTAATGACTCCAAGGTCATTCTCAGACCGAGGCATGGTTATGTCCCCAAAGCGATCGGCACTCCCTTCAGGGCGCAGATTATCTCCCTCTCGGCTCTGCCAGCATCCGACGAGGGGGACGGTGGCAATGTCCTCTGCCCTGTCAGGGCATTGAGGGTTTATGTCACACGCTGCGCCGCCTTCAGGCGTTCTGAGCAGCTATTTGTTTCGTTTGGTGGGCGCACTAAAGGTCTCGCCTCCTCGAAACAGACCCTGTCCAGATGGATAGTGGACGCGATTGCAACAGCATACGCTTCCAAACACCTGCAGTGCCCGCTAGGTGTCAGAGCACACTCCACTAGAGGCATGGCCTCTTCGTGGGCTTGGGCCAGAGGGATTTCCATCCACGATATCTGTATGGCGGCAGGCTGGGCCTCCCCGTCTACGTTCGTGAGATTTTACAATCTGGAAGTTCCTGCCTTACAGGCCAAAGTGTTATCAGTTCAATAGGGCTGTTGGTTCTGCCCAGTGATTCTGCGCAGACATAGCTCACATACTGGTAGTAAGTTCGGTACTAGGCTTATGTGAATTTGTAGGAGACCGGCGGTGCCGTTCCCTCATTTACGAGACAAGCTGTTGTGAGTTTGAAGGTGACCGGTGGTGCCGTTACCTCACTCATATAACAAGATATTGTGAATTTGAAGGCGACCGGCGTTGCCGTTCCCTCATTCATGAGACAAGGTGTGGTGAATTTGAAGGAGTCCGGCAGGTGCCGTTCCCTCATTCATGGGACAGGGTGTTGTAACCACCCGTCGTAACCACCCGTCAGTTCAAATGAAGTATCCGTATATGCGGTGGCCCGTTTCCTTACCGGCCACCCTGCCCGAGCAGTGTTTTTTCCCCGGTTCCCCGGGAAACGTGCGGTATGCGAGTCGTGCACGGCGTTGAAAATATGTTCCTGATGCGTAAGGAACTTACGCAATACGAGAGAACCTCTCGTAACCTCCCTCTAGAGAGGGAACGAGTATTGCGTTCCTTGCCGTGCACCCCGCGGGCTTTTACGCTTCAGAACTACGAAAACCGAATATGCAGCCCGTGAGCCCCGCTTATATACACGTGGCCACGCCCCACCTGTAGGCAAATGAAGCTCATTGGTCGCCACGTCACGCAGGCTCACCGATAGGCTGCTGCAGTTGCCAGCAGAGCAGCCAATAGCACGCTGGAATAGCCTGCTATGGTCTGCCAGGCTGCCGCACTGCGTTGAAAATATTACAAAATTAAGGATAATTTTGGGTTTTTCAGTAATCTCGAAGAAAGAAAACTTTCCCGATGCGTAAGGAACTTACGCAATACTCGTTCCCTCTCTAGAGAGAACCGAGGTTACGTTAAGTAACCGAGTATCGTTTTCATTAAATACAGTCCCAAGGATTGCTGAAATCCACACATTAGCAGAATATCATCTCTGAAAGCACAGAGACACAGTGGTTCTCTCTCTGTTCTAACTCCAAGGTCGACACATACAATCAAACAAATAACATCCCTTGACCATTCAGTCTAACATTGAGGAAGAACATGAACATTTTCACAGAAAATACCTAAATGAAATATGTTATGAAACACCATGTGCATTCATAAGAGAACTGAAGATCCACTAGGAGTGATACAATAGACAGCATACAATTTATTGGCCCTACAAAAAAATAAAAGAAAGAAAGAAAGAAAGAAAATTCTTCAGAAACAAGTAAATTGTGTTGTAATGTAAGAAAACATTCACTGAAGTTCCTTCGAGATGAATTTGACATGACCTAGAGTTAAGGCTGGTTCTCTGTATGCAAGCTGGAGCAGCTCTGGTATCTCAAAGGAAATGCACAAGACAGTAAAAAATAACAAAGACAACAACAACAACAACAACAACAACAAAACTGTGGACAAGAGAAGAAATAACACAATGCCAAAAGTGGTTTCAGCCCAAAACAAACAAACAAACAAAATGGTAACACTTCACAATATGGGTGCACAAATGTGCATAAATTCATACTTAACCCCTTAATAGTCAAAGGACGTGGACGGCCTACATTTGCTTACATTTACCTGTTGATGCCTTCACAAGCACCCGTAAAAGCTGTTGAGTTGTGTTTGAGTTGAGTCAGGCGCGACGCACGAAAGGGGCATTTGCAATGCTGTATTTCAACCATTCTCACTCCCAAGGTGATAAAATATGAAGCATGGTCAAGTGCCTTCAACGTCAACATGAAGACGCTAAAGGTACAACTAGATAGTGTTGTAGTACTCGAGACCGGTCTTGGTCTTATCTCGGTCTCGACCACATTTGAACTCTGTCTTGTATCGGTCTCAGATTTAAAGGTCTCTGGATTTTGTTTCAAGACAAGTCAAGACCACAACTGCTGGGATATTACTAAATTGCCAGTGCATTGCCTGATTTATTTATTGGATGTAAAACTACTTCAGATGCAATCAATAACTTATTTCTATTTTGATTTATTCAGTGTGCCGATTCAGAAATTAATTGGGGATTCTGTCAAAAATGTCACCAATAATTAATACAAATGCTCACAAATTCAAGATATTGTTGTAAAAAGTTATTGTATGAGATCTGGATTCATAACATGTGATATAATTAAAGGTCCCATGGCATGGCATTTTTCTATTATTTTATAATGTTTCCTGAGATGTACTTATATTGTTAGTATGACTTTTACATCATAAAATGTCATAATTTAGAAATAAAAGGCATTTTTTCTATACTGGTGTTTGCCCTGTGGCTTGAATGCCCTGCTTCAAGAGGCGTGTCTGCTGTGAGACTTCAGTAAAAACACCCACTGTTGTGATTGGCTGACATCTTTGCATTTTAAATGAGCGGAGGGGGCGTGGTTTAACGAGGCACGAGCTGCTGCCAGAGAGACGGATGGACCTGAGTTCACTTCACATCAGTTCTCAGCATGTCTGAACTGTTGTAGTTACAGCATATAGTTCAGGTTATTAGTCTATTTCTAGTCGGAGGGACTGTCACTCATGTCAGAAAGTTAGTAACTTTAGTAAATTATGGATCAGCGCTGACTGGAGACGCGAACCGTTTAGAACGATTCAGTCTGATTTGGTGAACTGATTCGGTTCACTAAAAAGAACTGGTTAAAAAGAAAGATCGTTCGCGAACCGGACATCACTAATGTACCAGAGACTGAGCTCAGCGATTGCTAACAAAGTTATTTATAGTAACTACTGAGTTATGAGAGCGCTGTCAGTCAGCGCGAGTTTATTGTGTTTGTATCTGAGAGTTCTGAATAAACACGAGTCCCAGTCACACCGAGTCCGTCTTCATCATTATTCTACCAACTTTGTAACACATGCAAAGTACCATTACAGCTGTCGAGATGAACGAGTTAAAAGTAAGTGTTGATAATAGCATTATTTTTAAAATAAAATAAAAGCGCCAGTGACGCGCGTTGAGTACACAGCGCAAACAAAGACACAACAGCGCAGTAATCTAATGTAATCCAGTTTATTGTGGGTCTAGGCTGGCTAGCCCGGATATGCTCACGCTTACCCCCCTTCTGCTTAATCTCACGCCGCGTTTGGTGCCTCTGCTGTGGGCCAGATGCAGTACTGGGGGTCGGGGATGATGAAGGCCGAGCTTCAGCGTGTGTGAGGTTTATCTCTGCTGATGTTGAGCAGAAACTCCCGACTGTATGCACATTTTAGAACCGATAGACGCGACGAGGACGTACAAAAACACTGACTCACAAGATAGAAAACACGAAAACACCGTTCTGTCTGGAGAGAGAGAAGCCGCATTGTGTGCACGAATAATAAATAATTAGCTTCACTTCAGAAATCACTGATCACAGATCAGAAGGAACTGAAAAAAGACTTCTATTTTCATTTGTACATCCAAACACTGAGAAACTGCCAGCGTTCACTCGTTCACAAGTAATGATCTCTCGAGCGCTTGCATGGGCGTGCCAGATTCTCTGGGCGGAGGAAAGGGAGGTAACCGTTCCTGCTTGGACGTCAAACCAGGAGACTTCAGGATTGGCTCGTCTGGCCTGTCATTTTCTCAAAGGCAGAGAAAGACAGCCAGAACTCGGTTTTACACCGATCAACATTTCCATCCACTTGGGGACAATATTCAGGCTAGGGGAACTCATATTAATGTTGAAAAACCTCATAAAATGAAAATTTCATGCCATGGGACCTTTAAGCAATATCACAAGAGCAAGAGAGCTGTTTTCACAAATTTGAGCATGACTGCAAACATGATATTGCTTTAACAAACATTCAATATTTTAAAAAAAAATTATCCTCAACATTATTTATGCATTTGAAATTTACCAATTCAGATGCATCTTCTGTATCACCTCTGTAGCGCAAAGATTTATTTAATTTGATTGGTAACATAGCTATATTCTAATTATACACTCACTTAAAGGATTATTAGGAACGCCTGTTCAATTTCTCATTAATGCAATTATCTAATCAACCAATCACATGGCAGTTGCTTCAATGTTTTTAGGGGTGTGATCCTGGTCAAGACAATCTCCTGAACTCCAAACTGAATGTCAGAATGGGAAAGAAAGGTGATTTAAGCAATTTTGAGCGTGGCATGGTTGTTGGTGCCAGACGGGCCGGTCTGAGTATTTCACAATCAGATCAGTTACTGGGATTTTCAAGCACAATTATTCAGAGGTGGACAAAGTACACAACTTCATTACTCGAGTGAAAGTAAAAGTACTACAGGTCAAATATTACTCCGTTACAAGTGAAAGTTTTTAAAAACTATTTTTACATAAGTAAAAGTACAGAAGTACTTGCTTTTAAAAGTACTTAAGTATCAAAAGTAAATTTCATTTTTTATGTCAATGCATTATTTTATTATTGTTGCATTGTTGTAAAAATGCATGCTATGCCATGGTGGTTTAAGCCAGTCAGTGATGCTCCATCCGACATGCTAGCATATGATATTCCCCCACCTGTTTATGTTCACTTAAGACATAATCAACTTTGTTTACATTCCAAAATGAAAATTTTGACATTTTGTGTGTATTGGTCTGTTTAAGTGTGAAAAACACACAAAAGAAAGCTCTATTCAGTACTCATGCTCTGGCATCTCAGAGGCACAAAAAAACAGACTGAACTGAAATCTTTCATCATGCTTTTTCAGATTCATCCATATGTCTATGCTTCTCTTTCTCCCAGACATTTACAATTTGCACAAAAAATAAATAAAAAAAACTTAAAGAAGAAAAAAATTCATCCACTGACTTGCAAAGCTGCTACAGAAACGACTTTTGACTTCGAGGACCTTCATAGAAATGTAGTGGAGTAAAAAGTACGATATTTGTCTTTCAAATGTAGTGAAGTTAAAGTAAAAGTTTCCCTAAAAAATAATACTTCAGAAAAGTACAGATACTCAAAAAGTGTACTTAAGTACAGTACTCAAGTAAATGTACTCCGTTACTGTCCACCTCTGCAATTATTTCTAGGGTTTACAAAGAATGGTGTGAAAAGGGAAAAACATCCAGTATGCGGCAGTACTGTGGGCGAAAATGCCTTGTTGCTGCTAGAGGTCAGAGGAGAAAGGCCCGACTGATTCAAGCTGATAGAAGGGCAACTTTGACTGAAATAACCACTCGTTACAACCGAGGTATGCAGCAAAGCATTTGTGAAGCCACAACACGCACAACCTTGAGGCGGATGGGCTACAACAGTAGAAGACCCCACCGGGTACCACTAATCTCGACTACAAATAGGAAAAAGAGGCTACAATTTGCACAATTGGAACGGGAGCTTCGTGCCCTGGATGTGCATCCCACAAATCTCCATCAACTGCAAGATGCTATCCTATCAATATGGGCCAACATTTCTAAAGAATGCTTTCAGCACCTTGTTGAATCAATGCCACGTAGAATTAAGGCAGTTCTGAAGGCGAAAGGGGGTCAAACACAGTATTAGTATGGTGTTCCTAATAATCCTTTAGGTGAGTATATTTATTATTATATATGTATTACAAGTTATAAGTAATTTCTCAGGTGGTTATGTCGATCACTATGAATTTAAGGAGTGCTGGTCTGGTCTTGGTCTTGACTCTGTCTCGTCCTGCATTGGTCTTGGTCTTGTCTTGGTCTCAACCCCTTAAAGTCTTGGTCTTGTCTTGGTCTCAACACACATTGGTCTTGGTCTCGACTTGACTTGATCTCGGATTAGGTGGTCTTGACTACAACACTACAACTAGGGGTCATTTTTCAATGTGCAGGGTATTCCATTGATTTCAATGAGAAACCTTTGGGGTCATAAAAAGCATGGGAATGTTATCATCATGGTGAAATTATATATTGGGTTATGATTTTGCCATTATGACATGTTGGAGTGTGATTCTCAATTTAATCAGCCAGCATAATTTTATTTACATTTATTTTATTTATGCTATTTAGACACGTTTGAACATGATTGAACCCAACCCCATCTCATCCCTAAACTTACTCATTTGTGTATTATATGATATAAAATACAGGATATAACAGGCATATACGACTGCATGAACAATTTATTCAAAAGTTACAAATGTTCCAAGTGTTCCAAGTTCCAAGTGTTCCGAGGCCAAACGTTTGATTTGTGAGAAGAAAATCCCCAAAAGCGATCAGCGTCTCCATCCGCCGAAGATAATGCAAACATTCAAATTTCAAAAATTGTCACCTAAAGAAACGTTATGTCAGATTTCACAGTGAAATTGCATTGGCTCTCATATGTCTCGTGATCAATTGCGTCCTTACATCAGCTTTGATTGTAAAATTACATTGGCTCTTGTGTGTCTCGTGACCAATTGTGTCATGCTCAAGAGTCGGGTGTATCATTTGAATGAGATATGACTGAATGGGAGTGGCGGGATCATCATTTCAGCGATTAAAACATTAAAGATCAACTCTGTTCTTTACATGAAGATATCGTATGACTTCAGAAGACTAGGAATGCAACATGAGTTAATACTTTTATACTGTTTTTGGTCAGTTTTTGCAATAAATACCTGTGACTGTACTTTTATTTGCTTGTTACGTGTTTTATATTGTTTAGAAGTGGGTAGGTTTAGGGTAGGAGTGGGGTAGAGTAGAAAATACTCTCTCTTTGTTCAAAATGTTGCTTTTTTATGAAACTTACCCATATTTAAGTCTTGATAAAAAAGGAATGTATGAAGCAAGAACAAAAAATAAAAAATAAAGCAGAGGGTCTTCTCTTTCTTTTGATTTATTGTATGCTCAGATATTCATACAACAAAATATTCCATGGGCCATCACATTTTTGTGAAAATGATCAAAAACCCTGGCAGTTGCTGGTAACTTTTTTTTTTTTTAATGCTGGCGGAGAAAGAGTTAACAAACACATAGACTAAGATTAACAGCCTATGTTAAAATACTATGAAAATAGTTTCAATTATGGCTTATTTTTCACTTGATTCAATCTATTTAGTTTTGTATTAAACACAATGTGATATTGAGATCTGGCAGGAACAACACATTTTTCCTCTTGGACGAGCAATTCGCAGACAGCTACCCTGCTCATGAAATTCCCCATATGCCAGCTAACCAATGAGAACGCTGGACAATGATGACAATGATACATAACAACAGAGCATAGACGCCAAAGCTGCTGTGGATCCGCTTACCCGAAACACTCAGCGAGTGGCAGATTTGAAGATTCAAGAATCATGTAATTGTAAGCTTTATGGCATACCTCAAACAAGGGAATGTATAGTATTTTATAGTGTTAATACTAATCAGAATGTCTTGGGTATGCAGAGCAGTCACAGCTTATTTGCACCGCATGCCACTAGTATAGGGGCTTTCGCACCGGGTAGTTATAGGAACTGAAGCCCTATTTGGACAGGATTAGTTTTACAAGGTTAGATGGAGTAATGTAATTTTATCACAGGATGTCTGTAATATTAATGTCCAATTCGCACAGGATAAGAAATCTCAGTAAAACTACCAGAAGTGGGAGGGGTCACTCAATTTACGCACCGCCATCACCTCCCTGTCACCATGTGCGTATGTAACAATTATACTGTATATTATTCCTATAAAACATTAAACTATATATAATATTATATACTATTGTTTATATATATATATATATATATATATATATATATATATATATATATATATAAATTACAGTTAGGTCCGTTCAAATTATTTATTACTTAAATCAATTAAATTCTGATAGGATTCTGTTGGTAATAGGCACTTACCTAAAGCTAAAATAAGTTTTGTGCCTCTAACAAATGCGTTCAACCTTCTTTTTGATCTGAATGGTAAGAAGAAAACATTACAGAAACTCTTTTAAATGTCAAACATAACAGCATTAAACACAAACAGGTATTTTCTTTTACTACAAAAAATAAACAAATAAAATAACATTTATTAAAATCCTCTGCAAATCATGCTGTGAAATCATCATCATCATCATCATCATCATCATCATCATCATCATCTTTATTTATTTGAGCATCTTAGTTCCACAAAGTTCAACATAGTAACAAGTTTCAACCCAATAGGCGAAACCAAAGAATGATACATGCACAAATAATTAAGTAAATTAAAATAAAAAAAGAGAAAAAAAGGGTTGACATATTCTGAGATTGAGTGTTTTCTGGGCCTGGTGTCAATAAAAGCTTTTCTTTGACTAACAAGAAAGTTTCAGCTCCAAATTTTACAGGATATTCTTATATCACGATTAACTTTTATATATCAAAGGCTCAAGGGAAAGTTGATTTCTCAATTCATCACCCCTTTAACAATAAATTAGCCCCGGTTTCGCAGACAAGGCTTAAATTAGTCCCAGACTAAAATGCATGTTTGAGCTGTTTTAACTGAAAGAAACTTGCACGGATACATCTTAAAATATATCCGTGTCATTGTTTTGTCTCAAGACGCACACAGTAATGTTTTTTTTTTCTTTTTTCAAGGCATGTTTATAAAAGTTACTTAAATATCCTAATTGAACAAAGGCCTAATGCCGGCTTAATCTAAACCCTGTTTGTAAAACCAGGCCTAGATTTTTTAACTTTTTAACTTTCAATCATGCACTTATTTAAGTTGTGGTAATTTATATACTAATGTGTGACAGTTACACCCAGGTTTGTTCATTATATTAGCCACTGTTAATTACAAAATCACATAAATACAAAGTTAAGTTAAATTCAGATTAGGTTTTTCATTGCAGTTATCTACTGATAACATATAGAACTTTATTTAAAAGACCTCATTTCATGTTTTACAGATAAAAAAGTCATCATAAAGATTGGAGGGGGGATTTCCATAACCTTTTCCACTAAATTTATTTATTTGTTTATTTACTTGCTTACTATATATTTTTTTCTGTTGGCTAATCAATTTGGATTTGTGCTAATTAATTGTTTAGGCCACTAGCATACTACACCACAAAAACGGCATACAAGCCTATATGTTTCAACACCATGGCAACACACAACAAAACAAAAACCACATGGGTTACAGGTAGGAGCACAAGGCACAGTTGAAAGTGATATCGACCCTTAAGCAGAATACAGAAATGACGCCATAGTTCGGTAACATGCAGAGAAAACTGCTAATGTTTCCCTTTTCCCAGAGTAACAGGTCCCTTTTCAACCCTGTGGTCTTTTGACTGCTCTACAATCCTTGTTTTCAGAAGTTTAGTCCTTGCTTGCACACACTGCACACACACACACACACACACACACACACACACACACACACACACACACACACACACACACACACACACACACACACACACACACACACACACACACACACACACACACACACACACACACACACACACACACACACACACACACAGACCTGTCTATAAAGACAGGCTAAGAATAAGATTTGGATAACTAAGTGAAACCAATTAAATGTTAGCCAAGTTGCTCATTTCAATAACCTCCTGATATTGCATTTTAGAATGGCAATTATGCAATCATATTTGCTCAACAGGATATTGCAAGAGATAAGATGAAGGTGTGGTTTCTATTATCACTGACTTGCTGCATAATGTCTCTACTGTAGAAAGAGAGAGCAGTGCCGCCAGGCTCTGGCTTACTTTTTTTTTAATACGGTATGAGACAAATGTGTGGTATTTAAATTACAGGATTTTCAACGTTTAATTTTCGATTAAAAGAGAAACAAGAAAATATATTCAAATGTATTGTCTCATAAGTTCTGATTCCAAAAGTTGGCTGAAATGCCTTGTTCTTTGATACTTGGATACACTCAAAGGATTCCTTGATACCACGGACAAGGGTTTCTGTCAATGATACTCAAGAGTATCATGAACCTTTCCCTGCGAAGTGGACATCTTGTGAAGAACGAGGAGGTATTGCAAAAATGAGTGGCTCTCAGAAGAGCCAAAATATCAGGCTGGACCATGTCTATCTAACAAGACAATGACTAGGGCCAATTAGGGCAGCATGAGGGCTTTGGAAATAACAAGATTCCTGGGCCTGAAGAAGTGGAAGTATCCTTGAAGTGAAAACCTATCAGACATCTCTTCTCCGTGTGTTGGAGGGCAAGCTCAAATATAGGATCAATCTCACTCGCAGACTAAATCAGATTTCCCTCGGTGTGAACATGGATTGAAAAAAAAAGTGCTACCTGGCTTAAAGTTCATTCTGATTGGTGTAGTGTGCATCGATGCTAGTCACGTTTACACAAGAAACTGTCAATTGCAGTGAAATTTCCTGTTTTGCTAAATGTACCACATCTGATATTCACGAACACAACAGTTTTTGGTCTTTTTTCCATATTGATAACACATAAGCGCCAGTTTTTAGTGAATTTGATTAATACAATTATAAAGAATTGCTCTGCAGGACATTAGGGATAGAAAAAATGGCATCTCTCAACTGAAGACACATTGTAACATGACATACCTCAGCGGACAATAGCCTAGACCTGTATCTTTATTAAAAAAAGAGAGATGAAGTTTCGATATGATGTAACACTCACGTGTAGTGTAGACGGTGTTGAGAAAAAATAAATACAATTTACGTCAAAACTTCACGCATGCTCAAACTGTTCATCTCACGGCTTTGTTCACAAATAAGAATATTTCTGTATCTGATTTGCAGACATTTCAAAAACATGTAAGATTCATACATGAGCGTAAAAAGCGTAAAATATACTTCTGTTTTTACTCGTACGATGCACAGGGTGCAAATGTCGTTACCAGTTTCGTACTTTGTACATGCAGGTTGCAGATGGGCTTTCAATTTAAATGTTGTTGTTCCACAAAGTGGCAACACTGGAATAGGTCGTTATTTCACAGTAGAAAACAGAACTAAAGAGATTGAACAACAACAAAATACTGGATACTACAACAACAACATACGCCCACATTGACAAGAGCTCGTGTAAAGAGGTTATATCGGTCATAACTTCTGGAGAAAATCCTCTGGAAGAACAGTGGACAAAGATTCTAGATTGCACGTGTCAACCACCTGCGTTCAAGCACGCTATCAAATGGATTATACTTTGAAAGTTTAGGGGATACTTAAACAGTTTTTACAGTATAAAAATCATTATGTCTATGGAAAGTCCCCATAAAACATGAAAACCCAATGAATGTGTGTGTGTGTGTTCATGATTTTATATCCTGGTGGGGACTTCAACTTGAATGCTGACTGACTCATGGGGACCTAAATTGAGGTTTCCGTGAGGAAAAAAGCTTATAAATCATACATAATGAGTTTTTTTGAAAATGTAAAAATGCAGAAAGTTTTGTGTGACGGGTAAGTTTAGGTGTAGGGTTAAAGCCATTACAAACTCCACAAGAACAGAGAAAAAAGTTCTCGCTCCCAGCACTGCAAGAACAAAACTACGTAATTTTGTTCTCACAGCCCTTGTTTGGGAGTTCTCACAGCTTGTTCTCGACACATTTTGAGCAGAATTTTTTTCTTGTGGGAACTATTGTGTGATTGGTCAAAAATGTAAAGAGGGCGGGGTTAATGTGGAGAAACGGAAATGTTCGGTACCTGCTTTTCTCGTGAAGTATGGAATGTCCTGACCAGAACAAACTTTGTTTTTGTTCTTGCCACCTCGAGAAAACAAACAAATTTCTTTTTTCTTGCGTATGTACCAAGCTTTAGTGTAATGGGATAAATTGTATAGTTTGTACAGTATAAAAACTATTACGTACGTCAATGGCAAGTCCCCACAAAGACTTTTTTAGTTTGTGTATATTTTTATTGTTCAATGTTGGTACAGTCAGTTTATTCTACTATGAAATGTGCGTTCCGTGTCAGAATGTCTGTTTTGTTTTGGTCTGTGTGATTCTGCACACTGCCAATTTACACAATAGTATTTTGACACCCCAGGTTGCCAGTTGGCGAAGAAAACCGTATTACAGCCATGAAAGCCAGCAAACAAATTGGGTCAGAGACGGCAGATTCTACCTGACCTAAAAAGCCCCGGCATTCATATAAAAATCTCAATGAACTACCCGGGTAGCCAGACGTTCAGACTGACAGCAGAAGCGTTTTGCTGCTTTCTTTGTCCAAGGACCTTCTAAGAGGATGTTTGACTGACATGTAACGCAACCAATCACAGTTCGTTTTGTTCTGCGTTTTGTTCGTTTTTAAGGTGCAAGTCGATGTAGACCAGCATGCATCTATAAATTATTTATTCAAGAACGTTGTGCAAGTTTACTGGAACAATGGAGCCGCAAACTTCACATACTTTTGAAAATCCAGCATTTAGTTGATCCTGGTAAGCGCTCATTGTCACAGTTGTAAACGCTACGCCGTTCTTCTTCCACGAGGGAGTTTGGCATCACAGCATTTGTTTCCAGGCGGATCGTTATAGAACAAACACACACATCTCGGGACATCCTGTTGAATTCAACCAATCAGATGACGACTTCGAAACTCCTGAAGTGTTTCCAGAAAAGTGTGTCATATGCAGCAGACGTTCAGTTAATGGTTCGTGGGCATGACGTCTGAGGCTGAGACTAGTGTGTAAGTATCCCTGCCTCAATTGTCAATTACGCTCGCTCCTGTTGCGTGTCCTTAATCTGGCAACCAGCATGAACGCGAAGTCTGAGGAGGAGGGGCAGGGGAAACAAATACCTTCAATATTTTGAATTTGGACTACAGTACCCATTTCAACTGCTTGCTGTCAATATTACATACTGCACCTTTAACTGTAGCTCAAGTAGAACATTAGGTTACACTTTATTTCGATAGTCCACTTTAGACATTCTACTAAATATAAGTAACTTTGCAACTACATGTTAACTAGGGGTGGGAGTCATAGGGTACCTCACGATACGATGCACAATACACGATACAGCAATTTGGCGATAATCAATATATTGCTAGACAATCCTATAATGATACATCCCAATATCTGTCTAACTATGAAAACAAAATGCCCATGAAAAGGTTAAGTGCAGGTTTTCCAGACGTTGGTCTTAAACATAGCTGGGGCATCTATTATTTTACTCATTCTGCTGTCCGCCATCTCATTAAAAACCTATTTTTCTTAGGCTAGCTAAATTATGTTCACGTTTCCCTCATTCATGTGTTGAGCGCCACCTCAAGGAGCCATGAAGTAGCGACACTATCTATTTAGAGCACCGAAATTTGGCGCCAGCGTATCGATTCTCGTATTGCATGGAGAAGGACAACGTGATATTGCTCTATCGATATTTTGTCCCACCCGTAATGTCAACTAACTTTCATTACAGTATTAGTTGAGTTATGTCAGGGTTCGGGTTAGTAGAATAGGTTGACGTGTAGTTGTAAAGTTACTTATTGTAAGTAGAATGTCTGTTGGGGGACCATCAAAATAAAGTCTTAGCAGATATTAAGCAGATACTCTACTAATACTCTAGTGACTGGTAGTTGGCATGTAGTTGCAGTTTCTTATAGTCAGTAGAATGACTTAACTGGACTATCATGTTACCAAAGTACCGAACATGACACTAGCAGCAGCAAGATCATGGGTTCGATTCTCAGGATTGTAATATGTAACGTATCAGGAGTCAAAACAGTATGTGATGTTCTCTTTTGAGAACATTCTCTTTTGTATAAGATATTGAAAAAAACGACAATTACCAGTGTGTTTGCTTTTAGCTCCTCCAGTGTTTAATCAAGGATGTGCTGCTGATAAAACAAGGGTCGTCACCCAGAGGGGCCTTGTGCATTTGTTTATTAACAAATCCACATGCAATTAAGCTCTTTGTGCATGGAAAAGCAGTGGAGCCATATGGGTAACTATAATTGATTCTTATTTTTTGAGTCATTTGTAGGAATAAGCAGCTGCAGCTCAGATCATATTTGTTGATGACACTCCAGATAACTGTACTTGCAAGTAGATTATAGTAAACATGACTCAATCTTGTTATCGTGTACGCAGTAATATCCTCTTACTGAAAGACTCTGATGCCTTTAGCATCATTTGATTCACATAAAGACTTATCCGTATTAAGCTAAGAAGAACTACAAAGAGGATAACGGCACCCACCTCTGCAATTAAAAACAGATTACGGCGACTTTGAAAGACTCTGCAGAGGTAAAGGCTACATACAACAGGTGATTTTTAGACAACGATGGAGGATATAAATGGGAAAAAAAGATCTTTTTGTTGTGCGTTTCTGTTCGAGGGGTGCAGTTTAACACCAGAATTCAATCTACCTTTTATTCCTGCTGGTTCTTGACAAGACGTGTATACTTCTGTAGGCTGAAGAGAAATTAGACTGTCAAACAAAACAAGTCGGCCATGTGACTGTACTCAAACCCAACCTCACACTGATATGTCTCTTCTTGTTCTCAGAGATGCAAGTAGGAGATTCATTCACCTTTCCTTCACTCATGTTCAGCTCATTGTTCAGCTCATTGTTATCTGGCTTGCTGGAAGAACAAAAGACGAAATTCTTTAGTAGGAAAGCAATAAAATGTGTTGAGTTGAAGTGATAGTCAACACAAGCAGACAGATGCACAAACGCATTACCCGCTTGGTTTGATGCAATGAACGAGACATTTAGTATTCAACAATAACGTTAACCTTCTAACAATGATACTAATTAATAACATGCAATGCACATTTCCTGATAGTCTTAATGGTAATTATCACATGAGTCTATCATAGAAATGTCACAGACAGAGAGATGGCAAAAGAGTGAAAATGGTACTTGACAGTGTAATTACTCAGTGCACTTTCGAGTGGCCTCAAAGCATTAAATTACTGCGAGGAAAGTCACATAATCTTAATGTGCTTTGTTTAAACTGTTTTTTTTTTTATGCAGTATCGCAATACAAAATGTCAAGTTAAATGTTAAACTGATAATCTAGGAGGTTGACAGTCTTGTTGAGACTTGTCTGTATTTAGTGGACTAGCCTGAGGGCAATGTGATTTTTTTCTGTTTCAGGTCAAGCTGAGGTTTCACCTGTTCATTCACCTGCAGAGGCCTATATAAACAGTAACAGCATTTATATTCTGTCCCTGACTCTATCATGACCAGCATATTCATTTAAACCATGACCCTCACATTGTCTGGCTTATTATTTGCAGTTTTTAAGCAAATTGAACATACCGTTTTGACATGAGACTGGCCAACTGCATTTTTATCTCTTTTTTGAGAGCTTTTGCTGACACTCGTTGCCATATTGCTATGTATTCTCCTGAACTTGTGCAGTGAGTTTTCATAATGGATGTAAAGTGGTTTATATTTCAGCATTACATTTCTAATTAATTAATTAATTAATTAATTAATTCCTAAAATGTATTGATACATACTAACCTGCCCACAGTATTTTTATCCGACCCCTGCACATTGCACATTTCGACCTCCACTTGGTGGTTAAGTTATTGGGTCATTCTGTGTAAAATCGACTAAATTTCAGAAAGGGGATAGAAAAAATCAATTTCTAGTTTCAACAGAGTTTGTTCTTCAGATATTCCTCTTTAAATATAAAAAGTATCAACTGTGTGCAAAATGACCCACATTTGGTTATCAACCACTGAAATGTACCAGTTTACTCATTGAGCCGCATTAAGATCTCCATATATCTGGGACTGAACTATAAAGGGACTGAACCATCAAGGAAATTTTTTTTTTAAGAATCACAATCTAAAAGGATATTAAGTTGTCTGTGATACTCCTTGAGTTACAGGCATTTAAACTTGAGACAAAAACACATTAACTGCTTTTTCCCATTTTGTTACCTTTGGCATATAATGCAACAAAGATCACTAAAGTCAACAGATTTTACTAATAGACCAACAAATCTCTGTGTAAAAATAAAATAATGATGCTGCCATCTTTTTCAAAGTCATTTTTACCCCCCACTACAGAAACAGTGGATTATTAAAAAAATATATACATTTGTGACATTTAATATTTTAATATTTTCATCACAATTTTTGATTGTCTTTCTACAGAAAAAAATATAACAAAATAAAAAAAATATAACCGGGGACTTCTGGTTGAGTTGACACGGAATGACCCTATTGCTATTAAAAGTCTTTCTGCATTGTTTTTAATATCAGTGCATACCTTTC
Organism: Gobio gobio; assembly: GCF_949357685.1. Taxonomy (NCBI): domain Eukaryota; kingdom Metazoa; phylum Chordata; class Actinopteri; order Cypriniformes; family Gobionidae; genus Gobio; species Gobio gobio. The sequence goes on along the minus strand of NC_137109.1, from coordinate 26,072,432 downwards.
TATACTGATGGGGTACAGTGCACTATGGGATGCGATTTCATTGTTCAGCATAGCTGGTAAATATTCTCAAGAGGAGATTGAATGTCACTATGAAATATGCTGCTACTTTACAAATGTGCAGTGAAGTAATTGCATCTTGGTAGTTGATTTTTAAGGATGTTCCATCTATAGCTAAAAGAGTTATCTTTTAGCTATAGATGAAAAGGTTTTATTTCCCTACAAAAGAATCAAATGTGTTAACTACAAAAATTAGGAGATTACCTGTGATTAAATATTGTAATTAAGTGTTTCAGTGTTACTTTAGTATTTATTACAGGAATGATAGTTTCAATAAGATTTTATTCTAATATTTTCATTTAGGTGTGCTTTTTAAAAATATTTATATTTATCTTGAATTTATATTTATTTATTTTTAGTTATTTTCAGTTCGTTATAGCCTATTACAATGTCCATGTCATGGTCTAATTATGGTAAAACAAGTAATATGAATGAATTACTACGTACTAAATATTATAACTACACATTTTTCTAGTACAGTTATTATTGCATTAAATTATATTTGCATGTCTTATGTGTAACATGGACACTAAAGTATCACCACACTACAGATAATATAATGGTCAAAGGCACTTTATTTACTAGCCTTTAGTGGGTGATATGTACACAAGAAATAATAAATGACACATTATAGAGCAACCAATATGAATGTGTACTCAGAAAACTGCTCATGAGACTGCAGCCTTCTCACTGAAGCCGTGTATCTCACCTTTCTCTTACTGTTACGCTTTTAAGTGTGAAATATATCACACAAAGCAAGTAGAGTCAGTCTTTCCTGCTTGTCAAGCTCCATGTTTGTCTTGGCATTGTTGTGAAATTATGTGTGGTAACACTTTGTAAGAAAAGATAGAAGTGTTTTGAGGTCCCCATTCAGACAACCTTACAATGAGTGGAAAATCTCATAATATCTGATGCTCTGCTCAAAGTGAGAGATAAATAAATAAAATGTGTATATTTATTTCATTTTGGGCCAAATGGTAAAACATGAATACGTCCATTAAAGTGCAACTTCAACGGTTCTCAACCAGCTTTGTTGTTACAATGTCTGTACGTAAATGATCAATGTTTACTCGCTTTCCGTGACACATAGACCGTAATATTCACGTTTATTTGTCCGCAAATGTCTTTTGACAGCTTCAGGGCTTTCATGATAACCTAGAGAATACTTCTGCATTTTTGTAAACCTTGTCTACTCTTTAAACAGCATTATGGTAAAAATTGAGTTCTATGGCAACAGATTTCTTACCTGTATGCAACAGCGTCTTTATTCAGGTTGGGAATAATGGCAGGTTCATTTTTTTTTTCACTCCATTTGGCCTAAAACACTGTGTTCATGGTCATCCATTTTGAAATGTTGATTACAAAAAACAATTTTTTTCAGATTTTCCATTGCAGAGTTCTTTCCGTAGCCTATTTACAACCTTTAGCCACTGCCTACAATGCAGCGATCCTTCACTGGAAACCGAAAGTAACTCAGTCCCACTAAACGTTTACTCTTTGGAACAATACAAGTTGAAACCATTATTACTAAAAGTTTGAGTATTTCCTACTAAAGCAAGGCAGTATTAAAAAAAATTAATGTAACCTCAATGTGAGCATTTTTATTAGTATAAACTTAGCTAGCTATATAACAAGCTAATTCAGAAAATGATAACTTACTAATTTGCTAACATGTATAACACAATAGCATGGTATAGCACTTGCTGAATGAGTGCAGCAATATAACGCATTTAACATACTTGCTCTCAAACCATGTCGCATACATCACTTGATGGTAACTCTCTAAAAACCCACAGAAACTCTTCAACATTAGCATAACAAAACATTAATCACTACTAAATCTCACATTTAACATTGATCTTGCACACAAAACATTATATTTCACTTAATTTTAGCATTTACCCTCCCTTTCGAGTGCCATGGAAAAGCATACTGGGGAATAGAAATCCCAGCCCAGTTTAACTTAAATTCGCCTAAATTAAAAAAAGATAATTTCATAAAACTCGAAACAATGAAACTGTTCAGTTTACTTACAATATATCAGTTCTGTGAACGTGAAAGAAAAAGAAAGTGTTAAATACTCATAAAAGTTTATTTGAACGAGCTAATTTGTTTCATTTAAGTTTGTCCTACTCTAACCAATTAATTATTTTGAGCGTTAGGGTTTTCAGTGTACCTATTTTGCAAAAGGGAAGACAACAGCTTTTTTTCTGTTTTCTCTAGTCAGGTAACACAGATTTCAAACATATTTTTGCCTTTTTACTTTATAAACAGCCAAGTTTAATTGAAAGCCAATTTTGCAGTATTCAAATACCCCTTTTAAGTAAAATGTCCAGTACCTAAAATGCTACAGTATAAATCCATCTTATACTGCAAATATGCCAAAGAAGAGTTTATTTGGTGTGGTTTCATCTTGGAGGATCAATCTGTTCTACTTCATAAAAGCTGGCATGATGTAGGGGGGATGTCAGCGCTAATGTCATCTCCACAGTATGAGGAGGAGAACCGAAGGTCCTGAGGCGGTTCCAGACCTCACGGTTTGATCAATGTCAATACAGAGATTGTTTTCACTTTTGGTCAATACCAGCAAAGAAAACTGTACAGAAATATAATACGATCTTGTTGAATTATCTGCATTAGTAATGAAAAATTAATGCACAACATCCAAACTAATTTCTTTTATTTGAGTAAGCAAAAAAAAAAGATCTATGTACTGTGTCTGCATTTTAGTCACCTTAAACATTACTTCAGGCAACTGTGTTTGTTGAAAATTTAATTGACCGTAAAACTGCCATTATCAGCAGTTTATCAAAGTAAAAAAAAAAGAGCCCATGTGTCTCATGAGCGAGCAGTGCAATAAGCCAAAAAAGAGAAAAAAATTCATCCATGATTTATTTCAGGCTGAATGCAAGTCTTAGTTGAATTGCACCATTTGCCTTTCCAAGAGAATGTCCGTGCATGCTCTGATTAGCTAAACGAATATGGCCTATTATATTAATATGTCCTAGAGGATGTCTTGAGATTTAGGAGACAAAAATTCACCATGATGTTCAGTGCTGGGAATCATCCCTGACATGTAAGCAGGACCAGTGGAGCCCTGCGGCACAGTTACCACCAGCAACCCCATAGTGCGGCTTTGACTTTTATCCGTCTAATTGAATATGCATATAATGCATTGCTGTTTAACCCCAGATAAAGCCACGTGCTAATTAAATCAACTCTTTGATTGAGAACATCTTAACCAGTCCAGACTATGTCATATGAATGTGAATCCTTGAAGAAACGGTAGAGCTGGGTGGTATACCGGTTCATACCGAATACCGGTGTTTATTTTTGTTATGATATGAATTTTGATGATATCGCAATACTGGTATTTGTCGCTTAATCAACGTTCGGAACGCTGCGCAGCGCGACCCTCTTTGAGAGGTGTCCCGTTTCACTGTTGCACTGAGGGCAGAGCTGAGATCGCATTACAGCCTATGGCTGAATCCGAAATCGCCCCCTATACCCTCAAATAAGGCATTATTTGAGGGGACAGCCATTTGTAGTAGTGTCCGAAATCATAAGGGACATTATTGAGTGCTCTCAGTACACACAATGGCTGTCCAACTTCACGCACTCGTTTTCATTCACTCTTTCAAGTGAAATATATTAGTGGATAACATAGGGAATAGTGATTGAGGGTTTAGGGGGCGATTTTCAGATTCAGCCCTTGATTACAGAGGAGAATTCAAACAACATGTGGCGCGCACAAGACAGTGGTTTCTGTGCGGAGAGCCACGATGAGATTAACAACGCTCAACACATGGATCATACACTCTAGTGCTCTAAACCCGAACCAGCAGCGTGTATGCGCACATATTTCATCACGTCTTCTTCAAATGAAATATATGTGCAAACAAGGACACTGATACTACAGCTGTACGTCTGATCACGACTGCGATGACACAATGGATTATTCTGATACACAGAGTAAGTTAATAAATAGACTGACAATTTAAAGAATGGGCAAAAAAAGTAACTGCTTTATTCTTTCTGTGTTAAACTGACGTGTGTCATTTGTTTAGAGACTGTAGTGCTCTTAAATGTATTGAACATATTCTTAGACCTTTTAAATGTTCTTCTGCATTTCTCCCTCGTTTTGGCAGTTTGTTGTTATATAGGGTTAGATTTTTTTAATGCTTAAGGTGCCCGTAACTTTTTTTTTTCTCTCTTTGGTCATATTTTAATATTAATGTGTCTGTAATGATTGCATGTCTGTGTTTATTGGTTGTTGTCTACCCACAGCATCATTATGTGGGGCTTTGCAAACATGTTTTAAATCTAGTGTGGAATTTTTCTACAATATTCACTCACCATGACAGTAAAATAGGGCATTCTAGTCAATCTACTGCAGAATTTCCTCTCTCAATCAATAGAAAATGTGGTAAACACCCGGTCATGCATAGGGAAAAACAATTCTGTCATATACTGTCAAACCGGTATAATTAAGAAAAATACCGTGACACACATTTTTGGTCATACCACCCAGCACTAAGAAACGGTGTGAAAACGTTCCAATCAAGGTTTATTCTAACATAACTCTAACATATCTTAAATTATGTCAGTGCCATTTGTCTTGTCTCAAGATGCACACAAGTGATATTTTTTTTTTATGTCCTAATTTAAAGGCCCACTCCTGACAAAACTATTTAATTTTGTTATTCCTTTACATGTTTTTTGTGACCCTTAAAAAAGCAGAACTTAAAAACTTAAATGCAACTTGTTTTTAACCTCTGGATAAGAAAATATCTTGCAAAGCAAAGATGTTCTGTTTATCAGTTTTATATAGATGCACACATAACTTAAAATACAAACCTCAAACTACTGACAAACATCATTAACTGAAGATGAAATCTTAACATCACCACACAACATTACTAAATTTGTAACTGACAGTACATAGCAGTATCCACATCATTTATTCATGCTACAATATATATAGTGCATCCGGAAAGTATTCACAGCGCTTCACTTTTTCCACATTTTGTTATGTTACAGCCTTATTCTAAAACAGATTAAATCAATTATTTTCCTAAAAAGTATACAAACAATACCCCATAATGACAATGTGAAAAAACGTTTGTTTGAAATCTTTGCAAATGTATTCAAAAAACGAAAAAAAAAAAAAAAAAATACATTTACATAAGTATTCACAGCCTTTGCCATGACACTCAAAATTGAGCTCAGGTGCATCCTGTTTCCACTGATCATCCTTGAGATGTTTCTACAACTGTGGTATATAGCTGGCCCACTCACACCCAGGCACCTAGGGGTGAATAACACGATTCAGTGCGTTCGAGATCGGTTTTATTGACCTGGCCTGGACGCCGAGGTGAAGCGGTTCTACCAAAGCGCCAAAATATGCCCAGGGTCATGAGCACATACTTGTCATTGTGGATTATGAAGTGGTACCCCTACGGAAGGCTACATCGAAAAACATTGCCAAAGAACAGTTTCTTCTGGTCAGCCAGGTTGGCGTTCCTGCTGAGATCCTGACCGACCAGGGTCTAAGCTCATGGCCGACCTAAGCCAGTTGCTGCGAGTCAAACAGCTCCATACTTCAGTCTACCACCCCCAAACGGACAGTCTAGCTGAGTGTTTCAACCAAACTCTAAAGCAGATGTTAGCTGAGATAGGTGGTAGCTGAGGATGGACGTGACTGAGACCTCATGATCCCGTACGTGCTTTTTGGTATCCGTGAAGGTCCTCAAGCCTCCACAGGGTTTACACCCTTTGAGTTGTTGTTTGGGCAGCAACCGCAAGGACTCCTCGATGTCGCCTGGGATGCATGGGAATGACAGCCTTCCCCACATCAAACAGTGATAGAGCATGTACGAGATATGAGACAGAAGATTGATTGGATAGAGAACATCTAGCCTCCGCCCAGCGTGCCCAGCACCCGGCTCTATAACCAGCCCGCTCAAGCTTGGGAATTCCAGCCAGGTGATCGGGTCCTTGTCCTTGTTCCATTTTCAGCTTCTAAATTCCCTGGCATCATGGCAAGGACCATACACCATAATAGAGCAGGTGGAGCTGGTGATGTATAGAGTACGCCAGCCAGGTCAGAGGAGAGTAGAACAAATTTACCATATCAACCTGCTGAAGAGGTAGACAGCCCCTCGAGAACAGCTGTCTGCTTTCTCGCAAGCTGAGGAACCAATGGTTGATTTGGGACAACAATTGTCTGGCACTCAAAGGACAGAGCTTGAATACCTGGTCGGAGAGTTCCGAGATGTGTTTTCCGAATTACCCGGGCAGACCAACTTAATTCAGCATGAGATCTGCACTCCCCCTGAAACTATTGTCTGGCAGCGTTGGACCTGACAATTCTGGCAGGTACCTCTCACAGCTGCGTCCCAGGAGAAAACAGCCTTTAGCACCCCTAGTGGCCACTGTCAGTACCGGGTTTTACCCTTCGGGTGCATTGGGCTCCTGCAACCTTCCAGCATATGATGGACATTCTGTTAAGACCCCATCAGACCTATGCTGCCGCATACCTGGACAATGTGGTCATTCACTGATGGGAGGACCACCTGTGGATTATGAAGCCTTTAGCACACCATTTATAAAACTTTGCATAGGATTTGCATCAGAAGTGGCGTACGCACAGAAATATTCGGATTTATAAAACCGTGCGCACGCACATCCTACGCAGTTTTTCCTTAATAAATCACAATCAATTCTAATTGTAGCGCAGCTTTTGCGGCTTCATGTCACGCCCATAGTTGCCCATAAATAGTCCGTGAAACGCCCACAAGTTAATATTCATAATTTGTGAAATCATGGCAAACACAGAGAGGAGACCGGAGCTGACCCCTCTTGATGAAAGACTGGCGGCAATTATTGGGGAATCCCTATTAATCCCTATCCCTATTATCTACGTGGAAATGGGAAATAGTTCAGTGCAAATGTAATTTCTTGCAGTTTTCTGAATGGTTGAGACATACGTCATACGTTATTTTATCAAAAATAAAACAAACTAAAGGCATATGCATGAATACCATGATTCCGTAGCTGATAAATACATTTTTACTATGAAAACAACTTTCCCCAGCGGACAATTAATCTATCTATCTATCTATCTATCTATCTATCTATCTATCTATCTATCTATCTATCTATCTATCTATCTATCTATCTATCTATCTATCTATCTATCTATCTATCTATCTATCTATCTATCTATCTATCTATCTATCTATCTATCTATCTATCTATCTATCTATCTATCTATCATCTCCCTAATTATCTATCTGTCTATCTAATTGCATCTATATCTGCTCCGCCAGACGGACACATTGACGAGAATATCAGTTTTGTAGGCTACATTATTTCGTTCTGTTTACCATATTATTTATGAGGATGAATTGCATAACATGCCAATATTATTAAAGAACATATTTCACTTTTCTTTTTGCAAATATGTGTTAGTTTGCATTTCTGTTGTAATTTTCGTTTGTTTTACACTGCAGATCGATCAAACGGGTGTTCGTGTAGGCTGTTAATTGTAAGACTTGCTTTGTGAAGTCTTCATGTTATTTATGAGAGGCAGTAGGCCTATAGCCATTTCTTTTACACAACGTTCTACAGTTTCACACACTTTCACGTGTTTCTTCCATCTGCCGACGGTGTCGCCATTTCTCATTTCACCCGTTTTTGTGCGTACGCCTGGGTCAGAGCTTGCGTGAAGGACCGCACATTTTCCCGTCAAGTTTGCTTTTTATAAATACCAATTATTGCGTAGAGAGCGGCGTACGCCTTCTTTTGTGCGTACGCAACGTTTATAAATGAGGCCCCTGGACCGGCTGTGGAAAGTTCTGTCAGAGCTGCAACATACTGGGCTCACCGCCAACCCCAAAAAGTGTAATCTCTGGCTATTGGAGGCACGGTACCTGGGCTATCGATTTGGACATGGTCTGATAATGCCCCAGGAAAAATACATCTGACCCACAATCAAGTTCCAGGTACGTGCCTTCCTGGGATAGACGGGTTACTACCGTTGTTTCATCCCTAACTTCTCCTCAATACCTTACCCCCTGACAGATCTGACACAGATCTGCCTGAGAGACTGGAATGGACATCGGATACTGAAGCAGCCTACCAAGCATTAAAGTCAGCGTTGGCCTCCTTGCCGGTCCTTTGTGCCCCTGATAACTGCCCCTTCACACTACAGACAGATGCTTCCGACTCTGGGCTTGGAGCTGTCCTTTCCCAGATACAGCATGGAGAGGAACACCCGGTTGTGTATATTAGCCGGTAGCTTACTCCAGCGGAAACCAAGTACACCACAGTGGAAAAAGAAGCCCTGGTAATCAAGTGGCCAATTCTGGAATTGTGGTATTACCAGTTGGGACGGAGCTTTACTCTGGTAAGTGACCATGCTCCATTGCAGAGGATGGCCCAGGCAAAGGATAGGAATGCCAGGGTGACTCACTGGTTCCTCGCCCTCCAAGACTTCCACTCCAAAGTTCAACAATGGGCGGGGGTGGCAAATGAAAATGCAGATGGATTTTCAAGGATGGCAGGTTAGTCAGGTCTGTCCGGTGTCGCTCCGCACCCACCTGTCTTCTCCCCTGTTTTGTTCCAGGACAGGGTCGACGCTTAGGGAAGGGGAATGTGACGAGTATCCTGAGTGCACTTCAGCATCGCCCTGTAATTACTTCTCGTCATTCAATCAGCAGCCAGGAGCAGGCGCTGATCGGCCACACCTCTGCTTCATTAAGAAAAGAGGATATAAGCAGAGGAAGAGAAAGAAAGGGTGAGCTAGTTCTCCACTGCAAGAGATGTTATTCGTTTTTTCTCTTTGTCTCTGCTTCTCCAGATTCAAGTGAGGATTGATCAATCAGCACTGCCCTTCTGATACTGGAAAACCACAGACTCTTCTGCACCTTTATCATTTCATCAGCCCTTAGCCACAGTACTTCCCACTTTAAGACTTTTGTTTATTGTAACCCAGGTTACCAAAAATACATGATAGAATTAAATAAATGAATCAGTACATTTTTCCTTTTCAATTTATAATTTATTTTCATGAGTATTAGGACATCCAATTAAATTATTTTGTGTTTGTAAGAACCGACCAATGAGGATCGAGGATGTTGTCTAGCGCATTTTTTTGTTTTCCGGATTTCGCACGCGGCTAGAGCTCTCTCTCTCATCGGCTGATCAGAAGAGCAGACGTGATTCGAGTCTCTCCAAAGAAAAAGTAACACATTTGACAAATCAAACAGAAATATGTGATTTTAATCGAAGTTATACATGTCCAGAGACTATTTAGACTGTGAAGAAGCGAAGTTAATGTGAAAAAGAAGTTTGAGATTTATAATGCGTGACGCAGCTACTGAGAAGAAGCCTCGTAATGCATAGTGCATTGAAAAAGACGTTTTATGAGGAAACAGAGTTCATTTATTTCTGAGAGCTGGATGAGCAGAAAAAGTCAAGTTGTAAGAAATCTACAGACCTAAAAGAGATTGAGCGTTCAAGTTCATCGTGTTTTGGTTTTTTTTTTCCTCTGTTCTGTTTTTTTCTTGTCTATTTCTCTGGATTTGAGTGAATCTTTATCCTGTCGAGTGCACTGCTGAGTTGCTGCAACATGATCGATGCTTAATGGAGTGGAGTTCTGGATTCCTGGATTTCGTTCTTACTCCCGTGTTCGCGGAGGGAGTGGGACTGGCGAGCCACACGGACCTAACAGCGAGCGTGATTTTGTGATACCGATCTTGTCATTGCCGATTTGGACGGTAGGATTGAACTAACAGCACTTGCACCTGATTCATTGTTCTTCCAAAAGGATTCAATCGCAGAGGATCGACTGAGAAATGCACACAATTGTCGTTCATTCCATATTCCCAAAGTTGTGAATCATTTGAGAGACTGAGCTACTGAACAAAACTTTGAAAACAGGTTTAAATTTCTGTGAAGGGAATTAAATGTGAATTTATTGTTTTGATTGATCAATGTAATTTCTTTTATTTATTTATTTTTCTTTCTTTTATTTCTCCTTTTTTTTTCATTAATTTGAAGCCAGAAATAGACACATTTAAAAAAAGGGATTTAAATTTCAAATTTAATTTTTCTCATTTTTCAATATTTCAAGTTTAATTCATAAGGTGAATTCCTCAATAACTGGGTTAAATTGATTAATTCAGAAAAGAAAAGAAAAAAACTGAAAGAGACTAGTGAAACCTAGAAGACAAAAACAAATGAGAAGTTAATTTGATTGGTTTATAGAAATTATTATTTTTTTTTATTTTTTATTTTATTACACTTACTTTTTGAGTCCTTTGAGCTCCCTTGAGTCTTGAATCCTGTAAGGGAAATAAGAGAGAACAGAGTTTAGGATCACAGAGAATTTTTGGGTTTTAAAGAAATTGTTGTAGTTTTATTTGTTTGGGAAATATACATTGTATTTTATTTCACTTTCTTTGTTTTTTTTTTATTATTATACTTGTATTTCCTTTCTTTCTTTTTTTTTTTCCCCCTCCATGTCATACATTCCAATTATCACATTTAAATTTTGAAATTTGGAAAGAAATACATCGAGTTAAACCTTACCTGTTTGATGAGTGGTTCATTATTGTGACATCCTTATTCTCTGTAGACGAATCTAGCCCTTCTGATCTAACTGGTCCATACGCAGACTTTGTGTCTGTACTAAATTGAGTGGAGTGTTACATTATGTTTAATAAACACCTTCCAGGAACATGTGCACTGCAAATCAGTTTTGTCTGTGTCCTTAATCAACCTGCTACAATACATACATACAGTATATATTATATATGTGTGTGTGTGTGTGTGTGTGTGTGTGTGTGTATGTGTGTATGTGTGTGTATACACACACACACATACATGCTCTAAATGAATATATGAAAAAATGCTAGAATATAAGAATAAAGTAGTAAAAGAATATGAACGCTTATATTTCTTAGTGTGTGAGTCAAAAAACTGTCCTAACATTTGGTCATACAATTAGCCCAATCATTTCAGGAGCCTGATTCGCAATATAATGACACAACAGCTCGTTTTAAAGCAGTCAGAAATCTCGTTGTCTTTCTGCCTCAGTGCCTGAACTGTGGATGATGAGCTAATCCTTGGAGGGCCAGTTCATCTGCTGATGGCTACCAGCAAATCTGAGCTTAAACTCTACATGGTGCACAAGGTGATATTGACTACTTCTGCTCCACTTGAGCAGAGATATATTGCTATTTAATGATGGAACAGCAGGTACAACAAAGATCAGTCTGCAGCACGACACGTATCAAAAATTTCAACAAGTGTCTACAACATAAATTAATCTAAAAAATTAGAGCTATATTAATGAAGTGGAAAATCAATCATGAGTTTCAATCATTATGAACAATTTAAAGAAAACAATCAATGAAACAAGTATTTTCAATATAGAACATACATGTAGGTCTTTAGTGACGTCGCTGACTATCCAAGGGTAATTGATGAGCAAATTTTTCAGCTATGATGTGATAATGTCTTATTTCATTTTCAGAGAATGTGACACCTCTAATTACAGCAGTCCATACAGTCACTAGTGTCATTAAATAACTATTATTTGGTATGAGGTCCGTTGGCTATGAGGTAAAGGTGATCATCAAGGAAAATCGACACCATAATGGGTGCCACAGGTAATGTTACTTTGTCCTTGATTATCTTGTATCTGAACTGCAAAATTTAAAACAAAATGCAGGTTCTATTTTCACAAAAAAAAGAACAAGCAGCATATGGTCTCCCTGATTTTCCCAAGTAAGATATGTTCATGGATCAACATATTTTGTTGATTCTGGAACAACATTTCTGTCTGAAATTTTAGTCCTAACCCTATCCCTACCTCTAAACCTAACCCTACCCATAACTTATCCCTAACATCAGAGGGAAATGGTAGAAGAATAGCACTGATGTAGAAGCACATAACCCTGGCGTCACATAAAATGTAAACTTGTCCCTCAAATCTGATTGGTTGATAGAAATGTTGTTCCAGGATCAACAAAGATGTTGATTCAGGAACATGTTGAAATCATGTTCACCACTAGCATATAATTGGTGAAAATGTAAAAAAAAAAGTTCATAATTTCATAAATATTCATAACATTAAAAGCAATGCAGTGATTTACAGGCTCAAACAAAGAACCCTTTGTCTCTAGCATTACCATTACTGCTTTCCATGTAAATAGTAACCATGGCTTGGTTTTGTCTCAAATAAATATAACAGATTCACATTCTCCAAAGTGAAGCAGATCACCCAGACAAATAAAGCTGTCACCTAGGGGACACACATAGATGGAGACTCAGCAAACAGAGTGGCCATTTGTCACTTGGCTGTTCCGTGCTGCCGTTGTTGCCATTGTTGCCATTGTTAAAACACATCTGTTACACCTCTCAGACACCTTTCAGTTTTCAATTAATGAAGATTTGCCTTTGTCACCCCACGTATGATGGTAATAATAAATTAGCATGCTGTGATAATTCAGACATAACCATTGAGATTGCAGAGTGTGCTGCAAAAACTGACTCTCCAAGTCTTTAGAATTAGATTTTTAGTGTAAATGCTTCACCGAAACAGTAGCTCAAACCATACAAAGGTTTAATGAGGACCAGTAGTAAATGGCTAGTATGCACCATTGATTTTAAAGCTCTGATATGAAAGATTATAACACAGTCTGAAATTCTTGAAAGCGCCATGACAAATTGAGAGATATCCGCAAGCAAAAGACTCATTAAAAATCCTGCTATACTAAAGTGCCGTCGTTAGATGTTATTGGCCTTTTTAAAACTGACTCCACCTGATGACACCAGAAAAAAAGCCAATTTTTGATATGTTAGTGATATGGTATGCTGGATATGAAAATGAAAAAAGATTTTGCTCTGAGATGTGCAATTATGTTGACTCCATTGCTGAGTAAAAAGAATATACCAATAATTCATTTTTTTTTAATATGCATAATTTCATATCATTTAAATATGTTATATGATGGTCTGAATGGTTTTATATTGTTGAATCTCACAACCATCACAATAAAAACAAAATGTTGTGTTTTTTGCTAAATAAAGAAAACAAACATGATGCGCGATCTGCAGCCTCTCTCTCAATGATGTCTAATCTGATGTCTAAAGAAAGTTGAAATGTCAGGTTTTAAATAATGTAAACCAAATCGAAAACAAATATTCTGTGTTTATGTAATCTGTTTGAAAACAGAGAGATGTCAGTCATTCGCGAGCCTCTTCATTATCCGCTAATGTGACCACAGCCACGGAGCGCGATGTGGCGAACAGCGAGGCCAAGGGACCGTGAGGGCGGGACGAGGCGGCACTCATCAGGGAGGATGAGTGCCAGCTGCGCGCCGCAGCGATCTCGGCCCTCGCGGAGGAGTGAGGGACTATAAAGGAGGAGCGACGACAGTGAGGGACGAGAGAGGACCAGGCCTGGAGTTTGTGTTATGTTTTATTTTAGTTTTGTTATCCGCTGCAGTCGTCCGTGAGGGGCTGCAGCCTTTATTTTCACGTTGTGTTTATTTGTGTTTGTGTGTAGGCGGCAGTCGGCCGCGAGGGGCTGCCGCCGCCATATTTATTTTGTCTTTATTTTTGATTAAAACTTGTTGAATGTTCGCCGGTTCCCGCCTCCTTCTTCCCGTACAAACAAGCTTTACTACAGTGGTGCCGAAACCCGGGAGGAAGGAGGGACATGCTGTCGAGGAGCCCTCGCAGCTGAGGGGGATTGCGGTGCCGCGGAGTTCGGGCAGCGCGGAGGAGAGAAGTCCGCGAGCGGCTGCCCGAAGCGGTGGTGCTGGAGCGGATGAAGATCGGTGGGACGGAGAGCTCGCTGCCGCGCTCCTGGGTCGAGGTGGGGTGGCAGTCGTCCGCGAGGGGGCGAAGGAGTCCCCAGCGCTTGCCCGGAGCCGAAGCCTGCTGCCGTCCGCCATATTGGGGAGGAGCCGGGGCGCTGCCGTCCGCCAGGTTGGGGAGGAGCAGGGAGCGCGGGACGGGGACTCGCTTCCGGCCGCCCTCAGAAGGAGGAGCCACCGCCGGCCGCCAGGGGGCGGAAGAGTGTCGAGCCGTCCACCGGCCGTCCAGTACCACCGCATGGCACCGCGAGGAAGAGCCTCTCGGCTGGCTGAGGACCGAGCGGCAGTGTGTCTGGGAACCGGACCAGAATTTTTTTATTTTTTATTTTTCTCCTCTCTCCACTCTCTCGTCTCTGTCGCTCCTCATGTTCCTCGCTCCGTTCTCTCACCTCGCTGTTCTTACCCCCAGGTCCCGCGGCCGCCGTGATCGGCCCCCCCCGGGGAGGGGGGGGGGGGGTAGAGCGCAGGCTCGGGAGTACCCCCCGGCCTGCGAAGGGCGTTGGGGGTATGTGGCGAACAGCGAGGCCGAGGGACCGTGAGGGCGGGACGAGGCGGCGCTCATCAGGGAGTATGAGCGCCAGCTGCGCGACGCAGCGATCTCGGCCCTCGCGGAGGAGTGAGGGACTATAAAGGAGGAGCGACGACAGTGAGGGACGAGAGAGGACCAGGCCTGGAGTTTGTGTTATGTTTTATTTTAGTTTTGTTATCCGCTGCAGTCGTCCGTGAGGGGCTGCAGCCTTTATTTTCACGTTGTGTTTATTTGTGTTTGTGTGTAGGCGGCAGTCGGCCGCGAGGGGCTGCCGCCGCCATATTTATTTTGTCTTTATTTTTGATTAAAACTTGTTGAATGTTCGCCGGTTCCCGCCTCCTTCTTCCCGTACAAACAAGCTTTACTACACGCGCGTTCTATTGAGATTCAAATACGATCCATGCGTCAATGCCCACACATCAACCCAAATAAACACATCAAGTAGTGCTATAGCCTTCTTAAGCAACATCGGTTTGAGACGCGTTGAATAATCCTGGAATAATTCTCCTCATGAAAAGCTGTTCATTTTTGAGAGCAACAGATTCCGCCACTGAGTGTAAGGTAGGCTAAGTTTATTCTGTTAGCATCTGTGAATATTAAACGCAAAAACCTGCGTGAGGACGAGGACGCACTGAAGCCTTCTTTGTTTAAACAGCTCAAAATTACTGTCAGATGTAAGTAGTTACCTTGACAAACTATATATCATTAAAAAGATCTAAGACTCAAGCTTCCATTTTTTACCTCTGTTTTATTCTCAAAGTCTTATAGTGACCGTAAATTGTTAATATGTGTCATGAGTTATGAATATTGTAGCAATTATGGACGCAGACATATAGATGAGTTAATCTTCCAATGATTCGATCAAATTAACATCCTTTTCAACAAAGCACAATTCAGCTCCAGGAAATCATCATCATCACGAGGGAGATGGGGGCTTGATTCTGCCCGGAGCTACTAGTTCTGACTTCCTATGGACTCGCCACCAAACTCAGTTAAAGGAGGACAAAGGGCTCGTGGTTGTCACAAGACAAAGAAACAACCAGACCTCTGTCTTTGCAATGACCGGTAAATGAACTCCACGACACAGCTAAAACTCCAAGCAAGCTCACAGAAACTGTCACATATGGAGTACATCAAATCACGGATTATTGGACTTTTTCATTTCAAATAGCCTTCGACATAGCTTGTTAGTGTGTTTACAACTAATACTCGTTATTTAGACTATTAGGCATGTATATTACTCACAATTCATGCAATTATGAAACTATTGAATGAGTGGATGAAAAAGCATTGTGTTTGATACCGGTGTGTTCGTATGGGTATAATCCAACAGATGAGCTGAATGAAATCTTTATAGAATTGATCATGTCCTTATAGTAAGAAATTAGGTCTAAATTTACTCTCTGCTTAAGAGCAGGAAACTAAATTCTATAGATAACCCAATTTTGTGGGAGGGGTGGAGACACAGTCACCCCTGAAGCCTAATTGGCCAGAACCCATCCAGGGGATGGGCAAATGTTTGAGTTTAGTCTCAGAACACGAACGAAAAGTTCAGTTCTGTCTACAGTTCTGTACAGTTCAGACCAGAAGCAGTGCAGAGTTCAGCTCAAGTTCGGTTCCAGTTCGGTTCGAGCTGGTTCGCGGCCTGTTCGCAGTTCAGAGATGAGCTCAGTCCTAGCAGTATGACCAGAGTGAGTTCTGAACGGAGCTCCCAGGAGACGATCTGACGATCGTGACAGACCAACTTCAGAGAAAATGGGTTAACAACGATTTCATTCAGGCCATCTGCTTTTCTCTCACTTTCCTTTCTTTTACTTAAAGTTTATTTTATTTCCGTTAAGTCTCGGGTTCTGTTAAGTTTCGCCGCAAAAGTCTCTCAACAACGAGTTTCTAACAGTGCGCTCCAACTTCAAACAACGCCCACAAGACTTCCATCCAGCCGCCAACACACCACGTGGTTGGCTTCCCCAGACGTCGACCAGACCTTCAGCGAATCAAAGATCCGGGAAAATCCCTGTCCAGCCAGGAGAAGGGAACCCCCCCCCTGTCAGACGACACGCGAAACACAAACGCAAGTAACGCCTTTTTGATTCCAAGCTGAACTGGTGCATTAGATCAAATGTAATAACCCTGCCTAAGAAACGATAGGAGGTTAAATTACTGATCAATGGTTTCTTCAGGTCATGTGTCATAAATGCATAGATTGCTTAGGATTTCATAATTCCTCTCTCTTAGAACTTATTCTTTTCCTCACCTTCTTCCCTTCTGCAATGTGTGAATGTGCGAGTGCGTGTGTTTATGTTAGATATTAGTTTGATGTGTTAGAGTAATCAATAAAGTTCCGTTTGTATTCAAAGATAACTGTTCTTGTGTTATGTGCTTATCAATTTAATGTCTTGAACTGCCGATCTAAGTTACCTGGCTGTTAAATAGTGTTTCACTATTGTTCGGATATTAATATCCGCTGCAGAGTTGATATTTACGGCCCGTTCAAATGAACGCTGGAAGAGTCATTTGCTCGGCTGTAAAATAGACTCTCAAAATTCCCTATGAATTCATTAAATTCATTCATTTGAGCTAAATATACATGTTTCCCTTTAACAGAGCCCCCTTTAAGTTCTTACATATCGGTGGACGAATAAGTTAAGGTGTAAACATTAATAACTGAATTATTTATAAATTATAGTTTCATTCGAGTCTTTTTCATTTTAATTCAGTTCCCCGTTGAGTTATTATTTTATCTGACTCATAGTCGCTACAATATGAAAACCGTACCTTTTGATTGTAATATGAGCGTCAGCTGCTCTCATTCATAAAAAACTCCTCTATGCTCGTCATGAAGACTTGCTTCAAAACAACATCCCCCGGGGCTTTTAGTTCAAAAGTGTGCAGATGAGGAGAAATATTGATAGATTCTCATATGTCTGTGTCAAATTTCTATACAGAGAAGTATTATTTATTCAATCTTTACTCGAAATGTGAAGATGCAATCATCATGAGCGCTGGATACTCTGATGTGTTGTGTTTTCAGTTCATACTGGCAGCCGGAGGGCGCCCTGTGCACATGTAGTCCATATATGGTACAGACGAAGAAGATACAGTATATACCATGTGACATTCCAGGAACTCCCGGACATAAACAAAGCTTCCTGAGATCACTATAACATGCGGATAGACACGTTTGAAGACAATAAACACACAGTTCAGACAGGACCACTGGAAAGTAACTTCTGTTTATTGAAACACATTTTATCTTTGGCGGTATGGTTCCTTAATGGGGGTTCTTGCTCCATGATTAAATAGAACATACAAGAGCTTTGCATTACCCCCCATGGAACCATAAGCTTGAGTAATATACAGATGTTTTAAGACACTTTAGAATGTCTTTAGTGAAACTTTAGTGAAGCCCCGGTGAATCCTGGGACGTCTACTGTAGCTTGGCTATGAGGATGAGTGTCTCTCAGCAGTGAGGTCCATAACAGCTAGGACTTGAAGAATCTGAAAAAAAAAGAGAGAAGAAAACGGCAGCCAGAAGGTGGATAGTAATATGCTGATACTTACAGTGGGTAGGGAGGGTTGTGAGCAGTTTAAGCGTGCTGTCGAGCAGAAATGCCACGTATATATATCCCTGGTCTAATAGGAGAATAGTGGTGATTGGAAAGATTTGACAGCTGACAGCGGCACTATGCCTACGTGGCCTGACTGAACTAGCTTGATTTGCGACGATGTTTGGTTTATCTGTGTTCTTTATGCCATGTTGGGTGTATTCATAATAGTTTAAGAAAATTTTTGCCATTGAAACGACTGGGAAAAAGTGTCCCAATTAACCTGAATTCACCCTATACTATTTGAAATCATAATTGTATTGAATTATGTTGTTTTAAATCCCAAATATTTTACTTATAACATTCATCATAACCAATTATTCAGTTATTTGTATTACTGAATACTGAATTGGGTTCAGTGTCACAATATTACTGTTTTTTTAGACTTCTTTCAAAAACATTTCTGATTGAAATCTTGTTTTGGCAGATCATTTAGCTTGTTTTAAGCAAAAACTCACTTCATTTTGATTTTTTCCCCCAGAAAATTTTACTTATCTAGTAAATTAATCTTGATTTAAGAATTTTAAATATTTGGACTTTTAATCATTTAAAATATAATAGGCCTTTGTTGACAACATTCTAAATAAACTACAAAAAATATATTTCCTTTGTCCTGTTGCTTACCTCCCTCTCAGTCACATTCCTGAAGATTTTGTTTCGCAGGTGTGATACCCAGTATTATTCATGATCTTTCATGCCTCCTCGCATACGGCCTTTGCAAAGAAAAAATGTCTTAAAAAATGTAAATGAGCATATTGTTTTATGTGAATAAGTAGGCTCAATGATTCTCACATCAGTTTGAAGCAAAAACTCTAGGCAACAATACCCATTAGTCAAAAGTCTTGTGGACACATATCTATTGTGTGTTTTGAGACCTTAATGTTTTTGTTTTTTCAAAAACCATGCATAAACATTATTCTCTCAAAAATACAAGCATGTACATACCCATGTCGCTTAGATATTATGGTAGCCCTGTTTGTGTTGAATACAGTGTAATTACACTTTTGCCATTAATATGTTTATAAGCTACTGAAAAAAGCACAAATGTCAGAGCATGTCAAAACTTCTAAAGGGCCCCAAAAGAGCTCAGACTTCTAGGGGTTAAAGCAGTCTATTGTATAGTGCTATTTAAAATACTGAACTGCAGACCTGGTGCAACCATATCCACATCGCTATGATCAAATGGTTTCTTTTTGCTTCCACCACTGTCAATTTAGTTGTGTTTATTTTGTTACTGAGAGGAAAACATGCAAAATGACAGTCGATTTCCTTTGCGGCTTCTTTATAGCTGGAGCCAAAATGAGTCCACACTTCAGCTCTGTATACCACGGGAGCAGAATAATTCTATCGTCTTGTGAGCTGAGTTTGCTAATGCTAACACTAGTGATGCACGTATCTTCACCTTGCGCTTCTTAGTTTACGTTCTGAGGTAACACTGCTATCTAGCGGTTGGGTTTTATACAGTCTGTGGTTTAAACCGAACACAAAGTCATGAATCTTGGATGTATATAAATAAATATATAAATATCGATACAGTGTTTTTGAGAATCGATACAGTATTGCTAAACATAATATCGCGATATTCACGTGTATCAATATTTTCTTACACCCCTAGTAAAAAGGTAAAAATATAATTTGTCTATCGTTTCCTATAGTGTTCTACCTGAAAAATAATAATGTGCATGCATTTGATGTATTTTATTTGAAAAATAATAAATAGAGTATAATATATAAATGGTATATTTTCATGAATAAAATTATCAAGATTTTTTCAAATATAATTATTTTCAACATTAAATTGATCAAAATCTAAACTAAAGATTTTCTAGTTAAGTTATAAAATATTTTTATGTCAAATACATGCTGTTCTTTTAAACTTTATATTCATTAAAGAATGATGAAAAAACCCTTCTCAGTTATTTTTGAAACCCTTGTTCCCTGAAGCCGGCTGGATATGCATCTTGAGTACTGGGCCTGGCATCAGATGCCTCTGCTGCATCTGACCAGGGTTCGCCAACTGGGGAACTCACCTGGAGAGTCTAGAAGTCACTTGTATCCCCCATTAGAGGAGAGAGGCGCTGCAAGCAAGACACAGAGCCAGCTTTCCCGCCACTCAACTATTATCTTAACTTTTAACACACGGGAAGAATCTGGCTCCACCAAGACATCATAAAATCTTGCAAAGGTATTAGGTGTCACCCAGCCCGCAGCTCTGCAGATGTCTGCTAAAGAGAAGCCGTGCACTAATGCCCAGGAAGAGGCAACACTCCTTGTAGAAGGGGCACGGCATGCCTTGAGTTTGCTGTGCCAAGGCAATTGCATCCTCTATCCTGTGGACCAACCTGTTTGGAGTCAGCCTTTTCCTTTTGCTGACCTCCAAAGCAAACAAAGAGCTGCTCCTAAAGCTCTGCGAGTGGTAGATACACAGGGCATTAATAGGACCCAACAATACAAGGGCATGGTCTGTCTCCTCCAGGGGCAGCGCTTGCAAGTTCGCCAACTGGTCCCGAAAAGGAGTGGTGGGAACTTTCCATGTCGGGGTCTCAGGACTACGTGAGAGTCTGCCAGACAAAATTTTGCCTACCGAAAATGCCTTCAGGTCTCCCACCCTCTTGATCGATGTAAACGCAGTCAGGAACACTGTTTTAAGGGACAGGAACTTAAGCTCGACTGACACTAGCGGCTCAAATGGCGCTCTCTGCAGGGCTGCAAGTACTAAATAGAGGTCCCAAGAGGGGATGAGGCATGGCCAAGTAGGATTTAGTCTCCTGGCACCTCTCAAGAACCTGATGACCATGTTGTACTTCCCCAAAGGCCTACCATCCACTACATTATGATGAGCTGCAATAACGGCAACATACACATTCAAGGTGGAGGGAGACAGCCTTCTCTCCAACCTCTCCAGCAGGAAGGAAAGCACAGTGCTGATTGGGCATTTACGGGGGTCTTTCTGATGGGAAGAACACCTTTAACGAACAGACCCCACTTCAAGGAATAAGCTCGCATGGTAGAGGGGGCTCTAGCTTGAGTGATAGTGACAATGGGAGGATTCTGGAGAGGCAAACAGGACTACCTGTGTGTCTCAGAATCAACTCCAGATCAGCTTGATCACCTGGGGATGGACCAACCATGGACTAACATGTGCGACAACAGACCTTTGTGATGTTCACCCGATGTGTGCTGGAGCATCATGCCACGTGTGGAGCGTTATGGACTTAGACGTGTAGCCCAGTGCTGAAGCATTCTCATATGTATCAATCGGAGTGGTATGACTGCAGATGCCATATGCCCCAGGAGCTTCTGAAATTGTGTCAGTGGAACCTCTGTCCTGCTCCTGAATGAATACAGGCAGTTCAACACTGATTGTGTACGCTTGTTTGTGAGACATGCCATCATGTTGACTGAATCCAACTACAAACCAAGAAAAGAGATACAATGCACAGGAGAGAGTTTGCTCCTTTCCCAGTTGACCCGAAGCCCCAGATGGGTGAGGTGCTTGAGCACCAGGTGTTCACTAGGGATGGTCCATTTTAGAACCGGTTCTAAATTCCCCAGAACCGGTGATTCGATAAGAAACTTGCATTTCGGTTCCACTTAACGATTCTTGTTGTGTGCAAAAGACTTGTGCGCTGTTTTCCATGCCCTGCACACATCCAAAACGTGCGCATAGAAAAGGTAAAAATATTCTCGTAAACACAGTTGGTTATGTCTTAAAGTGTTAGTTCACCCAAAAATGAAAATTCTGTCATTAATTACTTACCCTCATGTCGTTTGACACCCGTAAGACCTCCATTCATCTTCGGAACACAAATGAAAATATTTTAGTCGACAATAACTTTATGAAGCGACAAGAATAGTTTTTGTGCGCAAAAAAACCCTAAATAACGACATATATAGTAATGACCGATTTCAAAACACAGCATCATGAAGCTTCGAAGCATTATGAATCAGCGAGTCGATTCATGATTCGGATCGCGTGTCAGACCGCCAAACTGCTGGTATCACGTGAAACCCGCTGAATCGACTCACTGATTCATAACGCTTCGAAGCTTCATGATGCTGTGTTTTGAAATCGGTCATCAATATATAAGTTGTTATTTAGGGGTTTTTTGCGCACAAAAACTATTCTCGTCGCTTCATAAAGTTATTGTAGAATCACTGTAGTGAGATGGACTTCGTAACAATGTCTTTAGTACCTTTTATGGGTCTTGAGAGTGTAAAGTGCATTGTGCCAATGGAGACCTTTCTGAGCCATTGGATTTCAACTAAAATATCTTAATTTGTGTTCCGAAGATGAACGGAAGTCTTACGGGTGTCGAACGACATGAGGGTAAGTAATTAATGACAAAATGTTCACTTTTGGGTGAACTAACCCTTTAAGACAGTTGAGAAGAAAGGATGAAAACGTATGTGTAATCCATGCAGATTTTCCGGATGCCTTCTCTATGACAACATTAATCAAACAAAAGACAATGAGAAAACTCACTCGCTGTTCTAGACAGAATATATTTGAACTATTTGTAATGTATAACTTATATTTTGTTAACAAAGTGCAGTGTTATTTTACATTTGATTATACAGTTTATGTACCTGAATACCTGACAATTTTTATTTATTTCTATATTTATATCTTTGCTCAATTGTACTTATTTGTGCAATTGACAATTTGTTCTTTTGTAATTACTGAGTGTTTAATTGTTTTTAGTAATGCTTGAAATTTATATTAGTTAGGCTAGTTGTTTTTCTCTGGTATTTTTAAACCGCAGGTGCCCGTTCCTTGTGTAAGTGTTCTTAGCCTATTGATTTTTGTTCATGGTATTCAGCTCCTATGCAATTTTTTACAATAAGGCTTAGAATAAATGTGAATGATATCTAAGGTTTTTTTTTCTTTTTCTTATTGGAATCGAAATTAGGAATCGATAAGAATCGGAATCATTAAAATTCAAACGATACCCAACCCTAGTGTTCACACGACAGATCTTGAGACTGAGCTAGAATGAGCCAGTCATCGAGATAGTTGAGAATGAAAATGCCTACTTACCTTAGCGGGGCAAGGGCAGTCTCCACAACCTTCATGAAGACATGGGGAGAAAGAGACAGCCTGAATGAGAGGACCTTGTACTGGTATCTTGGGGCAAACGCACGTTTCTGCATTAGCAATTAGAACGGGAGCTTGTGAAGGGCCCAGTTCAAGACATGCAAATTCAGGATTGGCCGTAACCCACTGCCTTTCTTGTGTACGATGAAGAACAGGCTGTAAAACCCTGACTTCATCTCAGCCGTAGGGACCGGCTGGAGGGACCATGTTCTTCGCCAGCAAGACCGTAATCTCCGCCAGCAAGACCGCAAAGGGCCGTAAACTCTCAATTGCAAGAAAAAAGTCAGAATTGTGAGATAAAAAGTCGCAAGTAGCTTTTTTATTTTTTTATTCTGTGGCGGAAACAAGCTTCCATATGGTGAGCATAAGATACTTTTTTCAAAAATATTTAAAAATCTTTCCAACTCCAATCTTTTATACAGTAACACATTACTCCACTGCATTTTCACTCATGTTTGATATAATTCTCATTTTCATAAAGATTTCAATGAGGGGAAAAAAGATTAGTAGCTTCTAGGGGTGGCACGGTACATGGAAAAAAACCGAACCGTTCGGTTCGCTTGTCTCGGTTCGGAGTGTGTGCGTCGCACGGTTCGCGCATGCGCAATGTATCCTCGTGCCCCTATGTTACCTCAGACAGTGGGTGTGCTTTTCGCGCGAAATAAGAGGTGTGTGTGGACATACAGTAAAGTAAAAGTGGAGTGCTGCAGGTCACGTCACATGTAGAAATGAAAGTGGGAGAGATAAGGAAGGCTGCCCAGAGTTGGAGGATGCACTAGCAGTGCAGGAGGAGAGCGGGAGCCGCGCCGCGCGTGCCCGTTGCGCATACACACACTCTCGCGAGTCGCGCAGCTGAACCTCGGCTCGTGGATTGCAAATACAGGCAAATATAGTCCATTCTGTCACATTTTCCGGTGTTCTCCTCCGACCCCTGTCTGTCTCGTGCTTTGATGTCTCATACACACATGCATATGTTGTATATAAGTTCACATGATAAATGTAACATTTAAGATATGCTTCTAGTTCTAATAATTTAAACATGCCTTTTAAGTTTGGGCAGAAACTTCTGGCAGTGTTGTGTTTTCGTGTATTTTATGTTATTTTTTCACAGCGCTGGATGTCATATGGTGATTGTGAAACACATGGGACACTTCATGGTGAAATGTGTTCATCAGGTCAGCTGAATTAAAGCCACAGTGTATGGTTCTGATCAAAATTGAAATGATTAACATGAAAAATGTTACGCCAATGTGTCAGACTAGGTAGACAGCCAGTTAGGAAACAACTTGATATAACAATTTTTAAAACTGTATCCTAAATTGTGGATGATTAAGCCATATATACCATATGCTGAAGTAAATTTCTGGAGTGTTAACGATTAAAAAACAACAACAACAAGAACCGTACAGAACCGAAAACCGTGACCCTAAAACCGTGATACGAACCGAACCGTGGGTTTTGTGAACCGTGCCACCCCTAGTAGCTTCAAATATTTCAATGATAGTGAACCAGTCCCAAAACATTAAGGTTATTGTATTTTTTTTTTATTTTTTTTTTTTATTACAATTTATGATGTAATTCAATTACCAGTGTCTGTTGTACAATGCATGTGGTTTTTTAGACCACATATCACCAACGTATATGAGACTGGCAGAAAAGACTGCCGCTATGGGAAAATGTGAAAGAAGAAGAAATCTTCCGGTTGGGTTATGTGAATGTCCAGGGGACGTGGTGTTCATGTTTTGCTGGTATGGACAAATGCATCAGTCAGAGAGGGGAGTGGGTTCAGAGACATGAGGCCCGGTGGTCATTGCTTACATAGAGAGACATACCTGAATTCTAGTAAACCACAATTTAGCCCCAACAAGCATCATATGGTTTTCATCACAAATTACCACCTCTACCTCTTCCTCTTGGCTATGCTTGGTAATAGGCAGGTCAAAGATGACTCGGTGAGTAGGTGAATCCACCATTTCGTCTACTGAGCTTTATAGGCTAGGCATCACAAATTCACGACTTCCTATCCTGCAACACAATGGCTTAAGGGTGAACACAGGGCACACAGGAGTGTTCAAGAGACGGGACTGTGCTTTATCTAGGAAGATGGCCTCCTCACTGGACACTGAACTCAACTTGTCAATCATCTGTCAGTGGCATTACAGTTAATCGACTTTTATATGTTTTCAGGTCTCATGTACTGTGGGGGCAGGTGGCTCAGTGGGAACAGCTGTATACCGTGCCCTGGAAGAATCAGGTTTAAATTACGCTTTAGGCCCTTCCTGTGACTGCTGCTAGTTTGCCCTTCGGCAAAGCACATAATGCTAATCTGGTCTAGAGGTGCTATGCTTTGACTGCACCTGTGCTCACATATATGTCAGATAATTTACAATACAGCCAAACAAATTATGTATGTATACAGAAATCATTCTAATATTGTGCTCATTTGGTGAAATATCTTTTAAGAAACATCTTTTTTGTATAATCAATGTTGGAAACAGTCTTGTTTCATTGAGGATACTTTAATGAATAGAAAGTTCAAGTCTTTACTGTCACTTTTGATCAATTGAATGCATTGTTAATTAAAGTATAATTTTTTAACATACTTTTGAATGGTAGTGTATACACAAACAAACAATTGCTAAAAGAATAATATTTATAACTAGTAATTAGTAATAAATAGTAAACTTTAAAGGCGTTTTCACACCTACCTTGTTTGGTCCGGATTTTCGGACTTCAGTTTCGGACTTGGTCCGAGTCAAAATTACAGGTGTGAACTGTAAAACAGGTCTGAACGAAAAGAAGTAGTCTCGGTCCGGATCAAACTGAACAAAGGTTTGGTTCGTTTCTAGTGTTAAAGCATTTTTTGTATGGTTCGGACTTTAGGACCATTTACAGGAAGTTTCTGTTTCTGTTTAAATATTACAATGTTATTTTTAAATTCAATCTAGGCTACATTGATTATGAAAAGTGAAAAGATGCGCAATATGTCAGAAGACAGAAGGTCAGAAATGATTTTGAATGAAATTTAGAAAGCCTTTATTTAATGTGAATTTCGTTTTGTATAAATTGTATCTTCATTTGAATCAACGTTTAATCAGATAATTGCCTGTATTTATTAAATAAGAAGCAAATAGTCTATAGCAGACAATAATCCCGGGAGCGATCACATGCTTTACAAATGAACTGGAGCGCGTCTCAAATAAACCGAAACTAAGTAGCTACTTGTCTCACAAACATGAGAAATATGTGTATATAAAGCTTGAAATGTCCACTTTTAAACGTAACGAATAAAAAATAGTCAAGCAATGCGCACTGTTCAATAGTGGCAACGATATGCGTCTGTTCATTCATTCTTGTCAAAGACGCTGACGTCAGACGCACGTCCGTTTACAAACCAATCAATGTCCAGATGCAGCCCACATAGATGATGACGAGTGGACGCAAGTGCGTCATGTAAAGATTTTAGTGCGCTCACATAATTGCAATGTGAAACCAAACCAAAACTAACCAAATGTATAAAATGTATCAAAACATGAACTTCGGTTCGGACCTTGGTGCGGACTTTCAGGTGTGAAAACGCCCTAAAGCTAAAGCTAAACTTTTTCAAACTTTCTTTTGAGACTGGTTTAAAGAAATACATTGCACAAACAATAATTAAGAAATATAAATATAACATAAGAGCATTGTTTTTGAAAGTCTTTCAGTCACATAACTTCAGGCTAAAGACACTTGGACAAGGATCATCATAGCATAAAATGTGTTGCCATAGAAACATTCCATGCAAACAAAGCACTCAAGAAACGAGTGGGTGCCCTAGAGAACTAGTTGTCATTTTTACACAGCCCTCTACATTCTTTTTTTCACATTGTTCATCTTTGTTTTCTTCTTTCATTGCCATTCCACTAGCACTTCAAAAAAACTAAGGTATAGGTGAACTTAATCTGGCCTACTGAAAAGAAATGATGATGATAAATAAAAAGTTATATGCAACAAACAAAACAAAGCCATTTCATATAAAGTTTATTGGAATAGGACGAGAGCTGATCTTGGAGAGCATGTTGTACAGCATTAGGACAGGATATTTGGATTGAATAGCACTCAGTTGCATTCAAGAAGACAGCAGAATGGTACAGATTTCTCATGTATTTAATTTCCTGTTCCAGTTAGATACTAATAGAGTTATGGGCCATTTTCAGGAGCATGTCTTCCTGTTGATTTTTTCCTTGGGTGTGCCGCTGTTATGTTGTTATATATTCAGCAGGACTATTAAAGTAGGATATTTTGAGGTATGCGAACTCAAAATATGTATAAATGGCAATGATGGCAGAGAAAATAAATCAATGGCTTTAATTTGATCTTGATTCAAACTGATGCTTAAAAGCTGCATTTTATTGGTTGCTGAGACAGGAGATATGTCTTCTCTTTGCCAGAACATCATCTTTCTAGTGGGTGGCCAAGAGGACGGGCACAAGCACAGAGCTACTGGCAGTGCTTGATGAGGTGTACTGATGCTTATTGTGCCTTATCATTGCTGCCATAAATCCAGCTTCACATGTCTCCTTCACCGAGACTGGGCTGGTGTGCACCAGATGTCCCCAAGGTTCAGGTATGGCTCATATTTATAGAACATGAAAGATGGTCAAATTAATCAATAAATAACACCATGAAAGACCATAAACATAACAAATCATTCAATACAATTTTTGAGTTACTGTTAGAACATGTGGGTAAAGGGTATAAAAGAACAATGAAACACATAAAACCAATGCACTGTAAGTAAATCACATTATATTTGCTACATATTACATGCATTTCCCATGTGCACTTTACACTTAAAATGTATAAAGTTTTCAAAAGGAGGATTTATTCCATAAATGAACCTTTTGGGTTCCCCAAAGAAACATTCAGCGAACATCATATTCCGCTTATCTGGGGCCGGGTCGTGGGGGCAACAGTCAAAGCAGAGACGCCCAGACATCCCTCTCCCTAGACACTTCCTCCAGCTCTTCCGGGGGAATACCGAGGCGTTGTTCTAGGTCTTCCCCAGGGTCTCCTCCTGGTGGGACGTGCCTGGAACACCTCCCTGAGAAGGCGTCCAGGAGGCATCAGAAATAGAAGCCTGTAGCCGGGATCTTGTCCTTTCGGTCGTGACCCACAGCTCATGACCATAGGTGAGAGTAGGAACGTAGATCGACTGGTAATATTGAGAGCTTCGCCTTACAGCTCAGCTCCTTCTTCACCACGACAGACCAGTACATCGACCGCATTACTGCAGAAGCTGCACCGATCCGTCAGTCAATCTCCCGTATCATCCATCCCTAACTCGAAGAACAAGACCCCAAGATACTTGAACTCCTTCACTTGAGGCAGGAACTCTCCACCAACCTGAAGCGGGCAAGCAACCCTTTTCCGACTGAGAACCAAGGCCTCGGACTTGGACTTGGAGAAGCTGATTCTCATCCCAGCCGCTTCACACTAGGCTGCAAACCGTCCCAGTGCACGCTGAAGGTCCTGGTCTGAAGAGGCCAACACGACAACGTCAGCCGCAAAAAGCAGCGACGAAATCGCATGGTCCCCAAACCGTACACTCTCCGCCCCAAGAAATTCTGTCCATAAAAATGATGAACAGAACCGGTGACAAAGGGCACCCCTGCCGGAGTCCAACATGCACTGGGATCAAGTCTGACTTACTGCCGGCAAAGCAGACCAGGCTCCTACTCCGGTTGTACAGGGACCGAACAGCCCTAAGCAGGGGGCCCCGGACCCCATACCCCCAGAGCATGCTCCACAGTCGAATGTCTTCTCCAAATCCAGAAAGCACCCTGGAGAGGGTATAGAACTGGTCCAGTGTTCCACGACCGGCCATGACCACCCACATACCCCTCCCTTCATTGCTCCACCCCCAAAATGCACCAACACGCAATGCAAGAGTGGATGTCTCTTTATCATAGCTGAAGCGAAGCAAAATAATGATTCATGAAACATAAATAAAGCGAAGATGAACGACAAACGACAAGGAAGAACGAAAAATGTAAATACAGTACACAAGAGTATATAAAAGCAACAGTTTGTTGTTAGTCGCCAGCAGCAAACCAGCGCCAGACAAATAAAATGACATTCAAAATTGCCCTGTTTCTAGCTACTATTAGAACAACAGCATATCTTGGTCTGTGAAACATAGCAAAACCTATGTTACTTCCTGGAGCAGAAACAATGCAACCTCGGCATCTGTTTTCAGGCCTTCCCTCTTAGGTGTCTCCAGTGCTGGAAAGCTTTTCTAATATTAACGGAGGTCCTAAAACTGATAATAACCCTTCTTTTTCCAGTGATATTCCTCTGACCTTTTCTCTTTTGAAATGTCTCTCAGCCATCTCTGTCTGATCCACTTTCAACAGCGTTTCTCAGAAATTGCTAACTGCACAGGTTCTTCATAGAACCACAGATGCCAATAAAGAACATTTATTTTTAAGAGTGTACTACAGAATTACAATTAATAGTTCATAATTAGCTTAACATCCATTGAAGAGCTTGCAAGAAGGAGTAAATGGCTGTACTGGAGCCCATTTAAGAGTGTTAGAGCTATGTCTCTTATTATCTTTACATATAAATATAGGAGAAGTGGACCTGTGGAAGCAGGTGTGTATGCATGCATCCCTCATGGGCATAAAAACAAGGTGCTGCCATTTAGACACAATAGCTTCTTCTCTAAACACATATTATCACAACTTAAGTGTTTAATAGGCTCCCCTGTGACATTTGATGTCATGGTTAAGTGTGGTTGTGGTAAACACACTGGAGGAATCTAAGGAACCTATAATTAAAGTTGTTCAATAATCACATGAACGTTGTTGTGAGCATATGCCAATATTCCTCTTCCTCCATTCAAGGGATTGCTAAGATATAGCCAGTCATTACATTCCATAATTTTTACTGTAATGAAAATAAACCACATTTTTGTTGCGTCAGATTAGCATTTTTATGCTTTTAAGGAAACGTCTCAGGTTACAAATGTAACCATTGTTCCCTGAGAACAGGGAACGAGACGCTGCGTCAGCTTCGACGCTACGGGGAACGCCTCCAGCGTGACTGGTGCCTGAAATCACATTGAATCACGTCAATCCTATTGACCGGCGACAGCCTATGATGTCATCAAGGTGCGACCAGGAAGTATATAAGGGCGCCTTGCCAACATGACAGTATCTATCGTCTGAAGGGACTGTTTCGGCAGGCAGGCCCTGCGGCATGGCACAGTGACGCAGCGTCTCGTTCCCTGTTCTCAGGGAACAATGGTTACATTTGTAACCTGAGACGTTCCCTTTCGAAAGGGAACTCGCGCTGCGTCAGCTTCGACGCTACGGGGAACGATATACCAACGCCGCCATGCCGACGGGAGTGCATGCCCACTGGCAGTGACAACTGTCAAGACAAGCAAATCTTGCTGAAAAGCCTGAACCACTCCCCTTCTGGTCACGTTAGGCTGTCAGTGACAGCGCTCCCTACGGTCAAAGCCCAAGCTTATCGCCTGAGAAGGAAAACTTCACACGTATGAGTTCCTTCCCAGGCCTTGCTCAAAGGCCTGGAACCAACCCATTCGACTCAGAAGGGGTTCCTTTAAGGGAACGTGGCAAGGGAACTACGAGGGAACCCTATGCCAATCACTATTCGGGAGATTATCACCGAATGCCACCAGGGAGACCTGACCAGGTGACCCAGTCTAGTATGGGACACGTAATACGGTCAACCCTGTCTGTACAGTACAGAGCCTCTGGTACTCGCCTCCGAAGAGACATCCCGCTAGGGTGCTGCAAGAAAGGGCAGCATCACCGACTAGCCGGACCTCAGGGACGGGTTATCCCGGAGAGCAGCGCTCAGCGAAGTGCTTTTCAAACCTTTGCTAGCGAGGGGCCGCTCGATCCTCGGATCTACCAAGCACTTATTTTAAAACGTGCTTAGGAGGCCAAAGGCCTTATAGGCTGAATATATCGGGAGGGCCCCCTCGGGACCTACCACCAATAGAACAGCCCCAGGAGGCTGTAAGCTCACAATAGACCCTCGTTTGAGAGGAGCTCATAAGCCTGCCCGGTAGGCAACCATGCCGTAGGCCTACTATGAAGGTCCCGTCCTGTCGGGACCACATAGCCGCAGTGACACTTCGTCGTGCTAGGGTAAGAACACCGCCTTCAGGTCTCGCAAACGGCCAGAGGCCGGTGCCTGATAGCGGGTAGCCACTAGCTGTCAGCAAAAAAGCCAGTTGTGTGTTCCCGCCTAGGGAACTCGTCCCCCAGGGAGGCCGAGAGAGGCCTCCACCTGGTAACCTGATAGACCGCTCGCGCATCCAAAGCAGCGCTCGTCCTCAGGAAGGCCAACGGGCCTGATACCTGATCGCAGTCGTGCTAGCCCTCGAGGTAGCTGGGAAGACCAGGGACTCGCTTAATCAGGAAGGCCAAGCGGACCTACCAACTGCAAGACATCGGGCACTCATAGCCAAACTGAGTGTGCTACTCATAGCGCCTCAAGCTCACCACAGCGGCTGGGGACCGGGAGCTCGCTTTCAGGGAGGTACCATGCCTACCACCTGATAGCAAAAAAGTGCCACTTATAGCACTTTATGCACACCACAGCGGCCGGGGAGCCGGCCTCTGCTCATTGATTGGATTTATCCAGGAACCATGAGACCAGAGCGTGCCCTCAGAGGAGGCCACGTGGGCCTACTACTCCAAAGCGAATCCCCTCAGGGAAGCCCGTGCAGCTTTGCCTGATAGCAACCCATGCTACGATCCGTTACCAAAACTGGGGACCGGGGAACGATTCCAGGGAGGCGCAATGCCTCCACCTGGTAGCAGAGCATGCCGTCCGTCGTGCTTCGCACATCACGCTCATTACCACAGTGACTGGGAACCGGAACCGTGAGCTCATCGTCAGGGAGGCCACCATGCCTACCACCTGATAGCAGAAGCTGCTACTCATAGTACTTCATTTCCGGGAGTTTGCCTCCAGGGAGGTCACTCAGGGAGGCCGGATGAGGCCTACTACCTGCTAACACTCGTGCTAGCAATCCAGTGACTGGGGCCCAGGAACGCCATCCGCAGAGGAGGTTCAAGTGGGCCTGCTTACCCCACAGCAGGCCCATAGGGAGGCCCAGTAGCGCCTACCACCTATTCAGCAGCTCGTACCAGCCGTCGAGGGACTTAATGCCTCTGGTGCCCCCTCAGGGGAGACCAAACAGTGCCTGCTGACCACAGCAGGCTCTCAGGGAGGCCAAACAGGGCCTAACTCCTGAGCGAAGGAAACCCAGACTGGGAGCCTTACTCTAAGAATGCTGGCTGCTGCTACCTGGGCTGACGGCAGCTGTCTACTGCTGACGAAGGCCTGGAAAACCAGTTAACACCTGGGGACTCATCCCCAGGGCCAATGACGGGTCACTGCTGACGTCGACACCAGTGGAGAAGAGCCTCCGAGGCCCACTCGTGGGCCATAGTGTCGGGACTTTCCTGCAAGGAGGCCGGTTAGCGCCTACTACCTGTCCTGAAGTCCAACTGCCCAGACCGTCCAAGCTGGCCCCTCAGAGCCAGCTGGCTCCTATACCCGCACCTGGGGCTGGCTCCATCCCAGAGGCAGCTAGGGACAACCTGCTTCGTCGTGTCCTAGGGCCCCCAGGACGGCGCAGTCTCTTGGGCAGGGCCTACAAACATGGACCTAATCACATTGCCAACAGCAGTGTACTCAGCAGAAGTGCTCAGCAAAGACCCTCTAAAGCGAGGGGAGTACAGCTTACGTCACCTGCATCGGGGCGGCTGTCTTTCTTTCCATGCAGCGGCCAACCTTGATTGCGAGGGCGTCAGTCATTGGCAATGCTCGGGCCTCAGGGGAGCATCCGACCAGAACCATACCGACAGAAGGATTATCCGATGTTCTGCTCAACCCGGGCCCTAAAGGAGGTGAAGCAGAGACATAAAGCAAAGGAACAATATCACAGAAATGTGAAAAACCACCGGCCGTACCATCCTCCAGGAAGAGGCCGGGGGCCGCCAGCAGATGGCGGCCACCAAGCTCCGAAAGGCGGAAACAGCAGATAAAGTCTAACCGCAAACCGGCGAAAGACGCTTAATTCCACCCCACGACTACTGACAAAGTCGCTGTCTCCTGCAACATCCTCGTCTGCATTGCACGTGACCCCAGAACGCAGAGAAGGGGGCGGGCCTTGGCCTGACGACTCTGTAACAGAGGAGGCTGAAACAAGGATGCATAAACAACGCCATGTTTTTAAATGAAAAGACAGGCCAGGGGCGAACACCTTTATTAAAAGGGAAACGCCCCCATCCTTGACAAAGCCTAGGCCAAGTGGTGCGACATAAGTCCGCACTAGATCTACTCAGGGCCCGGGAAAGAAATATTATCACCTCTAAAAAACCCCTTTTTCAAAGCTCCGCAGAGCTGGGCGCAGATCTCACTACAGCTCGTGCATTAGCGCGTACCCGGTCTTCAGCTACTTTTCACTTTACGCTAGGAAAAAACACAGCTCACCCCTTACACTACAAGCCCTCAGGCGAGAGCGCGATTCAGTTACCCAAACAATGGGGAAAAAATATAGCACGGAGAGGCAGCAAACTCTCTAGCAGAAAGTGAAGTATTCACACACAACCATCATAATGTTGCAAAGAAGATCGTTCTTAGCTTACTCACGGGGAGCTGCAGGCCCTGCGAAGATCCAGCGGCGATCCAAATTTCCCCAGAAAACCTCTCAGGCGAGCGAAGGTATAGGAGTTCTGAAAAACATAGTTTTGAAAATGTTTCACCCTCAGAGAGGGGGACTCACCGATCGCTCCCAGCGGTGCTTCCAGCCAGCCATAAGGCTAGTATCCGCCCGCCATCCTGAGGGGGGCGCTTTCACCAAACAAGCCAGGCGAGCCGGCAGAATCTTACATTTTCTGCTCATCATAGGCCACCGGCCTGATGTAAAAGCGCCCGGGGGAAAAACCAGAGGAAGGGAAAAAAGGCAGCGTTCATCTCCGCGCTCCTCGGGGGGTGGAGTCTGCTGCCTGCGCTGGTTCCGGTTACCAGCCCCGGCTCCCTTCCTCTTCCTGTCGCGGGTGTCCCGCCTCCCCTGCGCCCCAGTCCTCCGCGGCGGGGCGCTCGAGAGGCGACGTTGGCTCGCTATTCCCGTCTCCAGCCCTCAGACTGGGACGGGCCGGGGACACCCGACTGCCTGGGCGCGGTCCCGGACCTCAGCGGAATGCATCTGAATGCCGCCGAGCGCGCCTTCGCCTCTCCGAACCTCCCCACCACCGCCTCTACGGAGGTGCGAAAAGTTCAGATGGCGAAACCGGGGCATCAGGGAGAAAGAATTTTTTCCTTCTCCCCGATGTCCAAACGGTTTAACCACAGATGTCTCTCCGTGGCCACCCTCGCCGCCATCGGCGCTATCTGAACGGTGGCCTGGAGAGCAAAAACCGCGGTCCGGCGCGACTCGACTACCGCCTCAGGGGGTCCCTCCCCCCTGATCGAGGTCCCTCAGCAGGTCTGCCTGCAACACAGCCTGCAACACAGCTGTGGTGTGCAAAGCCGCTGCAGCGCGACCCACTGACATGTACGCCCTGCCATTCAGCGTTTAGACCGGCAGGGTGGGAGCCACAGTGTCGCCGGCCGCCCAAAGGCGAGATTAACATAACATCTCGTCCACGGGCGGCATCGACACATACCCAGCCAGGCAGTCCCTAGACATCAGCGACATCTAGCTCGCCGATGTCAACAGATGCGGGGCTGAGTAAGGTTTCTTCCATTCCCTCGAGATCTGCTGATGGAGATCTGGAAGGAATGGAAGACTCCCAGGAGTTGGGAGGTCATGGGCGGAGAGAAACCGATCGTCCGAACTGTTTGGACGCTCAGCCTTTCTCCTCACGCACCGCAAAGGCAGCTGCAGTCTACCCGCAGCGCGTTCCATGACTTCCAGCAACTCCCGTACATGGGACAGGATGGTAAGAAAAGCTTCAGCATTTTTAACTGACTCACCCATCCTCTGCTCGAGTGGAAGAGCAGCAGACGAGGAGGAGGAACATAAATCCAGCTCCTTCCTCCGAGGTCCGCCTCTCGTGATCTGGATCGTCCTCAAGAGCCATAACTGTCTCCAAGCGACGAGCCCGATCCATCTGGGAAGCGCTTTTGGTATTTGGACGCCGCTCAGCCTCAGCTCGAGCGTGGCCGTTCCCAGATGCTGAAACCTCTCCTCTCGAGAAGAGGTCCCACCGAGAGCGGAGCGTTTCCAGAGGACAACGCTCACAAATACTTTCACAAGTACTTTCACAAGAGGTTCGCAAACCTCTCATGTATGCTCTTCTCCCAGACAGTAAACGCAAAGTGTGTGTGTATCCAAAGCGCAAGATACACATTCAAAACACACCTGCAGAAGTGGCACACTTCATTGTTATCCTTCTTGTAGACGTTTCACGTGAAGACAGGCAAAACAGTCCCTGAAGACGAAAAGATACTGTCATGTTGGCAAGGCGCCCTTATATACTTCCTGGTCGCACCTTGATGACATCATAGGCTGTCGCCGGTCAATAGGATTGACGTGATTCAATGTGATTTCAGGCACCAGTCACGCTGGAGGCGTTCCCCGTAGCGTCGAAGCTGACGCAGCGCGAGTTCCCTTTCGAAAGGGAACTAGGAATTTTCTTTTTTATTTGACTTTACAGTAATACTTCAGGAAATTAGGCTTTAAAAGAATTATGCTTTTTGATTTTTTCCCCCGTCAGTTATCTTTTAAGTCACATTAATTAATGAAGTGAAATGAATGAACAAATTGGCAAAGACAATTTTAACTTCCCTTTTAACTTCAATTTCAAATTTCTGCATTTTGTTCAGACATATTGCAAGGTTAAGCAGGTTGAACTTTTATAACACAACCTTGAGAAACATAAAATCTGAGCATTACATTCTTATGTATATACGTTTTATAAGCTTTTTACATAATGAGTGGTATTCCATAAATTATAATATCTGGGATGATTCACACATAACTAATTTCCAACAAATGAGTCGGCTATTGGGTAATGTCCATATTTAAAAGCTAAAGTTAACAAACACCAGCATCAATGACAGCAAGACTAAATGCAAGATCTTAACACATGAAGATAGAAATTAGATTATCCTGTTTCCCCAAGGACTTTTGTTCATATAAAATCTTGGCATTGAAACCACAGTGGCTTTTAAACAAATTTAATAAAAGCATTCATGATGAAATTACCTAATGTCTATTGACATTTTATCCAGGCATTATTAAAAAGGCCCAGGATCTGGTTATCTGGATCTGGAAATCATATCCAATATGTTTTATTTTCCGGCTATCTTTGCAGATTGATCAGAGTAGACTTTGTCTGTTTTTGGTTATGGACAGTTTTATTTTTCTTTAAAACCTAGTCAAATGCATGCACAACTTAGTCAAATGCATGCATGAAATATTCCATCCAAATGAGAGCACATTTCCATATAAGCATGAAGTAGTGGTATGGTTAGGCTCAGGGTTTGTACCTGGAAAGATCCTGACTTGATACCTGCAAGGATAGCCATGAGCCACCACTGTGCCCTTGAGCGAATCACCTCATATAGGTTGCTCCAAGGGAATTGCCCTTGTAAAAGTCCAGTACCTGGTCATGTGGCATAAAAAAGGTAGTGACTCTAAGTTAAAAGGGAGAGATTCTATTATATTTAAAAGCCCCATGAAATTGCTTGAAGAGGGCATTGACAGATTTCCTTTTAATACTAAAAGTGTGACATATCGAAGGGCTTTTAAGTAACTTTTATTTTTAAAAAATGTATGCAATTTCTCAGGCCCTTAACATGCTCGAAAACTCTTGAAACTTTGCACATACGTCAGAATCTGTGGCCATCAGGGCTGGGCCGAAGCTGGTACACGGGCATGACAGGGGTGCTCCATAGATATACAGTGGTGGTCAGAATTATTGGCACCCCTGGTAAATATGATCAAAGATGGCTGTAAAAATAAATCTGCATTGTTTATCCATTTCATCTATCATTAAAATTGTTTGCAAAAACCTAACCTTTCATTGAAGTAAAATAATTGAAAGTGGGGGGTAAAATCACAATATGAAATAAATACTTTTCTCCAAAACACGTTGGCCATAATTATTAGCACCCTTTTATTAAATACTTTTTGCAACCTCCTTTTGCAGGATAACAGCTCTGAGTCTTCTTCTATAATGCCTGAGGAGTTTGGAGAACACCTGACAAGATATCAGAGACCATTCCTTCATACAGAATCTCTCCAGATCCTTCAGATTCCCAGCTCTTCTCTTCAGTTCAGCCCACTCATTCTCTATAGGGTTCAGGTCAGGGAACTGGGATGGTCATGGCAGAAGCTTTTTGTGCTCAGTGACACATTTGTGTGTTGATTTTGATGTTTGTTTTGGATCATTGTCCTGATGGAAGATCCAACCACAGCCCATTATAAGATTTCTAGCAGTTTCCGTCAGGTTTTTATCTGTTGCTATTTCATCAAATCCATGATACCATGTGTAAGGTGGAAAATAATCAAAGATATTTGAAATGGAACAAAATCATCTGCTTTGCTGTTTGTAGCCATCGTCGTAATCAAGATATTGAAATTGACTCAACCCCTTCCCCCTTAACGCCATCAGAGGGGCCATTTGGAGATAGAACAAAAGAATGACTGGCTGGCTGGCCAAATGGTTAACACCTTTGATACAATGGGGGAAGTTTTGTCTGATTGGCTACTTTCAAATGTCTCACGGTTTGGTCTGATTGGTCAGTTTTACAAGAGTCAGATTTGAATTTGGGGACATCAGGGAAGGGGATAAAAGAGGATTTAATCTGTAGCTCGCTCTCTTTGGATTCTCTGGCTTTCTCTGGAGAGAGCTATTCTTTAGCTCTCTCTCTCTTTCTCTCTCTTTCTTTCTCTCTCTCTCTTTCTCTCTCTCTCTCTCTCACAGGTAACATTCTAGGCAGAGGCCTACAGAGCATAATTAATGGTTTATGTTTACATCTATTT